>NW_025953554.1:1592355-1950016 GCF_022495145.1 Xylaria bambusicola | reverse complement strand
TAATTTTTTTTTACAGATGCTTTGGTCGTTTGCTCAATACACTAAACCTTCTCCGGGGGATTGTTACGCTTGGTTCCGGCCTACCCAACCGAAACCCACCCCCCCCCCCCCCCCCCCCCCCCCAAATTTTTCCAGGTTTGGATTCCGGCCGAGAACAATATAACAATATAATATTGCATACAAATGTTAAAGTGTTAGTATAGAAGCCTCCAAGACTGGGAGGTTATAGCATCTGAAATTGGAGTTCCAGCTGTGTCCGCCTCTCGCGTATATTACATGAGCACAGCCGACAGGGGGCTATACCTATCTTGTCATCCTCTTCAGCAAATCTTTAGGAGGGGTTCTTCGCGCGATAACCAACATGATCGAATATTACGCGCTAGCTTTGCAGCAACGATAGTTCACTTCAACGGCGATGGCAGTGTCAAGGGTATCTCGGTTGTTGCAGCTATTTCGGGCTGTCCTTCAGAAGTTTATTGACGGCTGCACCGGAGCTGAGCGCAACGAGCTAGAAAAACTACAAGAGGCGTTAGTGTCTGTGAGGTCTAAGCTGAGGCAACTCATTCCTACAGATGACGTGGCGAAACATAAAAGAGTCGCAAAACTGGACGGTGTTGGGCCAGCAGTAGAAGAAGCGCTCAGGGGCTTAGAGGGTCTGGCCAAACCCACTACCGAGGTGCGTTTCTTTGGGGAAAAGATTCGCCTTGCCGATGATGCTCGCGCTCAATGCTCACATGCTTATCCAGGCTTTTGGGGCCGCTCAACACCCAAAACTTGAAGCCCTGAGGAATCTCAATCCGGGCAGTTTCGATTACACCAATGTGTTCCACCTTCAAGCTCCGAACTTCGATGGCCTCGTAGCATCGAGCATCAGCGGGGTTAACAGCTTGGACCAATTCTTGAAGAGATTCGTGATCATAGAGTTGCCAGGTTCCCGACCCGATGCAAAGAAGTATCTGGCGGAAAATCCCGAGCTAAATCCCTTTTATCGCCGGGACAAAATGAATGATCTCTTTAGTGCGGTTGACCAATATTGGCAGAGTTGCACCAGATTACCATGTGAAGGTCAACATCATCCAGTCCTGTTTCTGCGACCACCTGAGCTCCCGGACTTGTTACTGGACTGCCTGTTCAGCCTTAAGGAGGTAGAAGAGCCTCCGTGGGGGGAGTGTAGGATTAGGTGGCTAGAGCGAAGGTACATGACACCCTTAAACCTCGGAGCAGTCAGAAGGATCACGGAACTAAAATTATATAGGAAAAACGTAACCCGGAAATTCGTCAAGGAACTTGAATCACGAGCTGGGCGATGCTCTCGAATGCAGGCTCAACGATTGATTCTCAACTTCGCCGAGGCCATGGAGGCACAGTCCGATTGCATAGGGAAGCTTGGTTCGGAAGTGCTGGATCAAAAACAGCGGCCCAGCTTTGAATTGGCGACGCTGGTGAGCCTAGGCGATATTCTTGCGCAGTCCGCAGAGGCACCAGTGTTGAACGAGGAAACAAAAATACTGCTGGCTTTCGCACTTGCGTTCGGGGTTCTTGCTTGGTCCGGATCCTACTGGCTTCCAACACAGCTAATTAAAGATCGTATTTATTTCTTTCAGGACAAAGAAAAGTTGTACCTCGAGCCTGTTATCTCGCCTCCATCTGGGAATGAACATCTACTTATGGGGACAGAAGTTGACGACGACCCATACCGTCTAGCGCTCGGCGTCATCCTCGCGGAGCTATGGGAAGAAGAGGGATGGGAAGCGAGCCTCGAAGACAACACTGATAATCAGGCCGTGGCTTCGGTAATGCAAGACGCGGATACCATGGTTTCCCAAACCCGAAGCACCTTTCAAAACATCGAGTGGAACAACAACGAGTTTTATGAGTACGCCGTTGGCACATGTCTTGACGTGATAGAGAGTGTTGGGAATTCCGCCCCGTTGATTCACGACGATAAATACCAGGACTTTCTCTTGGAAAATGTGTTCGAGCCATTGCTTCAACAAGTCCTGGCAATACCAGCCTGCGATCCCTTGAAGTTAGCAAAAGCATTGAAGACGAAGACAATGCCACCCATTGAAAGGGTATCCCAACCCACGATCCAGCTCACGGACTGCAGACATACAGAGCTCAAGTGAGTATATGCACAACAAAGTAATGTCGTGTCCTCATTAACATATCTATAGTGATGCGAAGGTGAGACATGCATTGGGGTTCCTAGGTGAATTTAGACCGATTGTCCAGCAGTTCTGCTTAGATAAGGAGAATGAGAAGTATTTTTCGGCTCTTGGCGATCGGCAGAAAGTGAAGATAGCCATACTAGACACCGGGTTAGACCCTTTGCACGGCCAATTCGCGCCCAAGCTGGCTGAAATAGGCTTCAAAAACTTTGAGGACAACTGCTGCAATGATGACAGCACGAATTGTATTGACCACAGACATTGCAAAGATGAGGACGGGCATGGGACGTTTATTGCTGGCATTATCGACAGAGTCTGGGATATTTCTGAGTTGTATGTTGGGAAAGTCGCAAGCAAGCGCGAAACAGCTCGAGATTACACACAATTTGTCAACAGCGTTGCTAAGGTACGGTCACTGTTACCTAGCGCTCTCCTTTTGTGAACTGACGTCGAAGGCAGGGCATATTCTGGGCATGTGACCGGTGGGAAGTTGACATTATCAACCTCTCACTAGGCTTTCCGGTATACAAGGAAGCGTTACGCCCTATCCGAGACGCGCTTGATCATGCTGCTAGTAAGCGAGTCCTCGTGTTCTCCGCGTCTCACAACTTTGGCAACAGTAGAAGTGCTCCGTGGCCAGCCAGTGAACCTGGTCTTACAATCCCTGTCACGGCCGCCGATATGACTGGAAAGCTAGCGACATTCGCGCGACAACCACAGTCATCGGGCGAGAATGTTATGGCCTTGGGCGAATGTCTCGAGTCGAGCTATGCGCTTCCGGGATCCCAAAAAGTCCATTACGAGTCAAGACGCCTGAATGCGACTTCATTCGCCACGCCAATAGTAGCATGCATGGCTGCTGTTGTAATCTATGTCTTGGACAACGTCAATTATCCATATGAACAGGAGGGTGCTTCGAAGGGGCTCAGAACTGTCAAAGTTATGAAAGAAGTGTTGTTTGACACGTTTGGTAGACCTGAGGACGTGGGCTTACACTATCTTAGACCAAGCTTCTCTGAGAAGAGAGCCAAGCGCTCGTGGCAACTCGGAGAGAATATCAGGTTTATAGTGAGGAAAGAGATGAAACATGAATGATGGATCAGCCCAAAAAGGAATGAAAACACTAGTCACTAAATTGATTGAGACCAAGTCGGTAAATCGGTCACAGAGAATCCACGCTACCCAATCTTGGGGGACCAATATTTCCAGGCTTTAGAGCCTATATGTCTTATTATTGACTAACTGTGATGAAAGAATGGTGTAGGCGTACGAGCAATTGGATGTGCGCCACCTATTTCTGAACGATCAATTGGCAACTCTTGTCGGACACCTCATCATAACCTTTCACTGCCCCCTCGGTTGGCGATGAATCTACAAGGAGCTTAAAGGACTGTTCATCTCCTTCGTTGTGGCTATAAAAGTAGCCGCGAAGTGTAGTTGCTCCCATTTCACCCACCGTGTTAGTTCGCAGCTTGGTCAACTCATATCCACAGACGACCGGCCCCTCCGAGTAGTAGAATACACGAACAGCGCGGCCCGTTTGGAACATGACAGTGCCATCTCCAGCGCCTCCTACGTTTAGCTGACCTTCCAGCTCATGTTGGGTGAGTTTAGAGTCGGTGACAATCACACCCCAGCCCAGTTTGATGCCAGTGATCAGCCAAGCCGTGTTCGTACTGTTGTCGTTGAAGTGGTTTACCACGAAGCTCTTCGTGCTCAAGCCTTGCAGCAACTCCTCCGTGACCTCTAGGTAGCTGCCAACCATCTTTTGGCAGGAGAGGAATTTGCCCTTCTCACTCTTCCAGGCGCCCGCCAACCCACCTCCGAGAGGGAGCAAGCTGGCGAAAGAGGAATTCACGCCGATTTTCCCCTCTGAGTTCACGTTGATCTCGATCGAGAACTTCACGGGGTCGACTTCCTTTTTCTCATAGTCTCTCTCCCCTAGGATGTAGAAGGGATTGCTTAATGGGTCAGGGTTGGAGAGCAGACTGCCTAGTTGAACAGCGTCAACCGGGCAGTTGGGCTTAGGCACAAGTCTGTAAGTAGCCATTTGTTGAGATTCGCAAGTTATTTGGCCGCGCCTCAAGGGTTGATTGGATTATATATGATAGAGACGCCGTTAATCAGATTCAACTCTCAACAAAACTATTATTCACAAGTATTATCGAAACCAATTTGGCGTGAATACATAGGGTAATCTTGGTAAATACGCAGTTTACTTGACCGTCTAACAATCTGAGCTCAGCAGCTGAACTGCGGCAGCCAGGCTGTGTATACACAGCCGAGGGCAAGTGCTTTTGCTTTTGCCTATACAAACCGCCACCAACCAGCTGTAAAGCGAGGTAGCTACAGACCCAATTGCTTCTGCTTGCTTATGCCAAGACAGCCGCTTACCCCGCTCTTATTTTCTGCTGTCGATCCCTGGCTATGGTTGAGGCTATGATGGTGACCTATCTTAGCAGAGACTAAACTGCGGGGTTCAACACCGTGGAAGATGGTGTTGTAGGGTGTTAAGGATCTGATAATATTTAATATTTAGGTTCAAATGTAGGAAGAATAGGAAGTATCAGTAGGCTATAGAATCTGAGTTGAAACGAAGTATAGTGTAGCACACAACCCTGTCTTCCATAGACAATGCCTATGTCCTCATTCTAGCGGTCTCCAACAGCCTAGGTTAGCTGCCTTTCCCTGGCCATCAGCACTATAGAGCACATCTAGTACGGAGTCCGAGAGGGCTCACTGTCCAAAAACCAAAGAAGGTAGGTTCAACGATTTTGCGTCGTCGGGTTAGGTGAGGCCTTTTGTCTCAAGATTGTAAAGAATGACCGGATTTGATTGATGTAGCGTTTGGGCAATGGCTGTCTCATTTGGAGGACGTATGTTTCTAAACCGCCGCATAAAATATTCCAATCGATTGTTAGTCCTCCAAAGTAGACATCAATCTCTTTAGAATTCATACTGCGCCGCCATTCTCGCTTCAACCAAGGACGCTCGAATAGTGCTCGTATTGCGGCATTTTCTTGAGCTGGCCTCCCTTTTAGGTGCATCGCATTGGCTGCGAGTGCTGCTTGGATGGTGCGTATGGGATTTTTAGAAGTCCACCAGAACTCGATTCCCTCGTCGTGCTCCAGAGTTTGATCGTTGAATTTATGAACCGTATCAAAGGCGACTTGGATATTGCTGGCTAATTCGCCATCGCATTCTCCGTTCTCGTCTGTCTCCTTCGCGTCGGGGCCAAGTCACACTATAGTGCGCCGTGCCTCTTCGTAAATCGCCGACATACGCATCACCTATCGGTCAATCAGTAGGTGCAGGACAAGGTATCACAATAGATCCTTTACCTGTTCCCTCCTATCATCGGAATCTTCCTGGTTTATGCATAAGGCATCCACCCAAAGAATCCGTGGCTTATCCTTGTACTGTAGGCGATCGGGTATAACGGCCAAGTTCTTGGTAATCGAGAGGCTGCCAACATCCTCCCATTCTAGGGGATTAAAGGTACTGGTAAAATCTGTCTCAGATAACCATACGGCTACGTTGATTGATATCGGTGATAATGATGGCGTACTATGACGCCTTTGAACTCCAACACTAGCTTTACTCTCGTTGTCTCCCCAAACATACGACAATGCCTCAAACTTCGCGTACTCGTTCAAGTTGACTTGTTCGAGTCCTGCCTTGACGAAGAACTCGGGGATCCGTTCCAGATCGGGATCGATGATATCGAAGCCTTGGACGGCGTCTGGTTCGTCTCTTCAGAGGAGAGCTCCTGCAGTCGATCGAGAATCAAATGTTGAACGTGGACGAATCGCGCTGCATCATCAGATCGCCAACCCCGTCGTTTTTGGCCCTTGGCAAGGAATTCTTCATTGATGGGAAGCATATCGTCACGGATCTTCTCCTCGACGAAGCCCAATATCCGGCCGGGTTTGTATAGCAGAACTAATGTCGCAAATACGATGCTATAATCCTCGCATATCTGCGAAATGTAGCTTTCTATCTGCTCTGGTCGGAGGTATGACATCGATTTGCTGATCTCCTGCCTGACATTCGAAGGGTTGACTATGTCCATGAGACTAGTTTCCTGCCTGCTAAGCATGTTTCTGATCCGCAGTACAAGGCTATTGGCTGGGAACTCGATTCTCATTGCCTCGCCCAGTCTGTGTAGCGAGTCAATCAGATGTCGGCCTTTTTGTAGGTCATCCCATCCCGGGCTCAATGGCCGATCGTTACCGAGTGGATCTGGAAGAATGCGTTCAAGACGTCCCATCTTGTTTATGAATAGAGACAAGAGAGAATGGTCATCGGTCGTAGAGAACCTGTCCACGAGAGACTCTTCAAAGATCCCGTTCACAGAAAGCCATAACTTGAACCTAGTGGCAAGCGTGCGACTGAGAGCCTCGTACTCCCCGTCATTGTAGGATAGCAGTAAGAGTGCGCATTCAATAAGGCCAGCTTTCCTTCGAATCTCTTCGATTGTTGCATTAGCTGATATTTCCCTCCCGGCAGAATGAGTTTGGAATTTTTCATCAATAGCCGCTGCCGCCGGAAGTAACTGGGACTCAGGACTACGATGCCACTGCTCAGAAACCATATCTTGAGACGAGCTCATGATATGAGCATTCGCAGCTCCAGTTCTTGGTCCTTCATGGTCTTGACGTGGGACCTTGTTCATACCCAATATACCAGATGTTTCGCTTGGCTGATCTATAGAAGTCTGAGTAAAATCGTCGCTTCGTGACACAAGCTCATCTTCATCCCACGAATCCACGACAGAGCTAGCTGTGGAAGTGCGTATATATCTTATGGATTCAAGTTCGTCATGCAAAACCTCAGCAGAGCTTGGAGCGAGTGCCTGCCTAGGTTCTGTGGGATCACGAATATTTAACGAGCTGTCAAAGGCTCCATCACTGACAAGATATTGGAAACACCTCTGCAAAGGGAGTGTCACCTTCTCGAGCATTTGCCGTCTCCAATTACCTGCCACTCCGGTGCCATTATCAGTCATTGACATCATCCTGCAGCCAACCAAGCACCACTCTATAGCATCGGAATATTCCTGTCCGGCCTCTTCATTTACATCTTCGCGCCATTTCAGCGCGGCAATCAGGTCAAACGCGGCGTCGGTCTCGGGATCATCCGAAGAAGGAAACCGCGACCTCGCAGGACAGGATTTGATAGTCATATTGAAGCAGAGCTCCAACAGCATGATTCCTAGCCTGTTCATGTCCAAAATGAGTTGCCTGCGTGAAGATGTTTCAGAGGCTGGTACCTCGACAAAGCGTCGTGTAATGAAAGGGCGGTTAAGAAGAAAGATATCAGGGTGTTTGGCATCAGCAGGAATAAATATGGAATCTGTACTCCAGAGACTCTCCAAAGTCTCTGGGAACCAGGGTGTGTCTCCTAGCTGTATAAAGGACGACGATATTGTCACTGCAAGGTAGTAGCGCTGCCGACGAGTCAACCTTGTGACACCCTCTCCCATGAGTTCAGAGAGGCGCTTGCGTGCTGCGATGGGCGGTCCGCCACGGCAAATATCAAACTCGTCAGAATACTGGCCACCATCCGGATCTCTCAAGTATCCAATGCTCGAAATGTCAGGACTGTTGCTCAGAGCGGCGCAAAGATTATCGATCGGCCGGTTTTCGAATAACATGCTGGAGTTGATGTCTATCTGATTCTTTGCTAAAGAAGTATGGGCGAACCTGACAGTGAGCTTCCGTTTCGATCCTGGCGCCCGTTCTGGTTCTGCCTCCCCCTCCCATTGCGATGATACTCGGCTAGGAGGCTCTCTAGGCTCCTGCCCGATCTTGGTGATGACTGGTAATGTATACCATACCGGTGCAGCATTTCTTATGGTGTGTGTTGATAGAACTAATCGGACTTCTTGGTCCGAACCGCTCAACCTCGGTCGCAATTCCAAGTGAGCCAAATGCCGGTCTGGACAATCACATTTCCAAGCTGTCAATAATGCTTTGTAAAGCGTGTCGGCATGGCGCCAGAAGTCCAAGAGAGCAGCCTCTACGGACCTGACCCTTAATTTGGCGGTAGGATGCGAAATCGAAACACTATCATTCTTAGGGATGAGCTTCTCTAGGATTCGGTTGCATTCCTCTACATCCTTAAACGCGTTCGTGCGCACGCGCTTGCGCAGGGCGAACCTGGCACGGAGGATTTGGTGTTTGATGTTGCTAGGCTCACTTATGCCTCTTTTAGCCACTTCTAGTTCTTTGGTCAACTGATCCAGTGCCGAGAAGAGCAGAGAGATGGTCTTCAAGTATGTGCTGTAAGAGTCTTTGAGTCTCTCTTCTAGTGCCCCTGCGAGGTGAGGATCGCTCCAAATGTCCCCACCTGGCGAAGCCATCAGCTGGTGCATCTCGTCATCGTTAACGACAGGAGCAAGTAGCAATTCCATGTTCTTCGAAAATAGCAATTGATGGTATTTGAGCTCATTCATGCCCTTTCGCCACTCGAGCCGTAATTTACCCTGAGCGGCCTCTCGATATAGTTCAAGTGCAGAGATGGCGAGGGGAAAAGAGGCCAGGGCGAGGCCACAAACTTCGATGCCAGCCATTATATGAGGGTGACAATCTGTTTCCCAAATACATTCTGATGGCTGTGATTGTCGAGAGGACACGACGTTGAGAAGATAAACAATGAGTCTGGCAAATATGCACCGGATTCCCTGACGCTTTCGATTGGCCGCCGAGATGAGGGGCAAACGAGCAGCCCGACATACCCAGCCCCAACCAACCCTGCCTTCGGGGCTGAAAATTGTCCCGGTTACAATCCAATCCCTAAGTCCCCAAGCATATTTCCTATACCGCGAGCGTAGAGAATCCGACGAGAATTGAAGTTCGGACGTATACGCTTCAGTGTGATCATCTTTCACGGCGCCCACTCTATTCTATTCCCTGAGGCAGGAGGGCTGCTTGCGATGGCCAGCCAATCCATATCAGCGGAATCTATAGCGGAACAATCGATAACCGTCGAGCAGGGATTCTTGGCTCTCAGGTCTCAGCTGCCAAGCAAGCACCATTCCATGCAACCATCTACTGTGCAAGATTCGCACGATAGATTCCGGCTCTGGGCCGTCAATGTAGGGGCTGGACCATCGTTTTCTCGCCGCTCCCTCTTACATCGCCTTTCCTCCGTCGCCCCCGAGCTTCTAGGAGATGTGTGTGACTTGCTAAGGGACATCGCGGAAGCTATAGAGAATCGTAAAGTATACTATTGTCTCGGCGCTATTCTATTTACTGACGGTCTTCAGTGCTCGATATTACGTCTGGTAACCAGGAGGATACGGCCTCGACCGCGCCGCCCGTGGTGCCAGAGCTCACGCTTACTGATTCATTGGATCAGACTGACGTGCTTGAATCCGATTCCACCGATGATCAAGCTACCACCCAGCTTGACATTGCAAATGAATGCATCAGTAGTTTATTTCGGCTCACAGCCTTAGTAAGGAAGCCAACAGCTGGCCAGGATCGATTTCCCAAACCTCCAAGTCATGAGGATCCATTCAGCGACCACTTTGACATCATTCACGTACAGGAACGATACCCAAAATTGAGACGGCTAGAAACAAGATGGCTGTGCGAGCGCTTTGGACGTGCTAACACGAAACGTCGCCAGTTCTTCCGGCACGCAAGAGAACGCCGAGATCGCCTCCATAACCCAACACCCGAAGTACCTCGGACTCCAGCTCCGGACCCTATGGGAGGTACCACTTCAGAATCTCTACAGCCAGTCTTGAAAGATTCCATTGAAAAGTCAATGCAGACCACGACTAAGGCCATTCCCGTGATCCTACACCAGATCAAGGGAGCTCTGGACGCCCCACACAGATATGCCAATTCTCGTAGAACTGACAATGGAAGGCTGCTCGTCCCCAACCTTATGGACATCAAGAAGAACAGGGACTCCGAGTTTGAGTGTCCTTTCTGCTGGGTCGTTTGCAACTTTGACACGCAGCGAGCTTGGAAGCATCATGTATTCGCGGATCTCAAACCTTACGTGTGTTGTCTTGGAGAGGGCGAATGCGACGATCTGCTTTTTCATAACCGCTCGTCGTGGTTCGATCACGAGCTCTATTGCCATCGTCGGCAGTGGGTCTGCATTCTGTGCGAAGCAGGTCCGTTTGAGACGCCTGGGATATTCGAGCATCATATAAAATCTACACACGGCGACCTACCACTTGATACGGACGGGTTGGAAGCTGTAAAGGACGCCAGTAAACGAGGTGTTGACGAAATCTCGGCTGCTGAATGTCCATTCTGTGATGAGTGGCACGACACGTTGAAACACAACCCCATACGGAAAAGCTACGACGATCCTTCAATTCAACTCGACAATCCCGTTCTCGTCAATCTGAACACGTTTAGAAGGCATGTCGCCCATCACATGGAGCAGCTTGCGCTTTTCGCCCTCCCACGAGGCCTCGGGAACGACAGGGATGAGGACGAAAGCAACTCGACTATCTTGGCTGGAAGAAGCATCGAGGATTTGTCCTGGGACTCAGATCCAGCAATCGAAGATTCTAAAGAGGAACATGCGAGTATAGTTTCGGATCCAATGGATATAGACGAAACAGAGGGCCGAGATAATGTTAAGGGCAAAGGCATAGCCCCCGTCCCAGACTAGAGGCACATTTCATCTAAGAACAGAGTCACCAGAGTTTCTTGCCAACTATGCAGGGAAGAATTCTCTCGCACTGACCACTTGTATCAGCACCTAAGGGCATTTCATAAGATCCCCACTGATTCGTTTAATACACTACCCCTGAGAAATGTAAAAAAAAACGTTTCCATAGAAGCTTACAATATTAGGAATTCGGTTCAAGAGCTTATACTGATTTATTATACAGGTTATAGCAATGCAGTCCACCCTATAATTGTTAGGCTTCCATTTTGCTATCGGTATATTGACTTTACCGGTCTACTATATTAACGGAAATGGAATTATTAAGCTGTTGGGTTTGATTTTAACATGCTTTGGAACCGTTTTCTTTTTGGGCGCGTCGTTGGGGTGGTTACGATTAAGAAGTGGTTCGTATTAAGTTCTAGCCGTAGCACCATCCTTAAAGCTAGCTTTAGCAGCAATCTTTTCAATCAGTGCGATGGTGCGAGATTTGTCTTCGAAAGGCCATTTAACAGCGCGGAATCCTCCCCGAGGAAGTGGTTGTGGGTTCGGCCGCAGAGTGCACCAGAACTAGAGGTGGTGTTAAATACCGATCCAAATAGCTGCTGCCCAGCACTGAAATACGAAATGCCACACTAAGAACAGGGCCAGGATTCCTTAGTAGTTTTAGCCATCGTCGGTAGCGATGCAGATCTCGTCGAGATCAAGACACCTGCGTTTCTCATGGTCTTTAGACTTCAAAGATTCAATCAACCGACCTAGGGAGGCAAGGTATCTGAAGGTCCATCGTTCAGTCGATCAATGCAGCATCGGGATTCCCTCGGTAAAGATGCCAACAAGGTCTCCATCACTTATGTTGCATCGCTCTTTCTATACATGAGCCCGAGATATGTACTGCTGGGGATGCGAAGAAGTGAAAGTGAGGTTAGGAGTAGAAAACGACGAGTCGATCAATAGTTAAAACATCGTGAGGAAAGAAGCGGTGTAGAAAAACGCGGTTGGAGCTATCCACGGGGTCACGCGTATAAGGGTTCTAGGGCAACATGCAAGCAATTGGCTTACGTATCCTAGGGATGTTAGCCAGTAGAGTTATTAAACGACAGGGACTAGCTTCATAGAATAGAATGAGGTTAATTAATAATAGCTAAATCAACGTGACTGACAGGAGGAAATGAACGATTAAAAATGAGATGCCTCCCATCTTATAGGGCGAATTCTACCACCCTGTTTCCCTATTTACCCTAAATCCTTCATTAATCAATTGTAGATATCAGGGGTGTCGAAAGGATACCGCGTTTCATTAATATGCTGGAGAAAACGATTCAACAGGATGCAGGATGATCCGCGTGAGTAGAAGGCATAACCGTGTTTCTCACCTTTGAGACTAAGAGAAAAGATTCTGTATAGTACGACCGGCTTATAAGGCAGACCAAGAAGCCATCTCGACGGTTTTCCTAAGGTCGACTCTCTCAAGGGTGGCTTCCGCCAACGATTTCAAGATATTTTGGATATCCTCTTTGAAACTGGCCGTTGTAAGTTTGACCTCGGGCAATATCTTCATATCTAGAACCTTTGTCCTAGAGCATGACATATGAACAACATGACACGTATTCCCGCACATAGAGACCATGGTAAGCTATTCACGACAAATCTGTTAGTGCGGTATAATGTATCTCGAGAAGAGGTGTCCTTACTTTGAAATCGTCCTTATTGGGATGGGAATCAAGATGACGGATCGTACACAACACCAGATATATCTCAAGGACATTAAGAAACTTGGGTACATGTTCAAGTTGACTGGATAGCAGGAGAATACGATGGCCCCCCTCCTTTTCGAGAACTGATGATACTGCCCAGTCTTTATCCAGGGCTGCCTTTTTGCCATGCTGTACTGCCCATTCGTTCCACTGGACCAAGTTATTGTAATATTCGGATTGACTCCTAGAAATTATTGGTACACAACCGATACTCTAGGAAGATGGCCGGCAAAGCTTACTGATGAAGTTCATAGCCGTCTGCTTCCCAAACGCTTTCGATCACCTGTAATAACAAGGCGGAAATCGAGATGGCCTGCGAATAACACAGGTTGCCATCTTGAGCGGGATTGAACTCTGATATTGTGTTCTTCCACACCTCCGTCCCCAATTGTAATGTAGTCGACATCATCTAGTACTGCGGTGAGGAAATTGACAATTGCTGTTTTGGGGAGGGGGGGGAGGTATTGTTAGGTGGTAGGTAAGTTATCTGGTCCTATGATAGGCGCACTGGCCACCTGCAAAACCCACCGACTGGCTCGAGCGTCCAAAGCCCCCAACTATCCATCTAGGGGCTTCTTCGGCTCCTTTCATAGTGCTAGAGCACCGCGTCGTCATGCGCTGGTGCAAGCACATGGCGTGCCATGAGGTTGCAGGGGAAGATACGAAGCGAGGCGGCGCCCAATCGTTTATCTAGCCTACAGATGCATACATCGTGTGCTTGGATCTCGGTCGAGTCTGTCGCCGTAAGCGTCTAGTACCGGTATATCCAACAGGTTCCAGTGCATAGTAATGTTTCATTTGCATTAGACAGCTGCAGGCGGTACGCCGCAGAGCGCATGTGACGGAATTTTAAAATTATCATATGGCGGGAGTTGTCAAAATCGGAAAACCGCAGAGATAACAACTGCCGATCACTTGGAGTTGCTGTAACCTTGGTGTACAATCGACGAAACAGGGAAGGCTGAGCAGGGCAGCTTACAAGCGACATGTACCTTTGAAGAATAATACCTTTGAAGAATACGTATCATACTACCATCTAGACACTGCCATCAACACGCGAGACCTACAGTATACAGAACCAATTAAGCAGTGTTATACTAATGTTAGCGCCCTGCTGTTACATATTGACTTATAGTAAGGGCAAAATCTAGTAGAATTTTGAGTTCCTTCGGCTGAAAGAATCTGGTTGATAATCTAGTTGGTTTAGACCCTTATAGCTTGGGCACCTATCGTTGGATAACATACCACCCGAGCCGATTGCTTTCTGTCATAAATTATTACGCTGTCCGTGATCAAAGGATTTGCCGGACGAGATTGCAGGGCCAATACTCTATTAACTTTCTGTTAATCCCGAAGGACAGTGGGTGTGACTTGTATTAGGACCTATTAGTCGTACGCATCCGATTCGATGAGCCTTCGCTAAAAGTAAGTTTGGCCTCGTCCCAGAAGCTGCCGAGCCCTCGCCAGCTGCGGCTGGCTAATCTAAAACGTCCATAGAAATCTACACGTGTACACACACTATGTGAATAGCGTAGTGCGGGCTTGTGACTGATGAGTTTCTAGAAATTAGGGGTCATCACTACCCTAGTCGCAATTGCGGATATGCGTCTGTCATGGGGAATTGGCCGTGTCTTGTCACCTTGCTGCGTGTGCGATCTATGATACTTGAATTATCTGTATACGGATGCGAGATGGTCAAGGACCTGACGGTATCCGGATAATACCCAAAGACATCGTGTTTTGTGCTTAAATATTGGGTCCGTGCCTACTTCTAACACAAAGGCAGCAGACCAAAAGTTTCCGAAGGAACTCCGTTGTTGCTTCATATTGTCTATTGAAACGAGCACCAACCCACTCTCCTTCGGCCAAGCGCCATCTGTTTATTCCCTCAATATTATTCTCATCATGGACTTGCCACGAAAGCCGGAAGCTTGGAGGAAGCTGTGTGCCACCCTTGACGTCAAGGGGTTCGGGGGGGTCTCTGGTTTAGCCGACGAGAGGCTCAGGCCGGGATCCAACATCAATTCGGAACAGTTCATAGCTCTCAGGATCCTATGTCCCAATCAGAAGAACGGATCCCAGCTGAATAGTAACCTGAAAAAGTATGTGGACCTGACGACTTTTGAAGAGATGAAAGAAAAGCTGTCCGCATCGCGAGAATGGAATCAATTTCTCGCCGCCGTGTCAGGTGAAAAAAAAATTCCTGGCGACCTCGGGCAATACGCCACCGTTTGGGAGTATCAAGTGAGAGCTCGGTGGGGAACCAGTCGGAGCGGTTTTCAAGCGCTAGTATGCTCGGACCCGGAGACGAGCGTTGCTCACCGAACTCGAAGTAAAGCTCAACCACTCCCGCAACCAGAACGTCCAAGAACCCCACCTCAAGCGACCCAAAGTATTAAAGCTGATGTTGAGGAAATCAACAAAGCCTTGGCCCAAGCCGGCTTGGGCTCGCCGATTCAACTGCATTCGCAATTGCTGTCACCGGTGAGTCCCGAGCAACATCTCTCCGGAGATCAAGGCAATGAGGTCACCGTCAATACGGCTTTGATTCACTTTTGCTCCACGTTAGACTTGTTTAATCTGGAGAGATCAGGTTTGTCGTGGTCTTACGAACAGAAAGCTTTCAAGTTTGTAATGCACAACGGGGGGAATTTTGTCGCAAGGGTTGACGGCATTTTGGAATTGGTTGATAACAAGCAGCCCTTGGCAATTGTTGAAGTCAAGGCAGGCCTGCGTGCGAGGCAGCAAAGCCGTATTGTGTGGCAGGAAGGTGCCGAGTTAGTCGCGTGGATCATGAGTTGGCTACCTTTCAATTGGGACGAGAAGGGGAACGAAAAGAAGACATTCAGGTATGAGACACGCACATTCTTCTCTTGACTCGTTACAGCTGATCATAAAAATAAACCCAGGCGCCTGTTGATAAGCCAAGATCACCACGAGATGTACTTTATCGTAGCGGAGTTCACAACAGGCTGGATCAAGCACATGCTCGGGCATAAAAATGTTGGAGACGACTTTCTCTATATGCAAGAGTACGGTCCTTTTCCAACAAACAGTCCAACCCACCTCCTATTTTCCGCCGCAATGGTGTTAACAGTTACAAAACAACGAGGTCTATTGGAGGATTAGGACATGTCTGCGTCATGTTTACTTGAAAGAATATAGATATTTCCTTTGATTTCCCAGTTTTACTATCTGTAGGAAACGCCTATAGCTGCGTATCAATTGTATCCGCTACCCCAAACTGTAATTAATCTTCCCAGTTCCCTATGTATTAATGTGTCCAGACTTTATCTGGGATGTTAAGGGGAGGTGGTCGAGGTTGCCTTTCCCAGTACTTATCACAATGGTCAGTTTTGTGAGTTGAATGCTCTTGAAATAGTCTGCTAGTATTCATTCAAAAGCAAGGGGGTGGCAAAGGCTTAGCATTGGCCTACCGTCATCACCACTGACAGACAAGAGATGATACTATGGCTTGCTTTGAAGGTCGCTCGAGCTGGTACGAGAACTTTGAATCATAGCATGCCAACCACTTTGGCTTGCGAGAATGGCCCTTGTTAGCAGAACACTGTCTGTTCGATACCTGACTAGCTCTTATATGGCATACTTGGTGCTCGTTTTCATTTACCCAACCTCAAGTACCAATGAACAGCGGGGTCGGAGAAAGGGTAGCTTGCCAGGTTCCGGTAGGCGGTCTAAGTAATTCTGGATAGAGACGAAGATCCGACCTACGAGTCCAGGCGATACGGCGTCGTCGAGGGCGGCGTGGGCGGCGGTGATCTAAGCCGGCACATTCCAAACCTCTGTTAATTCGGAATTCTCAGGCCTATCTTGATGGGTGTCGGGAAACTAATGATACGGGAGACCAAGTCGGAAAGCGGTTCTTTGAACATCTGAGACAAACTATCATTTGTATGCCAAATTCCGAGATCCATAGCTGACAATTCAGCTTCCACTTGGTTCTTCTTATTCATAACATAAGCTGATCTAGTCCTCTGAATTGTCTTTTGGATAAGATTTGCCTGCCGAATTGAATGATGCTAAATCCTGAGCGTATCACGCGACGTCTTTTCGGCGTTGTGTATCGGTTCTCGGTGTACGTTGATTGTGATTCGACAGCTTTGCACCCAGTGGGGTATCGTGGTGTTCTCACGCCAGCAAGCTTCATGAGCCCAGGTTGGTAGTTCGATTTCATTAGTCAATTTCTCATGCATTTTGGGCCATACTCACACTTTTTCGGCATGGCGTATACCGAGAATTCGTCCGTCGCCATTTTGGCGCTGTAGGCGATATGAATTAGTTGTAGGCTGTAAGCGGAAGGTAGTTGTTTATATGGTCAGGTGATGAATCGTGTGTATAAAATGTGATAGATGTTACTTGAGTATGACAGTAAGTAACAGGCCGTGTTAATTCATAACGAAGTTTTGTGAAAAATATTTGATCGTGATGTCTCGCTCGTTGTTTAGCCTGGGCCTTGCTACCACGGCTTCCCTCGTTGCTGCCACCGGTCCGTGCGATATCTACGCATCAGGAGGCACACCCTGCGTTGCGGCACACAGTACAACTCGTGCTCTGTATACTTCTTACAGCGGCTCTCTCTACCAGGTATGCACTTCGCGGCCCCCTATCATACATGTCATAAGAATCAAGGAGATTCAAATCCTATTTTAGATCACCAGAGGTTCTGACAGTACCAAAACCGACATCAAACCACTCTCAGCTGGTGGAGTCGCCAATGCCGCTGCTCAGGATACTTTCTGCAGTGGCACAACTTGTGTGATCTCAATAATCTATGACCAATCAGGCCAGGGCAACCACCTCACCCAAGCACCTCCTGGGGGTGCCGCAAATGGTCCTGAACCCAACGGCTACGACTATCTAGCAAGCGCCATCGGTGCTCCCGTGACGCTTAACGGGCAAAAGGTATATGGTGTCTTTATCCCACCTAAAACCGGCTATCGAAACAATTCTCCTCGCGGAACAGCCACTGGCGATGAGCCAGAGGGTATGTACGCCGTGTATGTATTCTCTGGAATCATCCCCCCTATTATATCAACTTGCGGAGGAGAATCTCTCCTTTTACTGTGATCAGCATGTTCCGGGATCATGCAGCTCTTGAATTTGATCTTCTGTATTTGAAATACTGAGCACTGACTCTAGCCAAATAGTTTAGATGCGACAAATTATAATGATGGATGCTGCTTCGACTATGGCAATGCCGAGCCTAGTAATCTAGACACTGGCAACGGCCACATGGAGGCCATTTTCTTTGGCGACCGTAGAGCCCACGGCTATGGCGCTGGCTCGGGCCCCTGGCTCTTAGCCGATCTCGAAAACGGCTTGTATACCTCTGGAGGCGACGATGGCTATGGCCGTAACCCCAACAACCCAAGCATCAATTTTCGATTTGTGACGGCAGTTCTTAAGGGCAATTCCGGGAATCAATGGGCGATCCGTGGAGGGAATGCTGTCTCCGGAAGCCTATCGACGTTTTATAGTGGTGTCCGCCCGACACCTAACTATCACCCCATGAGCAAAGAGGGTGCTATCGTTCTCGGCATTGGTGGTGATAACAGTAACGCTGGCCGAGGTACTTTTTACGAGGGCGTGATGACGACCGGTTATCCCTCTGATGCCACTGAAAATGCCGTCCAAGCCAACATTGTAGCCGCCAAGTATGCACCTGGTGCGCTTCAGAGTGGTCCAGAGATCACAGTTGGCTCAACCGTCTCGTTCCGCGCCACAACATCACCATGCTGCACAACTAAATACGTTACCCATGTGGGCGCGAATTTGCAACTTCAAATCGTATCCTCGTCGAGTGCTATCAGCTTGCAAAGGTCAGCGAGTTGGATCGTTCATGTTGGTCTCGGCAATAGTGGGTGTCTGTCTTTTGAATCCGTCGATAGCCCAGGGAGCTTCATACGGCACTCCAGCAACAAGCTCCAGGTCAATGCAAACGATGGTAGTAGGTTATTTGCGCAAGATGCTACATTCTGCTCACACGAAGCGCTTGGCTCGGCGGGTACCAATGCCCTGCGCTGCTGGAGCTTTCCAGCACGCTACTGGAGACATTATGGTGGCACTTTGTACATCGCCAGCAATGGTGGACCGAACACGTTCGACACGAAGACGGCATTCAATGATGATATAAGCTTCGTTGTTACCGCTGGCTTCCAGTCGTGAATGAATAATGACTTTGGTAACCGCGGTGCTGTTTGCGGGAATCTGACGGCTTGAATCGATGGATACCTGGGATACCTTGTTTTCCTGGCTCTTGTATATCATATATAATAAATGCTCATATATAAACTAGAATATGCAAGTAAATTATATCAGCTTGGTATCTTATGTCTGAATATATGCAATGTAGTACCTTTAACTACGCATCTTGGGAGTGAAATAACTACAGAATAAAAATAGGATAAGGAAGAATGAGCACAAACAATTGCAACAAGTCCTTAATACGCAATGTCGTCTCTCATCCCATATATCAGTTCACACATCAATAGATAATTCGATATAGTCGCATCACTACTACTACATTACTTGCACATGGTTGGACCATACACCGCCCCTTGAAACATGCGGTTGACTTTAGCCTCAATACGAGTCAGTCGACACCCATCCTTCCTCTAAGTCAAGAGGGTGAACTCGACATGTGTGACTCGTAGAGATGTGTCAATGTCTATATCGTATCAAAATAACTCAGAGTTGGTGACAGACACGATGATAAGTGACTGTAAACCTGCTATACTGCATACAATATTGGAATACGGCCTTCCCACAACAACCTGCCTTCACCGACAACTTTGTAGGCTCGTATTCCAAGATGCTCTGACTGAGGAGGAAATAAACAGTAAGAAAGTTAATATGCTTCAAATGCATTCAAATCTGTTCATAGAGCCGAAGCTCCGACAGCTCAGGCTCCAGTAATAATCATCACACTTCACCTCAGAGTCACCCTATAGAGCGGCGGACAATGCGGAGGGAGTCTTGACATGTACCACCATCGTCCCCCCAAGACCAAAGTTAGACAGGCGAATACAGAAAATCAAGAAGGCTAAGGACAAAATAGAGGCACCAATCATGCCTGTGCGTCAATCACTTCCTTGAGTTGGCATGACACCGAATTGCCCGATTGATCTACTCTACCCCTGGGATGTTCATAACCGGGTAATGTGAATACCACCTTAAATTAACCGTACGCATTCTTACACGATAGTTTGCCTAACAACACTACCGCGAGATACCAAGTCGGCGTCTCAAGCCCCATGTATATTCCAGACACAGATATTGTTTATGACGTGGATCGTAAGTGGAAGGGCCGAAGAATATATTTACTAGATACCCATATCAATGCGTGATTTATATATGATATTTAAAGGTGTTAGCCGTCGCGAGTGACTCAGCGTCTCGACTACCGAGTTCAGCAGTGCTCAGCTCTCTGGATCTATCACCACGCGTCGAGGGCAGACAGATTTCCAGTATGCAGCTTCAATTACAGCACGCCGTCGCCGGGCTGGCACTGCTAGTCCCTAATGTCGTGGCCCTCCTTCGGTTCTCTTGCTCTCAGCTCGTGACCGAGCGTTTGGACCCGCTGGTCAATCCAGGCGTCACCGGAAGCCCTCACCTCCATCAGGTAATTGGTGGCAATGCCTTCAGACCTTTGATGGACCTGAAGAGCCTCGACATCCCCTCGGCAGCAACTTGCACTACCTGCACCTTTGCCGATGATTTCTCAAATTACTGGGTACGATGTTCCGCTGGGCTTATGCGTTTGCGATAGCAGAGACTCGAGCGACGCTTACACAGAACAGACAGCCGTTCTATACTTCCAAGCCCGTAACGGAACGTTCAAGCGCGTGCCGCAGAAACCGAATGCTGGATTTGAGTCGGCCAAGGGTGGCATGACGGTTTACTATACGCCCGTCATCAGCGGCACAGGCAAAGTCACCGCTTTCAAGCCCGTACGCGTCCCATCGGCTCTTTTCATCACGAGCGACAGCCGCAAAGCTAATTATGTTATAGGGATTCCGCATGATCGTCGGCAACCCCAACAACCGCAACGCGAACAACGTCCCGCGACAACTCACTTTCACCTGTCTCAAAGACATTTACACACGCACTGGGGAGACGAAGGAGTTCCCGAAGCAGCCGTGTCCCGCGGGTATAATGGTGAACGTGCGCTTCCCGACGTGAGTGATGACAATAGTCCTTTATCCTGGGTTCACGATCTAACACGACACGTGCATAGCTGCTGGGACGGCGTGACGCTCGACCCTCCGGACCACGCAAGCCACGTCGCGTATCCCTCAAGCGGGACATTCGAGAGCAACGGGCCGGTAAGCTCCCCCCAACATCCAACTTCCACAGCAAAGGAAAGCAAAACACCCCAATAAAAACTGACCTTGAAATCCACACACAAACAGTGTCCCGCGACCCACCCCGTCAAGATCCCACAGCTGTTCTACGAGGTGATCTGGGACACGACGGCGTTCAACAACAAGGCGGAGTGGCCCGCGGACGGCTCGCAGCCCTTCGTGTGGAGCTTCGGGGACAAGTCCGGCTACGGCAACCACGGCGACTACGTCTTCGGGTGGAAGGGGGACGCCCTGCAGAAGGCCATGGACACCAACTGCTACATCAACTGCCCGCAGCTCAAGACGCAGTCCATCCAGCAAGGGAACCAGTGCAGCGTCAAGGATACCGTCGGTGAGCAGATCGATGGCTGTAAGTTCCAATCTACTAATTACATATTTCATCCCGCGGCCTATTCCACTTTAAAGGGGGAGGTTTCTTTTGTATTGTGGTGCTGACTGCTTCGGTTTCCTAGGGCTTACTGAACTCCCCGGTGGTATGCCTGTAGATAAATAAGGGGCTGATATGGACGTAGAGATTTGTGTGGGGTCAGCTTTAAATGTTGGTGTCCTGTCAGTAAGTTCACGGCATAGGTGCAAACACTTAGATGGGGATTAATCACAAATCATAACGATGCATTTGAGACAGTATTTTTGTACTCTTCTCACCGCGTTGTGACCATATCGTGATAGAGTCCAGATAGTAGTACCTCGATAGAGAGGCATGCGAACCATGCACTCCAGTATTTGGGCTCAAACACTCCGCATAGCTTCTCAGATGCGTGGCGAACTAAAGGCATATATTCGGAGAAAGACTTTGGTTGAACTCTTAGTAACTCATCGATTATAATCAGAACTGACTCATCGTCGAATATGGACCCATTCCCAGTGGGTAGCAGAAAAAGCTCATGATTAATCAACCATCGAGTTGCTCCCAACTTGCCATAGCTGCTAGAATGGCCGGTTGAGCCGAGGGGTACCTGTCCCATAATCATTCGTCCTCCAACTCCATGCTTATATATAACACTTTCATAACCGAAAGGAAAACCCAACGCGTCTATAAGCCTCACCTTTCCAGGACTCATATCCCAAACTTCTCTCTATGGAACTTCCTAACCTCAGAGTTCCCGCCCTTACCGACAGTGAGTCCCCTCGGGTCTCCTTCGATCTTGAGGCCGTATAAACTCGTTGCTCTCGATAGAGCGACATAAACCTGTCCCTCTTCCCAGGCTCTTGTCAGATCAACAATCACTCGGTCTAAAGTGAGACTCTGGCTTTTATGAATGGACATAGCCCACGCTGGAGCCAACGGGATCTGAGTCCTGCTCAGTAGACTGAAAGGTTCCTTATTTCCTAGCGGATGCACCGAGCATTCCGCAAAGATGGTCCGCACCTCACCGTTGTGGAACCTGACTACTGGCCAAAACTTTTTCTCCACTCCCTTCCGTTCCATGAACGTCCGGATATGATATTCGCGCATTTCCGCGTAGTCGCCGTGTATAGTGCCAGATTCTGGATTGGGATCGGTTTTAGTAGGCAGCCTTGGCAACTTTCTCGGGTCGTATTCTTCGTAATCACATATGATGCCCTGACTTCCATTGCAAAGCCTTCGACTGAGGTCTAGATTAGTAAGGAGAACGACTAGCATTCCCTTCTTAAACTCAGCCGTTGCCTCGAAGCGATGATCCTTGAGCGATTCTAAGCTCCCGTCGTAGGAACGCCTACTATGCCTCTCAAGATGTTCATGTTCGGGATTCAAGTTGAACTCATCCATGCAGGTGAAAGTATACTTCTCGGATAAGAGTTTATCGAAACGTGTTTGATTATGTCTCCGAACCTCTTCACGTCTCGCATAGAGTTTAGTGGCATTTGCAGTTCTGCATGCGTGGTTCATCAGTATGTCTGTGTCGGCGCCTGTTAGAGCCTCTCCTATTCGACACTTCTGCAGAATCTTGATGAAGGTCTCGTCATTCTGCCGGTGGATTGTTTTGAGGTGGAAATAGACGAAATTGCATAGGCCCCAAGCTTCGCTCTTGAATGCCCATTTATCTTCATCGTGAAATGTACCATGCTTCTTGCAAGAATACGACTCTTGGGATCGGTTAGGGGCAAGGTCTTCGCCGCATTGGAGACAATTCTCGAACGGCTTCACTGGAGGTAATTGGTGAAAATCGCCAGTGACCACAACTTGCACGCCGCCAAATGGCTCGTAAGAGCTGCGAGCCTCTTGCATAACGGCGTTCAGTCTTTCGAAATGGAAATTCTCCACCACTTCAACATTTGGTGTCAGTAGTTCTCACCCCGAGAGAGGCCGCCTTGGAAGAGAAGATAGTGGGCACTGAAGTGAGCATCTCGCTGACAGTTACTTACTGCTGATCTCATCAATAACCAAGACATCTGTGGATTTCAGTCGTTTCCGGACATGCTTCCCGTGTGCCCCTGCCCGGACCTTGTCCAGTGGTCTCTTGAAACTACTCAGACTCCAGCCGGCGTAAACGAAGGTCGTAGAGCCACCAACCCCCAAGGCTGAGATACCCGTCGGTGCGACGATATCGACTTGTAGCCCCCGATCACGGAAGCGTCTAGTAAATGCTTTCAAAACAGTGGATTTTCCGCATCCTGCAGAGCCAGTGTAGAAAACATTCCGCCCAGATAAGATAATGTCCACCAATTCGGCCTGCTCTGGGCACAGCGGGGGTTCTTTCATAGGAATACGCAACCGACCCTGGCCATTGCTGCTATCCTCCACGGGGTGTGACTCGGGATTGCTTGAAGAAGGCATGGTATTTGGGTTGCCGAGCGATAAGCTTGTCTTGATAGCTACTGTGTGTTGGTCTGGTTGTGCAAGCTTGTCCATCACCCTTTTGATGCCTCTAGGAGCGATGTTTTGCCTAGTTCGGAGTATGGGCATCGTATCGGAGGATTCTCCGTGTGGTCGGGGGTGAAGTGGTATGGCTTTGCCGGAACAATAGACATTGCTAAAGCCACCCAGGTCGTGGGGGCGCTGCAAGGTCGGGTGGCTCGGGAGGTGGCTGGTCTGTTGATTTGGGTCGCCGTCTTCGTCGGAATTCAACAAGCTGAGCACTTCAGGCTCAGATGGCGGTCCATTGTGGATACGAGGCCGTTTTCTTCGGGGTCGTCCATCTTCGGATTGGTTTGTGGTGCCTATGTCTGCTGCTACTTCTGCCTCAGCTCTTGCACTTGCACTTGCACTTTCGTGGCCAGAGAACAAATTGGATAGAAATCCTGCCGTAATGGCAATTGTTAATAATACCTAGGCATGTAGGTACGGTAGGTAGATGAACAAATGTCATGCTTACCTGTAAAAGCAGTAGCCATTCTTCCCGATTCCACCAGGGAAAGTAAGGAAGTAGTTACATGCACGCAGGTCGACGCTTCCCCACGCGGGTAGACGCATCTACGGATAGGCAGGATAGTGGAGTCGCGCATTGACATCGCCAAAGCAACCCCTACACCTACCTGACTAAATGATCACTTACACCAGCTGGTGAGCAGCTGCGTCTTACAAAAGCAAAAACAAAAGTTGTAATTAGGCACCAGGCACGTTTGGATTTCTATATGGAAAATTGATGATTTTGTAGTCATGGGACTTCAGCAATCAGCTCTGTTGATAGTTCCTTGTTGTTCCTTGTTAGGACGAAAGCCGAAGAACGCCGGCGGATCCAAGACGAGCTTCTGCCTCAATTTCCACCAGGTACTCTGACCCAATTAGACTGGCTACAAACAACGTATTCGAGGGCCGGACACCCTCGCACTGGAACACCCATCCATGGGCCTGACTGACTTCTTTGCAGTCGGCTTCGTTTCTGACGATGATTCGCGTGCGCACGACATCTGAGAGTGTGCCGCCTAGTGCCTTCAGTGCACGGCTGATGATATCCAAGATGGCCACTGTCTGGCTTCGGGCTGAGTGTCTTCCGAGCACCGGAAGACTCAGGCTACTTGGACTATTCGCCGTTGTCCCCGAAATGCAGACGTGATTACCCGTTCGAACTGCTCTGCAGTAGCCTGCGATAGGCTCCCACGGACTCCCTATGGAATATTCTATTCTCCTGCCCGTAGCAATAGCTTCTCTCAGCTCGTCATTCTGAACGATGTTAATGTGATGCGACAGATCTCCAGCTGCTGTCAGATAAGGTGGCCTTCGGTACTCGTCACCGCAATCGCCCGGGATATCCAGGAGAGCCTGCTGCGCCTTCTGTATTAAGGCGTGGTCGTCTTCAGTCAATCTGAATGAGAACACCTCTAGATTCCTTTCAGCGTATCTGGACGAATCTGATGTCAGGCGACAGCCAACAATAACTGTGCTCACTGTAGGTATATCAAGTACGTATCTGGTTGCAACTGCAGGAATCGAGACATTGTGTGCATGCGCAATTGTGGACAAAGCTCGCAACAAGCCCTGAAAGGGTTCCCAACCCCCAGCAACTCGGATGAATCGAAGATACTTCCGAAGGCTACCGTTCAAGGCATCTATATCTTCGGGCTCAGGCTGGCCGAGCCATTTCTCGCTAAGAAACCCGCCGAGTAGAGTGCCATAAGCAAGCACACCTACTTTGTGCTTCTCGCATACCGATGCTAATCTTCCTCGTACAAGACGCTGGTCCAATACAGAACATGGGACTTGATTTGTAGTGATTTCAAAGCCCGTGTCGATCAAGAGCTCGAGATGTGCAGCATCAATATTCGTGACTCCAATATGCTTAATCTTTCCTTGCTGTTGCATAGTGCGCAGATGTGCTAAGTTATGCCAGTACGTGTCATCTGAATAATCCCAGATGTGATCTACGCGGTATATCAGCAACTGCCCATCCTTGATAAATTGAGACTATGTATTTTCCGACAGGTAGATTGTAGTTAAATGAAGAGGATACCAACATTGCATCAGAGTAATCTGCTCCTGACCCATCCTTCGCAGCGCAAGGTCAACGGCCTGCTCGGCTGCCTCAAACGACTTGATACCATTTTCAGGCGGACACCACTTCGTGAAGGCGAGCATATGCTGAGACGAAGTAGCGCGAAACCTGCCGACAACAAGTTCTTTGTGACTCTTGTCAGCCGCGGTCCCGAGTGAACAGCTCTACTAATTAAGGCCTACCAGCATCTCCATAGTGATCAGCCATGTCAAAACAGTCGAGCCCTAGGTCCGCCAGTAGCTTCATTGCGTGAGCAGCAGCATCGAGATCGACATTCTTATCGTCCACGAGTTGCCATAGCCCCGAAATCATCCGAGGGATGGAAATCCCATCTCCAATAGTAGTGCGCTCGATGGGGGGCAACGACATCTTCTATGAGGCTCTCAGATGACAAGCAATAGTCGATTGACAAGGGGGTTTGAACTATCTAGATACGAAAATGCGCTGTCATATCTATTGATTCATTATTGCATGAGTAGTTTTTTTTCTTCCGAAAGTGTTCGCATCTACAGTCGCCCACCTAAGGTAGGTAATATCTATTTGGTTAGTATTTGCGGGGGTTACACTGTTACGTTGCAGCGAGTCCGTCATAGGTATGAAGAGAACGCATCTTCTGTCACAGCTTGAACTAAATTCTTGAGATGTCAAGGTAGTCGTAGTTTTCGTCACAGTTATGATATGAGTGATTTCCAGACTTATCCATAGTCACATCTCCCTACCTAGGTATTTGCGTGTTTGTTACCAGCCTTCCCGAGACATGTGTCTCAGCGTATACTGAAGAGCAGTAAGGCGCTATAAATTACAGTCGACAGGTAGCGTGCTTCAAGCTGATTGCTTCCCAGACACCCGGGAAACTATCGTATCTGACCTGATCATCACAGCCTTAGAAGAAGAATGGGTCACCGCCTTTATGGCCTCCGGTCACGATGACGGTGATAGTGACATGTCACTTATGATCCGTCCTCTCCCTTGTCAGTCAAGGGTAAAGGTGGCAGTAGTAGTTCGTGACGAACCCCAAGCTGCTTCGGAGAGTTTCGTCAGCGGCGCAATATTGCTGTACTCACGTAAAATAGTCTCTCTCCACAAAACACCAATGTACGGTATCGATTCAGAAGCATCCGCACCTGAAAGGGCCTTTGTCTGCGCGTGCTGTTATGGATTTTACACTAGGTACTACCAACCTAGGTGAGTGAATACATGCTATTATTGGAAACTGTGTCCTAGTTGGGCGGTGGCAGTGCGCTTGTCACTCCAGACTAACGCGCAGTAGTCCTGATTAGGCACCTACCTAGATACCCTGCCCAGCCTTTTCAATATTGCCCATCAATCATAGCAGGCGAGCCCAGGGTGCAATGGGGTGTAAGAGACTATCATCATCTTCTACCGTACTCAAGATGTAGTACCATACAGACGAGTGTTGGTACTTGGCAGAGGAGATATGATCGTTACAGGGCCCTTGCTTCAAATGCGTCAAAGAGCAGGCTATCTAGCACTCACGCACATCGCCGTCAGACCGGGAACGCCCAACAAACATGGCAGTCAGTAGATCCTGCAATGCCACGCCCAAACAGTCCCGGTTTGTGCTGTGACACGAGACATCAAACACGCAGTTCATTGCTATAAATGAAGGGACCCATGTTGAAAATGTCCGTTGCTGGTGGACAACGCCCGGCTCCCAATATTGTCAAATTCGGCGGCCCAGCGAACCATCTGCGCCACCGGATTGCAAGCCGTCCTCGAAGCCATCTCACCATAGTGGGAACTCCACTGCAAAGCACATGCAGAGCACGTAACCAACATTATCACTACATGTGTGACCACAGTTCACCACGCCTTACGCATGTAATCTTTGTTGGTTGAAAGTGCTGGCCAAGCGGATATCCCCAGCCCCCCTAGTCAACACTACGTGCGTCCAGTGCTGCTCGCCTGTCCTCCGGCCTTATGTCCTTATCTGATCTAGGTAGCAGATAACCAGCCAGGGACTTGGAGATTAAAGCGAGCTGAAGAATCGGTGCTGGGACATAGGTTGTCGAGCTGCTTGAGGTCTGCATACGAACATGGGCTCGATACGCCCCCGCAATGTTGGATACGGTGACTTGTTACCGTCGACCTTCTCTCCATGGCGAGGCGAGGGGTCAGCCGGCGTAACAAACACCGAGAAGAGTGCCACAACGTCTCAAGATGCAACACGGGCTAGTATAGAGTCTACAGCCCAGTCATTGGCACGTAGTATCTCGAGCTCTACTGTAGGACGGCGAGGCTCCTCAGCCTTCTACTCACCACAGTCTCTCAACGCAGTGCCACATGCCACGATACCAGAGCCGCCCACGTATATTGCGTCACCACAACCCGTCGCGTCTCATTCCACGAGTATAAGATCAGGCATTACGGCGCCGACGGTATCAAATATGAATCCCTCTGATACCGAAGGCCAATCAAGCCTACCCTCAGCTACAGGTGGATTGGAGCCGAATATACTAGCAGTCGCAAATGTCGATGCCATGAGAAGTGCTTCCATCATGCCGCAACATCCAGGAGCAGAATCCATCCCCATGTCGGCGATGTACAACCCAACTCCCTCACCGACCGCCATAGTCAGCGAAGATGAAGGCGATACGAATCATCCACTCTCTCAATGCGGTAAGTAGCTGTAGTGGAGACAAACCCTCAAACCTGGCCACTCTACGGATCGTTCGTTCTAACTACTATCGTAGCTATTTCACAATTAAAATGTTACTCGAGGAAAGATGTTTATGTCAAGCGCTGGAGTTGGTTATACGCGACACTCGTCGTGTTATCAATCTACTCAACCGTATTCAGCGGAATTTGGCTTGTTGTTTCCATTGTCCAACCACGATACGGAAGAGGGATTTCAACTGGAAATGGGTGGCAAGTTACACCGTCGACCGCAACTTTACTTGCCACCTTGGGCGCTAAAACCATTGAATTGTCTTTCGTCACGGTATTCGTGGCAGTTCTTGGGCAGGTCTTGACTAGGAGAGCCTTCAGCAGGCTCTCGCGAGGAGTAACACTGGCAGAGATGACAATGCGAAATTGGGTCATTGTAAGTCACATACTGTGGCCAACCCAAGTACCCTGAACTGTTGTCGCTTCATCGGCTAACTCATCAATTCTCGCATAGCAACCAGGGTCACTTCTTACTCATTGGGATGGCATCCCGTACGCTGCGACTACTTTCCTCGGCGCCTTGACCTTAACTGCTACTTTCTGCGCATTGTTCTATACCACTGCATCTGATGCAAGTAAGTTCTCATTCCCACTGATCCCTCCGTATTGAGTATCTCTATTCGGACGCCGAGAGCTCTCCCTACGCCAGGATTATATATCACAAACTTCTACCCATTCCAACGTAACTTCAATAAGCCTACGTGAATCCTATTTTAAATGGCTATTCCTAACTTGATTTTCGCAGTGGTTAGCCCGAAACTTTCTCGTCCCGGATGGGAAATACGTACTCTACAGGGCTTAGTGAAATCTCCCTACTCCAACCCATACTACATTCGTGACACCTGCGAAACTCCCCTTCGCGACCTCGATCCAAAACGCGCCCCTTTTGGATGCCTAGATGTCCTGTTCTCCGGCCAGTGTAAGTCAATGATATTGCTACGGGGTTCTTAGAAGATGCCAGTAAGCTAATAATCTCATAGCATACCACAGCCTCACTGCCTATCTGTATGTGTTAATATATGCCAGCAACCACTATCCCGCTAATCCAACTATAATACAGAGCAGAATGGGACAGCGTACGGAACAGCCAGGATTCGAATATGCGCCAACTCTCCGACAGGCCTACTGGGAAGCATAATCTCTTCGATAACACAACAATGGACTCCCAGTGGATTGAAACAGAGAGCGGGGACGTGGCAGCCAGTTTTAATTCGTACAAGAGAATTATAAATAATGTGACGCTCGCTATGCCACACGCTGGTATATACTCAGCAGCCACCGATCCTATCAATGGCATCCTACAGCCTAGCGAATTGTTGGGCATAGGAGAATATTCCATCAGGGCGAGTGTTTGGTCTCCCGTCATCAACGTCTTGTGCGCCAATATGAATGAAAATGAATTGACGCCTATCGTATATGCACAATGGCCAAAGGCGCGCAAACATGATACCGGAGTGGTTGACGATTGGGAGAATGACATACCACAACTCCCGAATAGTCCGTGGCTAAATCGCACAGATGTCGACGATATCTTCAAATGGGGTGAGAAGTATCAACGTCGGCCACCTATTTTCCCATTGGTATGTGGCCTTCAATTTCTCTTGCTCCTCCGCGCGATATGGCGAACAACTCAGCGACTGGTATATTCTATGTTGAACGACAGGTGTACTGATGATAGTTCTAGTACCCCATCGAGAATAACATGGTCACTGTCCTTCCCAACGATACTAATAGAACTGCGCTGTACATTCTCGCCAAATCCATAAACAACTACTCAGTCTGTCAATTAAGCTCGTGGATGACGAGTAAATGCTCATCAACGTTCAATCTATCAGGAACATCAGGCGGACATATGAAAGCACACTGCGAAGACCCGAACGATAAGAATGCGCGAGACCGCACGATTCCAGACGGCGCGGCTCTGACGTCCAGTCCGTCACCTGATTGGGTGAACATAGCATATGAATGGCAGTTGGCGATTAACTTGAATGGTATGTATTAAAGTTTACAAATACCCTACTTGTGTCTACCCCTCCAGTCTTCTTATACGAGAAGACTCGAAGCCGGTCATGCTAAAAGACGCCGCTGACATTTATTTCTGCGCGTAGGAGGGACCCAGAAGAACAATGCATCCAATGCGCTCATATTAACAAGCTTTGCCCTCGACAAGCCAGAGCTCAATCCACGTCTTCCATCCATGGCAGAGGCCCTCGCCGTACTCGTAAGCAACACAATGGCTACAGGCTCTATCGACAGCACATTCGGACCTGTGTGGACCCACAAAGCCGATGAAGGGGTAAACAATATCCTCTTCAATCCTGTATATGAGAACTTCAGTGCAGGGGTACAGACGCAACAATACGCCTCCGCACACACGTCCGCATGGCAAGTGATTTTCTATCCGATCTTGCTCCTCGTCTTTGTACTCAACGTCCTGTGTCTCCTGTACCTCGCCTTCGGCACAGCATTCACATCGTTTTCCACAGCAGAGCCATCCTTCAAGAAGAGGCACTTCTCATCCTCATCACCTTCTTCCCCGGCTCTTCCGTTCCCCATCTCCTTCACCCGCAGCAGCAGACAAGCCCAGTCCGAAAGCGACAGAGAGAACCTCGTCGACGACACCACCACCGACAACGCCAGAGCGGCGTCAACGTCAGAAAGAGCTAAAGCCGCAAAGGGCCTCGTGACAGATTACACGGAGCCGCAGAACCTGTTCGCGCTGGCGGTTAATTCGCCGCCGTCGCGCGCCCTCGCGGGGTCCTGCGGACACGGGCCCGAAGGCAAGGAGATGGGCGTGCCCTGGCGTGTCGGATACTCCGCCTGTGCGAACCATTATTTCTTCGAGGAAGGGGTACCCGAGAGAGGAGATCCTGGTACGGCTGCTGCTGCAATGGCGAGCGGCGCGGATCTACTGGGCGAACAGCGCGGTCCGTACGGGAAGAGCTACAAGCGGCTTAGTTCGAGACGGGCTTGGTTGTAGAGTGGGAGTGTGTATAGATAGTGCTTAAATATACATGTACATCAAAGGAATCCTATTTAGGGAATTTAACAGTGTTATGTTCATGCTAGAGCTTTTTATTATTTCCTCTCTCATCTACACCTTCTGGGTGCGGTATATGGAGTCATTAGGTGGGATCGGCGGCATGAATGAGTTAGGTAGGTAGGTAGGTAAAGGGGTGGATGTTTCACGCACTGCCTACATACCTACGTGCACACTTACACTACTACTGATGAACTATGGTCATGTTTTTCAGGGTATGAGGGGTTTGTTTGGTCGGCGTGGTATTGATGCCGTTTTTTTTTTCTTTTCTCTTCGATTGGGTGTTGCTATGCAAGGCGAGGAAGAAAAGGAAGTGCGAAATAGGGCAGGGCAGATAGGACAGGCAGGTAGGAGGAAGTGTGTACACATATGTAAGTATCTACACTAGGTGGGTTGTACTTGGAGTAAAGAATCTATGACGCGAGTTTAACTATGACCTCTTGGTATTTCATGTTGTAGTAGGATAGCTAAATTGTATAGATAATTCAATTATGAATCAATCAATCAATCAATCAATCGACTTATCATTTCATCACCCAGTCTTACTTCCTACGAATTTCAACACGTGAAGTTGCACTAGTCACAACCAAGACAAAGCGAATACTATATCCCATTAGATATACGGGACGAGAGAATGTAGTGTAGACAATATATTGATTGATAGTTGCTATGAATATGAAATATTCAAAAATACCAGGATGTTGAAGTCCATGGTTTTCCTTGCTACCGATGTTGAAAAAAGCAGGAGTACTATCGAATGAAAACATAGTGATAGGATAGTTACTTCAGATCAAGTATCATCACCAAGGCAAAACTATCAATCACCTCGTCAGTACGTCGAGCTAGTCTAGAACAACTTATGCTCGAGCGTCATGTCCGACTCCGGCTCCAGTCCGACACAAGCGCGGAAGATATTCGTCAGCGCGGCACGTTGCTTGGCAAGGGCGTTGACGACGGGGGTGCCAGGTGGTGTAAGAGGCGCCTTGAGCATGTATGATAGGATGCTCAGGACACTGTGGAAACCTTTGAAGTCGTCGTCGCTGTGCGCGCGCCATTGGATGCGCGTCATGATCTCTGTGACGAGCACGAGATCGATGATAAGGGGAGAAGCTAGGAGGGAGTCTTCGCAGACGTTGAAGAGACTAGGTGTAGATGTGTTAGTGAGGGGTTTCTGGCATAGGGATGATTGGGGAAGGAGTGTTTTGGGGGCAGGACTTACGAAATCGTCTGGTGGCCGCCGAGGAAAATCTCGGCGTAGTATTCATCGAGGGCCCGCTTGTTGTCGCCGACGGCGGGCATGTACTTAATAACGACGGTGTGATCGGGGTGTTCGCCTTTGCTGTACAGTACAGTGTTGGCCTCGACCATATCGTCGACAACATTGGATTTGGAAATCTCCTTTGAGCGGAATTGTTTCTGGGAGCTCAGGTTCTTGCCGTCGTTATTGCCGAGGTGGTTGTAGCTCGCGATGGAGGTAAGCTTGATGCCTGCGTTGATCAGGAAGTCGACTAGTGCTGATTTCATCTTGGTCTGTCCGGACTTGAAGTCGTCGCCGCCGATGAAGGCATTGTGCTTCGAGGCGAGCTCAATGGCACCTGGGACGAAGGTGTTCTGGGGGGAACCGTTGATGAATGGAGCATTTTCGAGGATGCAAGCTACGGCAAAGACAGTCGAGGGAGATACCTCCTCGTGGCCATTCTCGATAGCCTTCAGTAAGTTCTCCGCAGTATCGTTTACCCCAGGCAGGATGTCGGCATATCGTTCCGTGTTTGCAGTCCACTGGACGATAACCTTTTCAAGTTTGTTTTGCTCCTTGAAGTCACTAAATCACCCGTAAGCTCAAGTTGGCAGTAGAATCATATTTGTATTGGTCATACCGAATATCCTGGCGGATTTTTTCCACATGGGCCATGCAAGCCTTGTTTCCAGGGAGTATGTTATCAGCCCGGTCCTCTTGGTTGGCTGCAATGAAGTCAGGATAATATATGCTCGGGAGAGGGACCATTTGGCCCATTTCTTTCTTGACCAGAGACTTGAGAGTAGGTTCAAGTACGGCAGCGCGATCCATGGCTGCAGCAAGATCCATACTACTGATGTCCCATCCGCCAATAACGAGGTCATTGGGGTGAACAATGGGCAGGACATTATGGAAAGGAATATTGATGTCTTGGTTGGTTTGAGCATCGGTACCGAGCTTCACGGTAGAGCCCATGAGGACAGAGCCGTAGTAGTTGGCAGTACGAAGCCCCTCGCGAGTCTCCCAGGCCAGGCCTCTACGGTTGGCAATGATGCCGGCGGTCACAGTGGTGCCATTGTTGCCACCCCATCCGACCAACATCATTCCCGTCTTGGGAATTTTACGGTCGACTTTGAAGTCGTAGAGCGTTTCCTTGGGCGTGGCCACATACTTGCCGTCGGCGCCCTTGGTCACACTCGTGGTGCGATAAGTGTACTTGGAGCGGATCTCATCGTTAGTGTAAGTTACGTTGGGAGAGTTCACGACGAAGTCGTCGTCTCGGCTGGTAGATAGGTTGATGTTTAGGTTAGCGGCTGGTCCTTCCCCGTACGCAGTGCCGTTGTCTAGTTCTGCGTGTGGCGCCATCTTGATAGCTGGCGATTGGCTGATTGGTAACTAGCGGTAGATCCCTTTATGGGGTGTAAGGCGAGTCCGATGCACTTCCGGCTGGAGAAGAGCAACGGGCTCCTGCGTACGGGTGATGGACGCTGGTCACGAGATTTAGCAGTCTGGCCATGGTGGCAGCAAGGCGGGATGTGGGAGAGGGCGTACGAGTTGAGAAGATTAGAAAACGTCTTGACGGTGTTGAGTGACCGCGGCCCGGGAGCGCGATCGACTTGTGACTTGTGTTCTATGTTCTGTGAAGCCGACGGCGATATGGCGAAAGTCTAGACTCTACAGGTTGAGGGATGAAGTCGAGGGAAAGAGACGACTAGAGCTGGGGGAGGTTGAGACTATTTATTCAAGAAAAACAGTCCGGGGGCGGAGTCTGTCTACTATCTATCTACACTACTTATCTACCTACCTAACTGTCTTCACATGTAGCTAGGAATAGCTGGGTACATGCAACCCAGGCTCTGGCTACACGATTCATGGAGGTACTGGTCTAGTGTAAGTGTACGCACGCGCGCGCACGCACGAACACACGATAATTCAGGGTAGTGAGGGGCTATTGTTCTTATCGGGCCTGTGTTGCCGATAGTGGATGCGGTGAGTTGTTCGCCATGCCCTCTCACCATGCATACCCCGCCTTCTGTTAAACTACCTACGATGCGGTGAGAGACAAGATAGGGGCAGAAAGGTGTCACGTCAACCTGTGTCGGCCGATTCATCTGCAGACTTTCATCCAGTTCTGGTTGACATCTCTCTCGACACGACATCAAGTGTGGTTGAAAATGTTGAGTATCAGTCGGTTGTAGATGCGCCGTGAGAGTGCATATGCAGCGTGATAAGATAGATAGATCAATCATGGAGGGGTTGAGGATACGGGGTCTGATTGGCCCTCCCTTAGGTAATCACTTGACATTACCTAAGTTTTGGTGTGTCAACAGTGATAGTCATCTTACATGACATGACCTCAGTGAATATAGAATCCCTAGTTGTCTGTTTACATTTTCATCGGATCGATTGGTACGATAGGATAGGTACGAGTATGAGATATCATATACTGGGCCCATGGCACACGTTGCTGGACTAATCATATACTGCCGCGTGCTTTGCTAACCTCGGATACGTTTGCTGACCCGAAAGATGTTCGCTGACCTCGACAATCTGGAAGATCCTTCTATCTTAAGAACTATTTAACAATACGCCGACTGATGTGGGCATATATCAACTATTATGTCGGCATTTGTCTCGCTTGCGGATAGTGCCGTGCTGTAACATCACAAGAAGACCCAGTGCCGACTCTGAACTATCAAGTCTTCAAGCCAGCAAACTGCAACGTAGCTCTTTGGTCACACGCTCATTGATTAATCAGGCGCTTCTCGCCTCAACATATACAATTAATTGCCCACGACTACCACACCGCATCTCTGCGTGTGATGTGCGTTCTCCACGATAATCCCCGATCTCAGAGGGAAGCTTCACATTGTCCAGCGTCAACTGTAACCGACATCATTACCTCCTAGGTAGCATACAACATCTCCGCTGTCTAGGATTGTAAGTCTTCTTTCAAAGTCCAAGTCCTACCTACACACATCGTAATTTAATCGTTCTTGGGATAGGCAACAATCAGAGCATCGAGGCCCAAGGCACTCGGTATTTGGGTCCCACCAACCTGTCGAGAGATATATCAATATATCAACATTTGAAACTTGATTCCATAGGTAGGAAAGAAGCCTCAATATGTACGTCAACGACTCTTGGGATCCCCACAACCCACTGTAGGCATCGGAAGCTCCATATGTGTAGCTAATGGAGTACCGAACCCAGTTTGGACCCTCATTGCATCTCCCTTACGCCGTCCTTCACAGCCCTGACACTGCAATACAGCGCTGGAGGCTCTACTAGCTATGTAGTTGGACCCTTGACTAAGTGCCTACCTAGGTAGTGTGGCCTACCAGTAGATCAACACATCCCCTCACCCAAGACTCAAGAGGGAGGAGGAGCTAATTAGCATCTTGCGATGTTGACTACATATAAGTAGTCATGTACCTACTGACTCTGACCTACCTATCCTATTTAGAGAGAGGTGTAGGCTGGTTGTGCGATTAGCCGGCGATCGTCCATCGACGCTATGCTTAGACAGATCCTCCATTGCCAGTTTTGGATAAACAGTCAGCTCTCGTCATCGTCTACCCCGTCCAGCATTGCTGTAAGCAGAGTAGTGTGCTATCCTTCGGGGATTATCGGGAATTTATCTCATGAACGTGTGTGAACTTTAATTGCGATTTAATATGGCATGATCGCGGAGTAGAAAGCACGGAGCAACTCGAGATCGACAATAGATCGCCAGAGGAGAGCTTATTAGGGTCGGCAGTCGAGTCGCTTACCTAGGCTCTCCCCAGTAATCAAATGTAGTTGAGTTGATTGCGCGTGGGATAAAAAACATGTTTTGGAAAATGCCATGGCCAATTGCGAGCCGACTTATCCTATATTCCAGCGAGATATCGATTGGCTCTGGTTGCCGAGCTGCTGGGCAAGCTAAGCGAGCAGTCCTTCAATGCATTATTGATGAGGCTACGCCTTGATTATACTTATTGAGCCGAGAGAAGCCATAATGGCGACCGGGGTTATTGGTTCTTCCTTCTGAAGGAGTTTGAGCAGAAAGTGGGAGAGGCTAGCGTACGGCGTTAAGTATTTAGTGCGAGATCATTCAGGTGGAACTGGGTCAGGGGACCTGATCGACAGGGGTCTTTCGTCTTCGTCTCGCTCGGCAAACGAGTGGCCTGACGAAACGAGCTGGAGAAGCGTTAGACCAATGTCTCGCCGAGCGGAGAGAGCTTCGTGCCGCGCCGGCCTATTCAATGCACGCACATGCACGCAATTGCCAGGCGAGGCGAGCGTCGATGCCGTCATGAAACAATCTCCGCCAGCTCGGGACATGATTGGAGTATTGGGAGGCCATGGCCACGATCTCGACACGCATCCGGATCGATGGAAGAGGCTCGCTGTTTTCGAGATGCAACAGAGTGCCGACTCCGCCTCCACAGGACCACTTTCCATCATCCTCATTTTCCATTTTGCCCGCCTCTGCCCGCCAGTTGGTTGCCCATCCTGGACCGCAGATCTTACCAAATCGAACTGGAATGGTGCCCCCCATCGCTGCTTGCGGATCCATAATGCGCATCAAGTCAGATGCTATTGTTCGGCTCAATACACAAAACGAGCATACAGAAATAACGATTAATTTACCGGGGGACCTATCACAGGGACTGTGGCCCTGGAACTTTCGCGGCTATTTACCTAGTCTGGACAAGTACGACTGTTAGCGGAGTGGACCGATTCCTGCTACCATCTTGAAGTCAGTAAGTAAGTAATGTATTTGCCGTGTTAACGTTACCTACTAGGTATTGTCTGGTGTTTCGCCGTACGGGTATGAGCACGATATCAAGTTTAGAGAATGAAAGCAGGTATTGTGAAGCCCCTTCTGGAGGTGTTGGTCTCCAATTAAGTAATAGCCGCAGCATTTATTGCTAAACGATGCCGAATATACGAGGGCGGTCGTATGCATTAACCTGCATTGCCAGTTCTACATGTCCTGTCGGCGACCAGCACCAACACTAGGTACGCTACTCAGTGCATACACTCTGCTCCACTACTCAGAATACCTCTAGAATCTCTAGAATCTGTCGAATAGATTGAGGTCGAGATTGGGGAATGACGAGTCGCGTAGGTTCTTCGAAATTGAGGTTTCATGCCAGAAACGAAACGTAGTAGCCCCCATCCCTAGCCACTTGTAGCCCTTCGCAACCCGTCGCAGCCCGCCGATACAGAGCACGAGACCTTCTCTCCTTTGGTTGCCCTTTGGCCAAGGTGAATAAGAGCCCCTTTGTCTCAGCCAGGCGTCGAGCGACGTTCCATTGGCCAGCAACGCTCGGAGCTGTAAGGCACCCGTGCCAGCCCTGAGGGTTGGGAGGGTTGGATTGCGGTACGACCACACTTGACCACACAGGCGAGAACAGGGACCATTCGACAAAGGCACCTCATCTCGCAGCGCGCTAGGCCCTTAACAATTGTAGTGGCGTTCGTGTTTCATTTCACAGCGACATAAGCGGTTACTGTACCAGCATGCCGACACTTTCTCGGCGCTCCTTCACACCTCAAAAGGGGAGGTTCATGACTGGCAGCATTGGAATTATTCTCGAATTGTCGACCTTCTAGTGCACCATGACATAATAATACAGAGCCCAGTTGCCTCTTGCGGAAGCCGGCATTGCTGAATACATCACGCCTCATCTTGAGTTGTACAGTCTGGGGACACCAGCCTGGCGCCTCCAAGGCCAACCCATCACAACCAAGGACAAAGCTAGGGAACCTGAATGATTGGCTCCCTTCTGCTTGCCTTTCTTGCTGGCCGTCAGACAAGTTGACCGACAGACAATTGACACAAGGGTTTAAGAGGAGAAGACAGGAAACGAGTCTCACCACTTCTATATATATTCAAATACACGATTCCTATACCTGTTGTCTCCCCTCTCCTCCCCTCCCCTCCCCCCTCTATCCCTCTCTTGCTCCCTCTTCCCTCCGCTGACTCGAGTCTCACCTCTTTGCGTCCTTCTCCTCCATCCAAACAACGAAATATCGACAGTACATAATACTAGTGCATTCCCAGTACTACACTACGAGTGCTGTAGTGTACACTAAGGTAGTGCCTAGTCTTATCCTGCGAAAAGTGCCAAGCGAGACAAGGGTAGTGTAGTGTATACACTAAACAGCCGTGCATATCAAATCGCGACCAGGGCCCAGCGAGCGTCCAGGGGTAGTTGTGCAGGGATATTCAAGACGCACTCTTGATACAACAGGAATAACCACCCTCACCGATCTTTGTGTACACAATTCGAGTGCCCTCAGACTTGACCTCCTTTTCTACCAATGCATTATCACGTTTGTATCTAGAGTGAGCCCTCACCGGAACCCTATCTCAAACAGAGCCGCCGCGGAAGAACTCGCCGGAAACATTCTGCCAATTAGACTACCAATTGTGTTACTCTTAGAGCAGATCAATTCAGGGAGTTGTCGGCGTGGCACAACAGAGATCTTCGATCCTATATGCGACCCCCAGTCTGCTCAGATCCCCATGACCTTGTCGGCTACAGCACTTCCATCGAGCAACTGTCGAACTCCATCAACTGCCTTATCCTTACGAACATTGTGATCGCCTAACGCCTGGACGTACTAGGACGACTCACCGCGGTATAGCTTAACGAATAGCGAAAGAGTTGTCAACTATCAAGCGATCACGAACGAATGATTATATGGGCGGAAAACACGTGTATTAGGAAGCTTGGAACCAAGGACCACAATCATGACAGACTTATCACGACAGTCGGCTTTCATGCCGACAATAAAATGCTCTAATTGCGGGAACCAAGTAGAGATCTCTATGATGGGGGAGCACGTCTGTGGAGGTGATAATGAAGCCACAGCGACAGAACGTATGTTAGCTTGTCTTTGAATATGATATCTCTCTTGATTTGCCTTTGTTGACCCCGTACAGCTGTTCCACCAATGCCAGATCTGCTTGGTGGCGCCTTCACATCATTCAAACAAAATGTATTCGATAAATTTACTCGTGCACCACCGACAGTGGACACCTCTGCAGCAAGTAGGTCGACCATTTGTTACTAGTTGATGCGGATCATATCTTCTAACCTCTCTCTATCAGACCGAACATTTGCACGGGACCAGTTGACGCCGGTCAGTGCCTCTACGGGATCCCAAGCCATATCACCAAAGACACCGATGAACGGCCGTCTTGGGGCCGGATCAACCAATGACGACTATTTTGCGCCGGCTATCGCAGGATCTCCAAGACGACCTGGCGGCTATGGCGGGTTTTTGGCAGAGACAGAGCCAGAGACAGAAGAGGGAGAGGCCGCATACGGGACAAGCCCTAACAAGCAGACAACAAATCTTTTAACGAGAATGAATAGCATAGCACCGGGACCTTTCGAGGTTGCCCGAACTCGTTCAGCTAAGAAGAACGCGTTTCCCCGGACTACCAGTAGAGATGATAACGCAGACTCGAGCGATGATATTTCAAGGCTAGGATCATCGATTGATCGGCCTGGAACATCGGCCTCCAGTTCTTCGGGGAGGAGCGGAAGTATAGCAGCGCCTAAAATGCCACGGAAGAATGGGTATGGTGGATTTGGGCCACCGCAGAGAGAAGGGGAAGACGCTCGCCCACAACCTCTTCCTTTTGGCAAACGGTCGGAGACTTTCCCTGAACAGACTCGAAGATCAGGTGAAAATAATTCGCCGATAGAGGCTCCTATACGCACACCATCTGCGCCTGGTCTGCGACCAGATAGATCAAGCAGGCCGTCGACACAGAATGGGGATAGACCTATAATGACCAGTGACCGGAAACACCGGCCTTCATATGGAATCAGAGATACGTCGCGTCCGCCACCGCCACGGAAGAGCTTAATACGGCCACCAACGCGAGACGGTAGCCTTTCAATAAATCTCGCTGATGAATTTGGCGCCGGTAACCCTTACCACTCACCATCAGTCTCTCAATCCTCGAGCAATTCTGGTTATAGTCACCAGTCTAGAGCCAGCAACGTGAGCTCAAATACAAGCCCAGCTCGGTCGGTAGGATCCCGTTCCGAACCTCGGCGGCCATCTAATTCGGCGAAAATTGATGCACTCATGGATGATTTACAAAGCTCCATGAACGAGTTGCAACCAGATGTACCAACAGTACAGCCAATGTCAATGTCGAGAAACGGTAACCAGAGATTAGCCGCGCCCAGGCCAGAGCCATTACAAAACTTGCGACTAGATCCAGCTGCCCAAAGCGCCCGAGATCACCTTTCCGAATCTCCTATCTCACCCAGGAGTATCCCCAACCCAGACCGGCTCGACGCCTCTCCCTCCGAAGCCCAGAGCCGGTCGCGATCCCAGACGACCTCCACCCAGGGCTCGAGCTCGCACAACCGCCAGCCGTCGCGGAACCCGCGACCCCGCGGGAACTGCAAAGCGTGCCAGGAGCCGATAACAGGGAAATCCATCGCGTCCGCAGACGGGCGTCTGACGGGGCGGTACCACAAGGCCTGCTTCGTGTGCGCGACGTGCAAGGAGCCCTTCAGCTCCGCGACGTTCTACGTCCACGAGGACCGGCCCTACTGCGAGCAGCACTACCACAAGCTCAACGGCAGCCTGTGCGGGTCCTGCCACAAGGGCATCGAGGGCCAGTACCTGGAGGACGAGGTCCCGCAGAAGTACCACCCGGGATGCTTCCGGTGCGGCGACTGCGGCGTCGTCCTGCGCGACGGCTACTTCGACGTCAACGGCCGGTCGTATTGCGAGCGCGACGCCTGGAGGCGGATGCAGGCTGCTCACGCGCGCGCCCAGCAACAGCAGCAGATGGGCCCGCCTGCCTCGAAGAGACAAGGCTCGACGGCCGGCCCGAGTCCAATGCCCCAGGGCATACCCAGCATACGCGAGCCGCCGCGGGGCCTGCCCTCGGGCCCGTCCTCGAATCTCCACCGCCCGTTCGGCCTGCCGACGGGCCAGCGACTGATGCCCGGCCAGGCGCTCGGGCGCGGCGGGCTAGGGCCCATGCAGAAGATGGAGAAGAGGATGACGAGGCTGGGGATGATGTGAAAAACTCTTTGTAACGTATCCTTCGCATCTTGGTTATACCTGTGCCTTTATGAAGATTCCTCGGGTCCTCAACTCTTCGCACGCGAACACGCCACTCTATTCTTTTCCCCTCTCCAGCACTCTTCGTATTTCCCAATCGAAACCGTCTTGTCTTGTCTTTTTTCCCCAAGCACTCGCATCTAGCAATGGCGTTCCGCGACTACGGGGGAATACATGCATTTCTATTCCAAGATTTCGCCTTTTGCTTTTTTTTTTTTTTTTTGGCTTCTTTTGGAATTCTTTGCCCTTGTTTCGCGCGTTCGTATATACCCTATTCCATTCCGTTCCGTTCATCTATGCTATCGTCGCACCTCCCTAATTTCATTTCCATCATTTGATATGGGATTTGATACCACAAGGTCTTACCTTCGCTTTACATCATATATATGTATACCCCTGTGGGCATGCTTTGCTCCGTAGAAGTGCTGGTTTCGGTTCTATTGTTCTTGGGAACTTCCGGGCTGGGAGGAGAGGAAGTCCCTTTTTGTCTGCGCTAGGAATTTAATTTTGAGGGGAACTTGGTGGGGGTGTCTTTCTATGTTCCTTTGAGGGGTATAGGAGATAGACAGGTCTGTTGCATCTTACATGCTCATCTAGAGCCTCACGCTGTGGGAGATATCTACACAGACCGACATGACAGACAGACAGGCAGGCAGGTAGGCCTCGGCGAATTTACCGCGTGGCCGCTGATATTTCATCAGGCACTACGTGGAAAGAGTCACAATTACTCACTCACTCACTCACTCACTCACCGATGACGAGGGCGATGCGTGCTTGTCATTGAGCCCAAGCCAGTCAGTCCGTCGAAGACAAGAAAAAGAGGAGGAAAGAAAAACAACAATAACAAATAGCATAGTAAATGCAATAATACGTTAAATCACTTTTCGAGGTTTCTGCCTATATATCTGTGCCTCCTGTTTTTTAGTGCCATGCGAATGACACGGGATTACCTAGGTACCTAAGGTAGGTAGCGAAATGCATATGTCATGTAGGTAGAGTTTGATCATATTATCTCCCCTTAGGTAACCTGTTCGTCGTGTGCAACACGGGGAAGATAAGCTCGTATCTACAGTACTGTCCTGATGGATCGGATGACGGTGGTGACGCAGATGTACCGGCACACGAAAGCGTATCCGTGCCGTCTATTTAGGTAGGTAGGATACACGAATTTCTATTCATTCAGTCTTGCGTTGTGAAGCGTGCAGGCAGCCGTGGCGGCGCCTGGAGCAGGTTGCACGACGGTTCGTCAACCTGCTCGGCTGGTGTTACGGTTTTGAAACATGGTGGTGGTGGCTTGTTCGGTAGATGTTTTGTGTAGCTACCTGCCTTGCTGTATGGATACTATGAAGAAACGGATGTCATATAGTAGGTAGTTCTTGCAAGGGCCTACTTAGATCCAGTGCATCTGTTTTTTTTAGGTGTGTAAAGTCCGTAGATGCAGCAGTTGGACCTTCTGGCAGGTAGAAATGATAGCATTTCTTAGGATCTCATTTATGCCAGCCCACATACCTTTAGTACCTATTCTTCTTTTCGCCTCCCGAAAGTACAGCATGCGTTACTGAGATGAACCGGACATATATAAGTTCAAAGCCATCAAATGCTGCTCTCTAGGCAACTGTTCGAAGGAGGAGAAGAAGAATGGGCCAAACACAAAGTGTAGTAGCATTCGCTGGCATAATGGCCGGTGGTTTCGGACTTGCAAGGCCAAGGTCGATAAGGATAAGGGATCGGAATCTTGCTGGTGGACACGGGACGGCACCGCACAACTCCGTGGCACTGCCCTTCGGATGGTCGTCATCACATCACATCACGTCACGTCACATTTGCCGTAAAACCACTTCCTGAGTACATTGCACAAGTACCTGACTCAACTGGCCGAGTCGGTGATTGTACGAAGTATGGTGGTGACACTAGATGTGCTGATATGTTGTCGCGTCGCACGTGGTGTCCCCAGCAAGTGGAGTGGAGGTATTTACTTTCTTCATCCTCGGCAAGATGGGATGTTAGTGTTGTTATAACTGCCCTTTGGGATCGGTGAACTAGGTACTATGGTACATAGTATTGCTGCTGTATTCCTTTGCGTTTCACATGTTCTTAATAAGACAGAATAAGGTATACATAGAAACCGTTGGTCATGCAAGTGAGCGGCGTCGGTGCAATGGCGGAGCAGAAAGGAAGTGAGACTAAAATGACGTTATGTATGGGGGCGTGCGCATTGGACGGTCTTGGCGCCGGCGCATGCTTACTTACACACCTAGTACATATACGCCCTCCCTAGCCCCAGATGGCGACGGTTTAGTAGGTATTTGGTATTTTCGCTTACATGTTCGAGAACATGTTCTAGATGGATGGCGTTGTGTACCTTGAAATTTTGGCGAGATTGTTTTTCATCATGACTTACACGAGTTCGCAAATCCAGGGGTAACGGTGATAGGAAGAATGTAGGAGGATACCGGCAGACAGCAGCAGATGATAGGAGAAGCGCTGTTGCCCCTGGCCGTAGGTAAACTTTAATTTGGACAATCTGAAGATCATTCTTCGAATTTAGATCTGATCTACCGACGTCACTCAAACCGTTTGGTTTCGTCAGCCGCTTGGGTGGACAGGGTGGATAAGAAGGTTCGGTGTTGAGACCTAGCTTGTAACTCCCAGACGGTCTACTGCCAGTCAAGCATATTCTGCCCAAACGTGGTAAACGAAAAACTGCTGATGTTGGTATGCTGTACTCTGTTTGTTGTTATATTTACCCGCGCAGACGGCCATCAGCACCAGGCGCCATGCCATAGGTCATTCAACTCCATATTAAAAAAACCCCATGGCGATCAAGTGGCTCAGAATTAAAAGTCTGACTCAAGAATATACCTCACTATGGTGGTTAGTCTGAGAAGGAGGTTGATGATCTTAGTGAGATACCTACTTATGTTCACGAACGCATCATCAAGATGGGGACAGTTAACAACTTGAAGCCCCAACTACTGTGTGGGTACGTAGGGAGCTGCTAGTGCCGAGACATACATGCTGTAAGCCGTCGATCATGTCTACCTTACGTGTACATTATTATACTACCATGTATATCACGATTGTCTATTGAGGCTGTGTTGATGTCTGCAGATCCAGTATGGTCGCCATGAAATGAAACGAGAATACAGAATCAACATACCTACCTAGGTAACCTTAACGACGGGTTAGAGTATACAATAGCGCTTCTCGTCTTTCACAGATATGGCCGAGCTTGGGTATTCTTCTCGATACCCAAGTCGCTATATGTACGAACCTATATCCGTATATTCATACACGTAAGCCGAGTTCGACCCGTGCTCTGCCCGTGGTCTAATGAAAGATGTGATCTGATTTTTATCTCGACCTACCTCAGTTATCTACATAGGTATGATGTTGAGCGGTCAAGTACTTAGGCGGTAGATAAGCTCTGAACGAACGAGTCCTTGGCTTGTTCCTTCCAGTCTCTGCCCCAGTCCCTGCCAGAATCCCTATTCAAAGCTATCAGGAAGCTAGTAGGCGGCTATTAGGGGCGCTAGCACTTGCCAACTACCCCTGATAATCATCAACGGCTTATGAATTCTCAAACACTAGTGTAAAACTTCTCATTTTTGCCGCTACCTACTTCCATATATACCCCACGCTCTTGCTTGCTCAGACTGTACTATGTAAGTAAGTAGGTAGGTATTTACCTAATGGCCTGGATATTCAGTACGCGCGTCCACTACACCACCCTAACGGACCCCCTATCTTGTAGGTACCGCTCAGATGCCGCTCTCCTCTCCTTTCTACATCCAGCATACTGCCTACCTAGGTAAAGTATCTCCGGTATGTGAGGAAGTGCTGTAAGTACAGGAATGAGCCAAATAGGAGATATCAAGTTCAAAATCTTTCGGCCTCGCACTCCATCGCACTGTATCAAGTGCACATCTAGTAGACACTCTCTTGTACCTTGTACATAGTTTGTAAGGTGTTTCATACTCGGGTACCTTCCTGCGACCAGAATCCGCTAGTAATTTGGCATACCTAGCACGTTATCTACAGTACATTTAGCGTACAGTTGTAGCAGACTTGACGGGTATGTATGTACCCCTACCGTATTCAAGCAAAATCGAAATGTACCCCCCAAGTCCATACCCCAGTCCCAGTCGGGATCGCCAATGCTGTCATCCATGCTACCTGCAGTACGGTACCTACACTTCTCGACCATCCATCCCTTCCACGACACCTCGACACCTCGACACCTCGCTGGTATCTGCCGCAACAGCTCAGTCCGGTTTTCTGTCCTGTGGATGAAAATCCCGGGCTTGGCGATGCGCACACCATCCACTCTTTCTATCTACAAGCTGTACGTGTACTCCATTCAACATTGATGCTTCTCTCCTCCAGCTGCGTCGTTTTATATACCTATCGCGTCTACAATTCGCCCTAGAAGCCCTGGCCTATGCGACTTTCCAACTTTCCACACACTCTCTCCCTCCCTTGTACATTTCTTGCTCACTCCCTCGTACAGTACCCTATTTCTGCCGACTAACGGCCGGTCTAGTCTCTGAGGACCTCACCCTCGGCTTCTTTGCCCAATTCTTGTGCCCAGTTGTACGACCACCGGGTTCGCATTGTCCTTTTGTTTGTGGTAGTCCAGTCTTTGTCCAACCCACAGCTTCTTTACGAACGGCAACACACCTCCCCGCTCCGTGCCGCCCGCCACGTTCCCCTGATGCTGCCGCTCTGTTAATTTACGAATCGCCTGCCTTGTGGGATATCAGTTTCGACGTCCTTTGATAGGAGTCCTTACGTTCCTTACCTATCTGCACACGCCTTTTCCCAGCGCACACCGCCAAAGCAGAATTGTCTTGACATTCTCTCTGTCTTGGCATACTCTATCTGCCAGATTGACTCTGGGCGTCTCGATACGAATTCTGATTTCGACCGCCATGTTAATATCCTGCAACTTATTCTGTTAGGTCCTCGCAACACCACGCGAATTATCCGCTAGTTAGAAGGGTATACTCGGCATCTAGGTCATAATAAGCAATGTTGGCTGTACAGCCCCGGCGGTGGCTAACAAGGCCAAAAGGCCTGCTTGTCTTCGCATTCACTGTGACCACACTTTATTGGCTCATGTTACACAGTTCGAGTCATTATCGAGATGTAATTCGGGAGAACCCTGCAGCGGTTGCAAACGATGCACTCAAACAGCCGGTCATAGAAGAAATAGATGATGGGGAAAACCCGAACCACGTGCCTAGTTTTGAGGATAAGATGAAGGAGGCGCAAGATGAGCAACAAGAAGCTATACGCCAGCAATTCAGACTTGAATACGACCAGCTAGGCCGGTGAGTCGTTCAACAAATCCTGCATCAACGTGCTGGGATGGACTATTCTAACTTTACCATAGCCAATCCGGGGCAGATGCTATATATGGCAAGACCTTAAACAATCTGGACATCAGCAAATCACGGTCACGCAGCTTCGAAGCCCAGCTGACTCCCGCCGACACTCCAAGTTACTTCACTACGCACAAACCATATGTCTACAACCCTTACCCAAAGCACATGCAAAACAGCAAAGGGGGATTGTATGTTCCTTGCGACGGTCCGGGAGGAAAGGTAATCTCCGACATAAAGGTGTTCAAGGGAATTCCGAAGGATTTTCCCGAGCCTCTCATTGGTGGATACGACATTTTGGAGATGGATGGCGATCTGTGCTTTGAACGTGAGACCCGGCTTGGTATGTACGGATTCCAAAATGCCAACGATACCTCCGATCCATCGGTGGACTGGGATAAAGTACATTGGGGTGAATTACAAGAGAAGTGCGTCCAGAAGAACAAGGCTCGATTTGATTTACAGGGCCAGCCAAACCCATATGTCAATTCAGTTTATTCAGACAAGAAGACCGCCCCGTTCATTGGTGCGGACAACGAGCTAGATCTTGAGGATACACCCAAAGGTCGTGATCATAACGATGATCTCAGGAGGGGCTTTGGTGCTTCTAACAAGCGACCCACGTCGGGGACATCTCGCCCCGAGAACGCGGAGTCTCGGTCAGCAATTCTACTGCGGACATATACTGGAAAGGACTATAATGAAAACGACAAGCAAGTGATTCGTGCGCTTATCACTGAGCTATCACTGCGAACAGGTGGTCTCTATCAAGTTTTCTTACTTGTCCATGTCAAAGACAATGCCTATGCGATCTGGGATGATGAGGGGACTTATCAATATGTCCTCCAGCAAAATGTCCCTGCCGAGTTTCGAGACATAGCAGTGCTATGGAATGATGAGGCCGTACAGGCCATGTATCCGAAATTAGACCCTTCCAAAGCGAACGTGCATGTATCTCAATGGCTGTCGGTCCAGAAGTTCATACAGGAATTCCCCGAATTCGATTATGTTTGGAACTGGGAGATGGATGCTAGAATTACCGGCCAGCACTACGACTTCTTAGAGAAGTTGGCTGCCTTCGCAAAGAAGCAGCCACGGCGTGGTCTTTGGGAGCGAAATGAGCGTTACTACGTCCCCTCTGTGCACGGCGATTACGACACAAACTTCCGAAAGGAAGTAGAGGAGCTTACAGGAGAAGATACCATTTGGGGACCTCCCGATTTCCCTTTTGTTACTCCTGTCGGGCCAAAGCCTCCCGTGGCTCAGCCTGAAAAAGATGACTACCAATGGGGTGTCGGCGAAGAAGCTGATTTGATTACCGTAGCTCCGATCATTAATACCAACTTCAGTGGCTGGGTTGGTGCTAATGACGTGTGGGGATTCAACGACTCATCACACGCCACTCAGCAGCTGCCACGACGGGTGACTATTGTCACACACTCGAGAATTTCGAAGAAGTTATTAGACATCATGCATGTTGAGAATTTGCGAGGCAATGTAATTGCTTCAGAGATGACATGCCAAACCATAGCTCTCTTGCACGGCCTCAAGCCCGTTTATGCACCCATGCCGATGTTCTTCGACAGGCCGTGGAAAGGCAAGGACATTATTCGATGGTTCAACTCTGGTGAAAAGGGCGATAGTGGAGGTGATAACTCTGCCATTGGCTGGGGACGCGAGGCTAGGTATGGCGGAATCACATGGTACTACAGAGCAGGTCCGCCTCAACGACTGTACAACAACCTTATGGGGTACGAAGACACCAAGATGGGCGGTGAGGAATGGGAAGAGATACACGGCCGCCCATGTTTACCGCCAATATTGATGCATCCGATTAAAGATGTTGCTCCAACGGAAAGCGGCTACGAAAGTGAGTCCCGGCTACCGTTTGGCTAAGATGTTGGCGAGTGGAGGCTTGTTACACTCTAGACGATCGAGTCTTCGCGAAACATCCAAGCCCACATAACGAGTCGGCCTTGGTGGGAGCACAAAAACTTCATGGCATTGTTTGGCGTTCACATTCTGTAATTTTCACGTGTGCTATATTTATAGCCACGATGCATTATCTGGGCGTCCTTGACCTAGTTTCTTTTTTCTTTTTGTTTGGGAGGATATACCATATCAGGGCGCAGGGTGCACTGATGGAAAAACGACACATCATAGATTATAGATGGATGGCAGATCCAGGAAAAGACAGAAGGGTCTGATACATACGACAAATCACCTGTACGATATTTCCTATCCTTCTGTTCAACGCAGGGCATACGTTTGCCCTCACATCGCGCATTCGCATTCGATACCATGGAAACACAGGTGCATCTTGGTCCTCTGAAAGGACGGGGACACATGTATAGCATTAACCGGTGAAAATCAATACGAAATTCAATGGTGAATTTAACCCATCTTCGCCCAGACCCATACCAATGTTGATGTAATCAACGAGATATGTGCACTAGGTACCGTACCTCCTTATTTAGCTACCCCACACCACACTACCGTCGCTGTAACTCGCTGTAACTCGTACCAGTTCACTGGGATGCCGGATGTAACGTGGGGGCTGAACTTCAGCTGAACGGCTCTTCTTCAACCCATCAGCATCGTTATTTTCGGCGCCCCGATACGCCTCTGACCTTGGCGCGCAGAGGGGTGCTTACAAGTGCTCCCTTGCTGCCTGCTGCCTGCCGGGGCATCAAAGCTGAAGGTATATAGTTATGCGTTGTGAAAATTGGGTAGGGTTTGAGGATTTTTCCTCTGATTTTTTTTTTGGAATGTTTGATAAGAGAAGACTTCATGCGAATACCGATATTGGTATGATGCGCAGAGATGTCGGGTATATTATCTACGAGTCCAGATAATGGTGATGATCCGAAGTATGGAGGTGGTATGAGAAGCGCGGAGGTAAAGACTGGGGAGGAGACGGCTGGTGTACATGGGGAGTTGTATGTTGCGTGGACTTCGAGGCCGCGGCGTTTGGCGGCTCCGAGGGTAGATGGCGCTCGTCGAGAGAAGGTTGATGTTGAGTACGTTTTTTTTTTTCCCCTTTCTTAGCGGGATACGAGCTGTCGGGACTTACGTGTGTTGTATCACCTCCCCTTAGTGCTGTCGTCGTCTTCGGACTCGCTGATCGTCCGCGTGAACCGCTGGGTTGGCTCTGCGATCACCTCGATCGGAATGAGGGCGATTCTCGCATTTTGCACTTCGGGTATCATCCGAGCCAGGTCCTCACGCCGGGGCACGCGAATTTCGGTATCAATTATCTTGCGGAACGACTGCTTGGGGAGTTGGTGGAGTTACGGGCTAGTGGTGTGGTGAGTAGTGAGTGGTGCACTTTGGGCTGGAATGAGTTTGCTTATGTTTGATGGGTTAGAAACGTCCGATTATTTTCTTCGCGTTTGATGTTGGATGTGTGGTTGTGAAAAAGGTTCGTTTATGTCCTGAGTTGGGTTGAGTTGGACCATGTACTAATAATCTAGGTAGGCACTCACGATCGCGGCGAAAACGAAGAGTTTGAATGGCGAGGTTTTTGATGCGTGCCGGACACTTGTAACTCGCCATGGTCTATTCTTGGTGTTTCGGCTTTGCTGATGATTACAGGTGTTTTTTCACTGTCCGAATCGGAGTGGTAAGTAGCCCCAAGAGAAACCCCTACTGATAGAGTACCGCGCTCTCATAAAATAGAGACTCTGTTTTGGTTCGATGCAAGGTCACTAATTCGACGATATAGTAAATGCTCTTGACATGGAAGATAAGCTGGCTCGTCTTCTCTATGACTCAAGAAGTCAGGTTAGGCCTCATGTCGCTGCTCTCCCTGGCCTGGCGGCCTCGATACTGGAAATCAACGAGTCGTTCATAGCGTCGAAATTCCTGCTTCGAAGCTACATTGTTAGCATCCATGATGATGTTATGCTGGGGTTCGAGGCTTGGAGGGTGCGTAGTATTCTCTGCTTCCGCACCATCTGCTGGTGTATCTAACGGGAGATAGGAACTTGAACATCACATGTCAGCTTTGGTGTGTATTATCATCCCTATTGCCTAATTATTTAGCAAATCTATATCCCCACATTCGGCATGCTATTAGACTAACTGGAGCGTTGCCACGAGACATCATTTCTAACAAATAGATTCTAATAGGGAACGCCATTCGAATGGCGTATATTTTGTCACCGACAGACGAACGTCTTTGTGTCTCACCTTCTGCGGTGGCTCCGGGGACTCGAATCAATGCCAATACTTGGAACAGAAGCCTCCCTCGCTGCGCAGTTCCCAAAGTTGCCGTTTGACGGAGAGCGCGCTCTCCTTAGTCTAGCCACGCCTACGGAGCCGTTCATCGTGGCGGGCCATTCCGCGGCTCGCATTGAGCTGTCTGACGTATACTCGCAATGGTTCGACTACTCGGGAACTCAGGTCCTCTATGTGTATTCGGGTAAAGACAACAGAGAACTCGTTCGACGGACCTCTGAACAGGTATTCTACCATCTGGCAGACCTGCCGCCGCGGGGAAATAAATTGCTACTAGTTATGTATTATTCTTTCGAACATGTCGACGCTAGATCATGCTCCTTGTCTAGTATGCTTTGGACTTTCTTGTCACAGATTACTTCTCAATTTCCTGAGATAAGACATTTCATACCCTTCATGCTAGACCGGCTTTACGAAGAGCAAGCATGCACTGAGGCGGATTTGCTCGGTTGGCTCGAGTTCTTCATAGCTCGCTTCGACGATATCCGCCTTGTCATCAACCATTTCGATGACTGCCTGGAATCATCGCGGGACGCCTTCGTACGGTTTGTTGGACGAATCGCAATGAAGAATGACAGGCCGATAAAAGTCTTCCTAACTAGCAGAAAACCTGCTACATTACAAGCCGAGCTCTCGGAGTGGCCAAGCATTGATCTTGATAGGGGTATTAATCCGCGAGAGACAGAAAAGGGGGCAAATCTGCATCACGACGGACGACGCCAGAAACTTGAATTAGCGCCCGAGCCATCTTTTACAGTCCCAATACGACAAGTTGTGCAGTCATCCTCCACCACACCTGCTGCCACTGAAGCTGCTGACTCCTTAGCGCTATCCATTTTGTTGGAGCAACACCTTCAGCGGAACCTCACTACACAAGAAATACTGCAGGAGACTACCCGAGGTTCTTTAGAGATCTACAGCTTAGAAACAGTTCTCGATCGTATACTCCGGAGCATACCGGATCAAAAGCAGGCACGGATAGCAGTTGCTTTCCTCCTATTCGCAACGCGACCGTTGTCGACCAATGAGTTCGCGACGCTCCTGTTCCTAGGGAGCGTTGTGGACAATGGGGATCAAGCTTTCCCATTTTGGGATCTTGTTGATCGATTCGAACGGCAGAGAAGAGCTTGGTTCGCTGGTATTACTGTGAACAAGCACAGCGGGATTCAATTAGCACATCCGCGCCTAGCAGAGGTGCTTCGAAGACCTGAGACACCGGATTCTCCACGCTATTTCTGGCATGAGGTTGCGAGAACCGCGCATTATGATATGGCTCATATCTGCTTAGGCTACCTTGCTCGGGATAAAGTCAAAGAGGAGCAAAATCTATTGTCCGAGAAGCCATTCATTGTCGATAGCGACTTGGGCTTCATCAGTTATGCGGTTAGGTTCTGGCCGTACCACTTCTCACTTGCTCAACTTACCTCGACTGAAGACGAAATGAAAGACTTACGACGGAGAATGGATGAGGTTGACCTCAGCCAATGGTCAAGAACTCTTGTGAGTTTCAGTGCAAATACTGCTAAATATTTTGCTAATCTCGGATAGTGGCTGTTGTCAAACCCCTTCTGTCGAAGCAGAAATCCCTGGACGTCTCCGATCCCAGCCCTCTTTTATCTAGGTTATCATAACATTCTTCAACCGATCAGCCCTTCAGATATCGCACTGGCGATAGAGGAAGCAGCCCGAGTTGGTAACACTGAGCTTGTTAATAGTCTTCTTGGAGCAGAAGAGGACAAGTTATCTGATTCTGTTCTTCTCGAGATTATAAAAGCTGCGAGTTCAAGTGGAAACGAGTCTTTGACTTTAGAGCTAATCGATCGCCTCTCACCCGAGGGTCGCGGTCAATTATTGGAAAGCGGACAGACTCTCCTTTTCAGAGCTGCACGACTTGGTTTAAGTCACTTGGTAAAGAAACTCATTGAAATTGGCGTTTCAGTTCACCCAGAGATTCCTTACTCCAATGGCACTTTCGCGACGCCACTTTGTATAGCTGCTGTTGCGGGACATACCTCAGTCGTGGAAATCTTACTGGATCACGGAGACGGTACCGAATTTCAGTCTCATCTCCAACGCACCCCGTTATCTCTAGCAGCATCGCAAGGGAATGCCGACGTTATCGAATGTCTCACGAAGAAAGGCAAAGCGAACATTGAGCACGTAGACGGCGGTGATGACGTCCGAAAAGGAACTCCGCTCCTTATCGCGTGTGAATGGGGGAATCCTCTTGTAGTCGAGAAACTGATAGAATTAGGTGCAGATCCTAACAAAACCGACGATAATGGGTGGGCTCCGATTCTGGTAGCCGCGACATTTGGGTATCGGAGGACTGTGCGGACTCTACTAGACCACGGCGTCGACATAGAGACGCCAGGACCCAACGGGTACGGGACGGCTCTAAGATACGCACTTGCGAACGGACGTGTCGAAGTCTTCCGCATGTTGCTCAGCCGAGGTGCGAATCCTGCTAGTTCGACATTCCGCGAGCCGCTCTTGTATGAGCTCGCCAGCCACAATCTCCCAATGACCATCGGGAACCGCATCGCCCTGGCCAAGCTTCTCCTCGAGGAGCACCAAGTGGACGTGAACGCAACAGGCATTCGAGGCAGGACAGCGCTAATACGGGCTTGCGCGAGGTCGCAAACCAGATTTGCGACGTTTCTGCTAGGGTATGGCGCAGATGTAAATCTGGCTGATAAGAATGGGTACACGCCGCTCTTTGAGGCTACTGAGGCGCAGAACTTGCACCTTGTTGAAGTTCTCCTTGAGAAAGGCGCTGATGCGAATGTGCTGACTTCGACAGGGGAACTTTCACTGCATGAAGCTCGCCATTCGCCTGATTTGACGCGGTTGTTGGCTGAACGGACGAGAGATGTCGATTATCCGTGGCCGAAGGGGGTCACTCCGCTAAGTATGATTTCTTCTAGATCTTTATTCTCGTTGGTCCTCTTGTGTGCACGACAGTCTCATGACGGAATGTTTACTTCTGAATTCCTATACCCAACTACACTAGCTACCTTTAAAATTGTCCTATCCATCAGCAATTACTTACTCCCGGTCTTGAACAGTGGCTGCCGCATCAAAGGGGTGGACACAGTCTGTCAAAGTCCTACTCGAGCATAAAGCCAACATCAATGCAGTCTTTACCAGCGGAGACGTGTGGGTTGGCTGGACGGCAGTTATGTTCGCTGCTTTCTTCCACTACGCAGATATACTCCTGATCCTAGCAGAGCACGGGGCAGATCTAAAGAAGGCGGGCGCGGACGGTGCTAGCGCCCTCCATCTAATCTTCGCATCACCTGCGTCAGAAAATGGAAGAGAAATCGAACTGGAGTGTCTGGATGTCTTGCTGGAGTTCCGGACGCGCATCAATATCGACCAATTGGGTGAAAACGGCGAGACAGTTCTACATCGGTGTGCGCAGCGCGGCCATCTGCGGGCTGTGCAGAAACTCGTCAGGGCCGGCGCCAACCCCAATCTTCAAGATAAATCCGGCTCTACGCCGTTGGCTGTTGCTGTATGGGATGCTAGACACGATGTCATATCGTATCTCCTCGAACACGGCGCCGATCCGAATATCGCTGGAGACGGTCTTAATCATAAAGAGGGTCCTCTGCACCGGGCGTGTCGTGACTCTGACTTTGCTGTGGCAAAGATGCTGGTTGAGCATGGGGCGGACGTCAATCGCGACTCTGTCTCTGGTCATGGGACGCCTTTGATGGCTGTTTGTTTGCCGTATTCTAAATATCTAGATGGTACCGATAAGATCATCTACCACCTCTTAGAACTGGGTGTAGACGTTAACGTCAGGAGTCGTTACGTAGGTAATCCCCTGGCCGCAGCTGCTTTGGCTTGCCGCCCTGAAATTGTCCGCGCCTTGCTGGATAGGGGAGCAGCATACGATGGCGAAGACGAGATGAGGAGAAAGCCCATTCACTTTGCAGCCCTCAATGGCGAGGAGAATTTCCGGATCATTGAAGAGAGAGTCGGTAACGAGATTGGAGCATTTGACGTCCTTGGCCGCTCGGTACTCCATTACGCTGCGCAAGGGGGTCGGTTGCGGGTTATCAAGCGCATCTTCGAGTTATTACCAAACTTGGATGTCGACACACGCGATATTGATGGCTGGACTCCGCTGTGCTGGGTAGCCAGAGGAACGACCAGCTGGATTTCCGAAGATCGCGCGAGCGAACCGACTGATCCTGTGGGCGTAGTCAGATACCTCCTCGATCGAGGCGCTGATTGGGGTATCAGCTGCAAAGTTGGCGACAAGAACTGGACTCCGCTGGAGATAGCTAAATATACCGGAGCACCGGATGAGATCATCGCTCTTTTGAAAGAGAAGCACAAGTCTGATCCTCCAAGCAGCGGTGCAGGCGATATTGGCAAGGACGTCAACGACGTCAACACGCCGCCGAAGGGTATGGCTATAGAAGGAGTCACTTGCGATGCTTGTCTCTGGGTTAGTCCGGACCGTATATCTGTTTAAATCATAACCAACTAACAAGACGCAGGAGATCCGCGGTATCTACTATATGTGTAAAGTATGTTGCGACTTTGCGCTATGCGAGAAATGCTGGCCCCATCGCGACATCACACACATTTTTGAGTCGCCTCATGATTTTGAATACATAGATGAGGAAGCAGAACACAACGCCCATGGGATATTGAGCGAGGAGCGAACAACTGTTGACACCGGTGTTACTCCGGCTTCTTCTATTACTTAGACCTCGTAAGGATGGTGACGACAGCTTTGGTATCTGGTCTGATACAGTGATGAAAGACAATAGGTCCTCGTCCGTTCAGAATAGCGTCTGAGAGCTACTGTGATACCAGGTGTTGTGGAAAGCTTCAAAGAATACACAATCCATTCACCAGCTATACCCAGGGAGCTTTTCTTTGTCTCGAGTTACCTGTCTTTAGTTTATCTATGCCATTCATGAATTGACCTTGCCTTGGAAACACGAACACTGAAGCCTTGTTCTGAAATCTTTGTGAATCTTTACAATCCCATTATGTCTTTAACCAAATGCAAAGAGACGGGAGAGCTCACAGCGTATATAAATAGAGCGCATAAGATCGAAGACAGAAGAGGTCTTATTAGTTTTATTAGTTTTACATTTCTCAATAGCTTATCACCCTTCCTAGTACATACTGCTACGAGCCCAACATTGAGTCACCATGAGTCCGCGCTATACGCCAACGAGTCCGTCTTTCTCATATGGCTATACACCAATGAGTCCGACATACCGGCCAACGAGTCCTATTAGTTGCCAGAGCTATGCGCCAGTGAGTCTGCCCTACTTTGCCCCCTCTGATGCCCTTCCAGAGCCTCTCCCTACCCTTGAGCAAGTGCTCTCTTGCCAAGATTTTCTCGCACATCCAAATGCCTATTTATATAAGCGGGTGTCGATAGTTCGCATCGGCAAGTTCGTTGCGAAATACGGCAAGGATGTAAGGAGCGTTGAAGGTGAGACAATGTTACTTGTAAAGTCCACTACCGCGGTCCCTGTGCCAGAGGTCTACGCTATATATACGTTTGGCGAAGACGACGAGATGACCATGCTCATCACAGAGTTTGTTGAGGGGCTTCCCCTTGGGGATTATCTCGAGTCCATGACCGTGGAGCAAGTAGACAATATTCAGAAACAGCTGACTGCTCAGATGGACATTTTGCGGTGCATTCCCGCGCAGGGCTATTACGGTGCTATTGGCCGGCGACCATTTATAGACCCATATTCGTCAGAGGAGTACGGTCCCTATGACGAGTACACGGATTTTAACACGGCATGGTTTGGCATCTATTTCCCTCACAACGATACTAAGCGTTTTACTGACATTAAAAAGTTCTTCACGATAAGCTTCGAGTGCATCGCTACAGCGAAACGGCACACTTATCCGGTCTTCACCCACGGAGACCTTCATGAAGAAAACATCATTGTTCGGTCGTGTGGGACGCCGGTAATCATTGATTATGAAACCGCTGGTTTCTATCCTGCATACCACGAAAGACTTGTGATGCAGAATAATAGATGCCCGCTTGACATCCTGAGTGAAGAGTTTTCAGATGAGTGTGAGATGGAGATAGATGCTCGCAACGCATGGAACAAAGCTGAGCGAGAGCGGGAGTCCGATGATTTCATAAACTTGGATTATTAGAAGGCGAGTATCGACCGAGATAGAGCATTGCTAGTACTTAGCTTCATGTAATAGTATATATACAAAGAACCACGAATTGTCATAAGTAAATTGTTCACTTTGAAAACTATGAGTCCCTTATAACGACCGTCTTGACTTTATAGATATTGGTATTAACTTCCGGCAGTAACGAACCAAATCCCTCTAAGAGATGATTTCAACTCTCAACAGCTTCTACTTATTTATATCATCTAATATCATCTAATATCATCGCATACATTGGCAGATCGCGCTTAGATACGCAAGAAATCAATCTAAAGCATAGCACTTCTCAACACTAACCGGGTCATTCCCCCACCAATTCGGCATAGTTATGACCTTGCCACTTCCAAAGAACAAGAAAATAAGCAGCAAGTTCAAGTTGAACGCGGCATCAAACGCCGCAGCAAGGATGAAATTATATTTCGCCCAGAGTTGATAGCGATATCGATACGCCCAAAACATGACGACAAAGCCGCCGATGAAGCGAGAGAGGTAGCCCGTAGAGATGTTCCCGTAGAAGATCGCGGCACCACTGCAGAAGATCGTGGTGTTCCATAGATGGAATTTGGCGCGAGGAAAGCGACGGTGGAGTAAGTAGATGAGAGCTGGCGCACCCGCGCCGAAGAGGAACGCGTAGGGGATCGGCTTCCATTGCTGCTGCTGGAAGAGTTTCGCGGGACCCTTGTTGATGAAGGAGATTAGTATCATTCTTAACATGCGCATGGTTGACAATCCAAATCTTGCTATACTCACTATTAGGACGTATTGTACGCCAAGTGTCAGATAACCTGCTAAGTACTGGCCAGTCCAGATATGCGCTGGGTCCTCAAGCTCTCCAGTCAGATAGTCACGCTTGGTGTTCAGCACCCATCGCATAGCAGCATAATTAATCGGGACGCCGAGGGTGATGCCAAGGACCTGGGAAAAGAAGATCGCGCGCTGGGGGACGTGCATATAATGTCCTATCTTTTGGTCTTGAAGCATATACTGTGCTCTGTACCAGGCATCCCCAGCTATCGAGCCATATACCTAGGAGGTATCAGCTAAACACGGGTAGGAGAGATTTGGTGGATGACTTACACTTGCACCTATGGGATTCCTGTGATGACTAAGGTTCTGGACCATAGTCCCATATAACAACTCGTTAAAAGTGCCAATTGGTAGTTGGAAATTACTGACGGCGTAAAGCCATCCTAAGGGTATGACCACTACAGCGCCGGTCGCCAAGGCCACGAAATAAGTCCACCAAGGTATGAAGATTAAGTCTTTCGCAACGATGGTGATGATAGACCTAGAGAATCTTGGTTAGTGATCGCCATTTTCTATGCGAGGCTAGGGGAAAACTGCTTAGACATGCTACCAAAACATGACTCGATCCGTACAGCAGCCCTTATATGCTCAGGGGACAAGGCGAAGCCAAATCAGAAGCTGAGAATCACTCACACAAACGACATCGAGAAGAGAACCAAGTACCACCAAAATGGCACCTCTTTATAAGATCGCATAAGCACGTTCAACCGATCCGTATACTGATGATTGATCCCCTGGCCAGGACTATTCCTCCGCGCCCGAAACTTTCTATAGGCTTTTCTGATATTCGAAGCTCCGAAGAACGCGATCCAGGCATAGGCCGAGATGTACGAGGCGTAGTCAAAGAATATGGTCCAGAGGTTGTGCACTCCAAGATACATAGGCCCCAGCTCTTCGTAGGCGGTCTGGTTGAAAGTATTCGAGGACGTGACAAGACTGGCGACGGGGTATATCTCGCCATCAGCGGTGCAAGCTCGGTTCGTCATCAAACAATGGCTATAACCTCCTAGGCCTCCCCATTTCGCCGCTGGAAGTAGAACCCAAGCACTTAAGACGAAAGAGGCGAATAAGACGACTTGCGACCACCATGGACTCAGAAACAGAGGCACGCCGGCATTGTAATTCGATATATTAGCCCAGTCGAAGCTGAGATTGAGAAATCCCATACCGCCAAGGCCCGAGCCAATGAAATTCGCAACGGGATTGTGCGGCGCGACCCAGCATAAGAAAGCGAGGGAGCTGAGGAATGGGAATACGAACTCGGGCAGGAATTGCCAGAGCGTGATCCCGAGTAACACGAACCAGAATACTTTGAACTGCTTCCGGGCCGCAGGCGACGGGTTCTTGTTCTGCTTAGCCTGCGTCTCGAAGAGCGCGGTCTGGCACAGAGCCTGCCACCACTGGTACGAGGGCTCGTAGAGCAGCAGCTGGCGCGCGATGGCGGCGAAGGCGTACCCTGTCGCGTCGATCGACCACATGAAGAATATCGCCGCGGCGGGGTGCAGGAGCTCGTTGAAATACAATTCGCCGACGGCGATGGGCGTCGTCGCGAGATTGCTGGTCGCGCCAGAGGCCGCGGTGACTGTTACCAGGACATGTTCTTTGACAGACCATGGGCCGGGGTTCAAGTTGAACGACGATCTTGTGAGAGGGATGCGGATCTGGCGATTGGGCAATACGCGGGCGAGCCACAAGCCCACGTAGTTTGAGGCGATCTGGACGAAGAACACCGAGTACGGCGCATATGTTGTCCGAAACGTGTTTATCTGAGAGAGAAATGCACCCGGGACAACGAAGATTACGGCCAATATGAAATATCTAAAGGTGATTGTAGGCAACGTCGCTATCTCGAGGGTCAGAAGGACGCCGAGATGAGATGGGGATAGAAATGCATACTGTCGTCGTGAAGACTAACGACTCGCCTAACCTCGGCAGGGATCTGGCTGATCTCAGGGTCATCCTCAGCTTCCAAGTCAGCGTCTACCTCGACGAAGCTCTCGACCTTCTGCTGGACACCACCATTCGTCGAGCCATTCTCTTGTTGCGGCGAGGCATGGTCGTAGGTGCGTTTATGGAGAGCATCGTCCTCAACTGGCTGAGCGCTAGTTGTCTTGGCTCCAGACTCCTTGAAGCTTGGCGCACTACTGCCGGCAGACATCGTGTTAGTCGACTTGGCTGCTCAACGACGTCTTGTGTGATTGGAACTCGCAACGCCAGCAAGTTATACGGCACTCACAAAGAGAACAGGGAAGAAGTTTCCCGTTCCTTTTCCACACTTGAAGCCACGATTTTTGTCTGAGGTCACAGACGCTAGCCCGGAGGCTAAAACGACGTGCACTAGAAGTCAAATCGCGCCATCGCTCTAACGAGACAAAAGCTGTCTTACCTAGGTAGATGTTGGTTATAAACCCGGCAGCGGGATATGCGGGGTGATGAATATCCAGGTTGTTTCATTCGTTCAGGTGCAATATCAACCTCATGTAAGGTTACATGGTGTTAGGAATTTACTCCACGCTGTTTATTAGATCGGGCATATCTCTGTGGTCCGGCGGAAACCATCTATGGCGAGCCATGATCCCTAGCAGAACAGGAACATCAACCGCAATGCCATCAGTAGGTGAGAATATCGCTCATTTGGACTTCATCCAACTCTATATTAAATCCATCAAGTGCCCGTTAGATGAATCCTCTTGAAATGGGTTTAAATTAGACCATACGCAGGAAGGTAGTAAGAAACCTCATACCTATTAACCTCTCTACCCAACAGCACCCAAGCTCTACGTTTACTAAGTTTCTTACAACTTTATATGAGTTAGTTAGCCCTAGGCCTTTTACCGAAAATGACCATATGGATCCATAGTGGCCGTATAGTGGCCGAGTTGGTACGGTCTAGCGAAGTATAAAGCGTTATACACAGCGATTATCATCCTTACTCTGCAGCGCTAGGCACCGGGGGTTCGATTCCTTCGTTGGCCGAACTCTCTTTTTCCCTTTTGGTTTCACTCTTCCCCTTTCGTGATTCTTTTTCTCCTGTTACTAGGGAGCGAATAAATCGGAACTATGTACTGATTTCGGTCCTTAGGCATCGGCCCTTGTAGATATAAGAATCCAAACGGAACAGTACGAGATGCAGAGCTATCGGGGACAAGAATGTTCAGTGAATAGAGAATAGGATATGAACAATAAAACCCAGGGTCTTTGGAAATTCGTTAGCTTGCAGGTGAAATGTCAGAACGGCAACATTAATATGTACCTTAGCATGAGAAGGTATATGTTGATCACAGCTCTTACGCATAGCTCGACAGAAGCCGAAGTCCGGTGAATAACATCCACCAACGGGTCTACGAGCAGAAGATCTCTATTCCGGTATAACACACACTCTATCATCTCACCCCTTCTTCCTCAACGAATTATAATGCTCTCCAAGACCATATCCATGGCGATAATACGCAAGCCAGATCGTCCTATCCCCCTCCTTCCCATTATCCCCTCCACCGACGCCAACCCCATCACTATTCCCCGGCCGTATCGTCTCCGTCCGCCCGTTCTGCACAACCCTGATCTCAACCCGATACGCGCTCGCCAGCGCAAGCAACTCAAGCTGTCCCCCCCACTCGGCCGTGTCCCTGATCTTCGAGACGTAGCTCGCAAGCGGCTCCTCCAGGAACGGCGCGAAATCATCCGCGTGCGCCTCCATGTACGACGTCGCTACCTTTCGCACGAGTCTATACGGAGGCTGCCGCGTCTCGTCCCCGTTTCCCTCGTCATTGATCATAGAGTCAGAGGTTGTCGAGGAGATCGGGATCCCCCGCTGCCCTAGCTGGTCCGCGACCGCGGAGAACAGACAGTGCCCGTCGGGCGCGATCTCGTGCTCCGCGAGCCCGTGCGCGCTGAACGTCTGCGCGAGAGCCCGCCGCTCTATGTCCCTGTGGTCCGTCATGTTTGCCGCTTCTTGCGAGGCGGCCGAGGCGGCTAGTTCGCGCTCCGCGGCGCGCCGTGCTAGACGGTCTTTCTGGCGATTGCGCTTCTTGCCGCCGCCGCCGCCGTCTTGGTTTTGTGTGGTGGGTTCTGAGGACGGTAGGTCGAAGGATACCTTCGTATCTTTCAAGCGATCCGTGATGTGATTTACGTCTGTGGCTGTCTCGTTTGTGCTGCCTTCATTTTCTGTCGTGACGCCGTTGGGCTCTTCTCCCCCGTCTTGCTCGTCGACATCTTTGTCTCCGTTTAGCGCGTCGAGTTCGAGTTCCTGGCGCTCCTTGAGGTCTCGCTCAAGCGCCGCACACTCGTCGTTGACGCCTTTCCTCGTCTTCTTCGTTGCGTTCTTCTTTTTGCTCGTGATGCGTGATTGTAGGTCCCGCTGTTCTTTGCGATGCCGCGCCTGGATCGTTTCTAGCGTCTCCTCCATGGCGATAGCTGTTGTTTCAAAAAGAAAAGAAAAATAAGGTTCTATATCTAAGAAAATATCTAGGGCCAGAATTGCTCGTCTATCTTCTTGTCTTGTTGCACTTCTGATATTGGAAAAATAAACTACAGCTCTCGCCTAGTAGCTAGCTGAACGTGGGGTTCTGACGTGGGGTAAAAAGAACCGTGCTAGCGATGCATTACAGCAGTGGGGCCATAGGCGACTGCTGGCCCTCTACCACTTAGGTAGGTAGGTACCTGTAGGCAGTAGGCAGTAGGCAGTTACTTACTACCTTACGAAGTAGGTACTCTCAAGGCTCATGTTGAAATGCTCAACAAGAGTTTACTACAATCAACCTAAGTAGGCATGAAATAGAAATCAAAGGCCACTTGCAATACGTGGTGTGGAGAGTTTTGATTCTCTTCCCAGTGGGCTGGTCAATTTGCATAAATGCCTTATAAATAGAATACGAATGCAGGGGCTAGAAGTTGTGGGTGGAATAAATTGATCGTTCAATTGGGCCTATTAATAGCATATAAAACATTCAGTAGCTTCTCCGAACACAGTCGAAAAAGCCCAGAAGCAGCCTGTGGTCATTATGCTGCAACTGAAAGGGTTTGAAAGGTCGAGGTGTTGGCCCGCACCTGGCCACGCTCGTTCCATCTATCCAGTACAGAAAAGGGAGAAAAGCAGACAAACTTATGACGCCGGGTCCTATAGATGGTCGCCTTTTTATACACAAACTGGGATGCAAAGTGGGATGTGCCTCTGTGTGAGCACGACACCCGTCTACCGTCTTGCGAAGCAACACATGATTCCGGTCTTACCCAAGAACCACAAGCATCCGATGAAGCGGACGAGTGATAGGATGGCCGTCGCAATGAGAAGGAATTTGAAGTAGGCGGCAGTTCTGTCCGACGTTTTGCCCTAGATCGTATTAGCATAACGACATTCCAATAATGGCGCTTGTGATTTATACTTACACCAATGCCGAAGGCGGCGAGGCTGTCGCTTGTCACACCAATGATGAGTGCCAAGTTGGTGAACAACCACGTAATGACGAGTGATGTACGGAAAGACTTGTACGAATCTTCCAGGTCAGGCTTGTCATCTTCCTGGACCGACTTGAACGGCGCCAAAGCACGCTTGACAGTTTGCTCGAACTGACTGTCAATATCCTCCTGCGGTTTTTCCACTTCTTCTATAGCTGCTTCACCTTTTTCGTCTTTCACGACTTGCGCAGTCGGCAAAGCTTCCGCCTTATCCGAACCCTTGGTACCCCATGAAACATCGTGCCAGTTGTTGAAGGCGTAAACGTTCAGGATATTGATGTAAGTCGACGCGAAGATCAGATATGCGGGGAAGGAGTGGAACATGTGCCAAGGGTCCAGGTAGAGGAAAGACGCAATGTAGTACAGCCCAAAGGTAGCCAGCAAGGCAACAATGATGATACCGACTTCAGAATTCGTTGTAAACAGTGATTTCAGTGCATCGCCAGCGTCACCTTGGAGCTTGTTGGCATCGCTCGTGAAGGCGCGGACTACCAGGTAGATCGAGAGGATGATGATATAGAACTGAATCAAACCAAACACCGCAAATGAAGCCATATACTGCCATTTGGTACCTTTAGGACGATTACCCAGCGCGAGGATGAACTGAAGGATGACAAATGCGACGTAGAAATACTGAAGAATGATGTTGATAATGGGCGTGGCATCATCTCCAAAGGGCCAGCCATGTTGTCCTGTCGCTGGGTCAGGATTACCAACTAGATCCATAATAACCGTTGTAGTCAAGTAGTACGATGCCAAACTGAACCAAGTGAACAAGACGTTTGCGACGTTGTAGATAAGCTGAAGATGGAAGAAGAACATGCGAAGGATATTATGACCGCTCTTGTACATCCGACCGAAATGCATAAGTGAATAAAGCGAGGCAGCGAAAGAACCGTTGAGCCATCGACGACGCTGGCTGATGAATTCCGGAGCACCCTCAGGCACATCGGTCTCACCCTTGGCCGCCTTGATGTATGTCAAATGCCATTTAGAGCCAGCTTTAGCAACCAGCTCGAAACATAGAATTCGATCTTCAGCCAAAAACATGTTCTTTTTAAAGATGTTCATGCCTTCGATACCCTTCTTGCCCAGGATCTTGGAAAGAGTATGGTCACCGTGGAAGTATTGCTCCAGAGGGCGACCCATAATTGCTCGGAAGCGGTAGGCGGAGAAGGCACCGGGAAGCACAGAAACGTAGCCGAAGGAGCTCTCGAGGGGTTTATCCAGGATGTTAGAAATCTTATACTCAAAGTTCTGCACCGCCACTAGGGGATTGATGAGTTTCTTGCCGCCCTTACCCAACATGGCGTGAATTTCACCACAAGCACCACCGAGATCCTTATCGTTATAGAAACCTTCCCACAATGCTAGGAGTGATTTGGCTCCTGGCTTGGTACCGGCATCGAGGAGAATACAGACTTCGGGATTTAGAATACGGCCGAACGCGTTAAAGAGCCAACGGTGAGAGTTAATCTTTTTGCTGTTCTTCTGCTTCAGACAGAATATCATCTGAACTGGGGGGAGCGTCTGCGGAGTGTCCTCCGTTGGTGACGGACGAATGAGCTGTTGGTTGGGTGTTACGGACAACTGCGTGGTGTATTCGAAAACATGAGCAACAGTTTCCTTGCCATTAACCTCCTTCTTGACCACACCGTCTTGAAACACACCGATAGTTGCGAGGACATCCAAGGTTTGCTTGTCTGCTTTCTCTATACCATCAAAGACAAAGCAAACAACAATCTTCTGCCAAGCGGGACCGCCCTTGTTCCAGAAGGTAGACTTTTTCAAGTTGACGATGTCGCGAATGTTCTGCATTACACCATGCAACGTTCGAGCGAAGAGAACCTTGTCTTCGTTGTAATAAGTGATGGCAATGAGAAGCTCGGTATGTCTGTTGTACATCCTGGGGCGAAGATCGTATCCATTCTTGAGGGTGAAGTCGTTAGGATCGCAGGTAGCGGCTGTGTATCGCATGTTGACGAATTCACCGGTGCCACTCTCATTGTCTGCATACTTGGGCTGGACCGAGTTCTTGATGGCACTGGGAACAGGATAATCCACACTGAGAACGGATCCCTGAACAAGCTTGACTTTTCGCGTGGCATAGCGCTTCAGACCACCAGGTGCGCCACCTGGTTGTTGACGCCGCAGCCAGCTCTCTTCAGAGTCAACGGTAGATGCTGGTCGGGGAGTACCGAAGCCGAAACCAGTGTCTTCCAACTGCTGCCCAGCGAATCCACCTGCATACTCATTGTTATAAGGCTGTGGGGTTTGAGTCGTGGGAGGAGCGTTTGTCGCGTAAGACTCCGTGAGGCTGTATGCGGAGACAGGACGCACGGGAGGTGTGTGTGCACCTAGTCGATCCTGCTCGTAGTGGTGACCGGGCGTTTGACCGAGCAGATGATGCCGTTGCGCTTCATCGTCCTCTGCATCAGCAGGGGGTAAATGATACTGGGAGTCGCGAAGTTAGTCATGCAAACCTAAATCAAGCCGAACCCAGCATTCTGGTTAAAGTTAAGCTCTTGCACATACCGTGCTGCCTGCAGAGAGGTCTTGAAGCCGGTGCCCGTCATATTCGTTATTGTTCCCTGGGGGATTGTACGCCATGTTTGCGACAAGCTCAGCGAGCCGTTATTTCGCAGCAAAGACTAGAGATCCGTTCTTTCTTTTCCAGACCAAGTGTGTAAACCTACACCACGACGTTCGGGGGGATGGTTATGTTGATGAAAGCTGTTGGGCGGAAGCCTAATATTGCTGGATGAGAGAATGTTTAAGGGGTAGCGTAACGTAACAGCTCTCGGATCATCAGCGTTTCCCCCCACAACAAAGAGCTTCAGTGGAAAAAGCGAAGGGACTGTTTGCAGGAGATGGAATATTAGTCTGCAAAGCAACGGGCGAAAAGGAACGAAGATGTCAAGAACAGTGTGATGTGATGGATCACCCAGCCTTTGGGAGGTAGGCAGGAGGAAAATCTCTTCGGCGTGGTAAATTGTTTCAGAGGGAGAGCAGGGAGACGGTGCATGGGACAGTGACGCCTTTAGATAAAGTCGTGTATTTTCTAGGCTGGGATCTGCGCAGCAAAGCCCATTCATGGCCTGAGAGTACCTGTGGCCAAGTACCGGGCTACCGTAGTATGGCTGCGCCTTGGTACTGTATACCCGTCCTCGCAGTGAAGCGTGTACCCAACCTCCATGTACCTCGCTCTATTCAGCAGCTGGCCACAAAGACGATGGAATACACCAACCAGAAGCCTGGAGATGGACCACTCTGCACTAGTCCGTGTGGCTCAGCTCAGCGAGCAGCCCAGGAGATTGGCTATGTCGCCCCTAATGATGGTGCTAGTACCTGAGAAGCGTGTGCTGACGTGAATACATACGAGGATTCAGTAAGTACCCAGTACTTACGAAGTAAATATCTACCTACATACTTGGGTATGCTCAGTGCCTGGTCTTCGCAGTCCGATTGTAGCAATTAAGAGGCACCTCGAACCTCTCTTTTATGTGATCCCCATTGGGAGAGTTAATGCGGCGTGTTCTTTTCATTGCCATCACAAATACTTGTCAACACTCCCATAGGAGTCCGTTTAAGGCGAGAATGACACATTCTTTGGCTATCTACCTACCTTTCAAGACACGACTACTAGGTATAGAGCTGCCGTTTTGGTTGGCATCAAATCGTTCATGAATCAAGGGTTTGTCTACTTCCAGTACAATAATAGGTAGGATTGTACCACCTTGCCTGACCTCCAATGACGGATCTGAGCGGATAGCGGTACTACCGACCGGTGCTAACTAACAAACAGCGGCATGCGCATGGATGGCCTCAAATGTAACGTCTCGATGCGGCCTTCTTAGAACAGCCAACTACAGTCCACCATATACGTCACTCATGATGTGGCCATACACCCGGTGGCATTAAATCGACGGGACTAAGTGATAAATATGGTAGTATGCTCCTCCATTACACGTCAAGTGAGTGCACCTTACACAGGACGACACAACTCCTAGGTACCTATGTAATACCTAGACAAAAGGATGGCGGCTTTGTTAACCGCAGTATCCATCCATCCATTAATGGCCTGAGTCAAGCAGGAATTATTTTTACTCTAGGTACACGGTACCTAAGTACTTAGTCTAGTTTCAGCTGACAGACGCGGCTCAGCCACAGCCTTAAAATTATGTACCTACAGCTTGTGTACCTCCCTACAGTATAAAAGTATTCTCTGCATTCTACCAACATTATCTATGTATGTACGCTAATTCTGGAGACGAACCCCTGGTGCTACTGAGGAGAGGCAAACTATTCATTCGCTAAAACTCTCCAGGCAGGCGGATACTCCTCTGCTGCGCCTACGCGTATGTATTACGCGACAAACAGAAAAACCAGATCCTGCTTGCGGTCTATTAGCATCCTCACCTACTATATGTATTAGTATAGCGTGATGATAAGCAACAAGTAGAGCGGGCAGGCACAATGTTTCTACTGCGCTGTTGCAGTTCAGATGCTCCCTTGCTGTCAAGAGAGAACCTCGAATTGAATCCAATTGCGGAGAGAGCTACTTCGTAGGTACATACACACACACACACGGACACGTGTACTTGGCATCTTGCCAATGGTGCTAGAAGTTCGTATTTCAGGGGTTCAAGTCATCTCCTGAAATTTACGTACGCTGCCTACCACTTGGATGTACTTTACCTACCAGAGGTACCGGACGTTGCGGTGTACAAAGGGAAGGGGAAAAGGTTTCTTGGAGAACGGAGGTACACGATGGCAGGTAGCACGCAACCTCGTGCTACCATGAACTTTTCCACATTCTACAGTATGTAAGTACCTACCTAGTAAAGGATTTCTCGTGTACACTGTCGTGCCACTGTACAGCATACCTACCTATGTACCGATATACCTACTGCAACTATAAGGTAACAGACAAACAAAACAGCATTTTGCAGTGAATTCGGGCAGTTATTCGGGGGTGCAATGACTGGGCTGCTTTTGTCGCCATTTGTCTTTTGTTATTTGCGCTGAAACGAACTGCCCCATGTTCTGATGCCGCTACGTGTACCCTGTTCTCTGCCCTGTCCTTACCAAAATTTACCTTAGCATGCATGTGTGCCGCGCCTGTAATCTGCCTGTAATCTACCTGTCTGTTGTGTACTGTGTAGTAGGTACCTGGGTATACTTGGCAGGCAGAGAAAACAGTGACCCGCGTTCCCGGAGATCCTTCTCATGCATCTTCTTACGTGGAATGGTACCAACAGCACGTTCATCACCGAGTGCCGTTTTATTTATTTTCTATTTTGTTAGGCGTTCAATCTTCAATTAGAGAATTAGACGACTAGTAGAGGCAAAGAAACTGCCATCGTTTTACATATAGAACTAGGTAACAGCTGTGGGCTCTACCTATGGATATATATAAAGGTAGGCGAGGTAGGTACTTATTTGTGCTGTTCTGGAAAGAATCAGGACGCCTTAAGTAGATCCACTACTAGTGCACGCTGCAGGCAGGCTATGGGGATTCCGGCCGGTGGGAAAAGGGTCCGGAGGCTGGTAAAAATAGCAACTCTCAAATAATACAGTGTGCTTCTAACATATACTGTGGCTCTTCTCACTGTATAGATGAGGGAAAGGGGAAAAGTCAAAAGTCGCCTTGGACTTTTAAGCATTTCTTGACAACCCCGAGTTAAGGCTGTGTCCCTTTATCCAAAACTCGTTCATGCCGCTCTTCTACTCTGTATTGTAAGGCCAGCAGATGATCTGATATAGGTACATTGTCTGATGCAGTTGTCGACAGGTGAGCTTGTTCAGTACCATCGAATTCTGCATGCTACTAGCAAGCAGTCTACCGCCTACTACGATATCTTTGGATATCTTGTTCTATACCTACATCTTACATGGCGAGCCTTTTAAACGCAAAGGAGCCACAAGAGAGCAATCTACAAGACAAAAGCCCAACACAAGATACCTACACAACCTAGCACGGTGTATTTGCCAACATGCATGATTTTGCTGTCTCACATCAGCATCTCTCACGTGGTCCAACACAGACCGCCTAAGTGAAATCCCGTTGCTGCATTGGGTTGTATATTATAATATGAGTGGTGCTTCCCCAGGTCAGCGAGCAATCCCGTTGGCCCATCATCATAGGCTGGGGCAGAAGCTACAGTTGATGGGCTCACTTACATCTTTGCGCGTCTGTGAGTAGGGTCCTACTTAATTGGTATATCACTTCTTAATGCCAACGCGCGTTCTGCCAGGTCCTAGACTGCGGATCTGACTACGGCAAGATCCCGCGAATAAGTTAGTACGACTATATTATTGCTCCCCAGGCCGGGCTTGTATGAAACCCCGCGTCAAATATGTGAATCCTCACGCCTTCATGAAGCAGACCTGTCCAAAGTGGTCCCTGGGACTCGTTAATTACAAGGCTGGTAAAGCAAACTCATAACTCGGCCCAAAGTTACAGTTCAATGTGAGTGACGGCTTAGATGATCTCTCATTGACTGGCCTGGTATTCAAGACTCTTGTTGTAGCAAGCTACAAGGTCATTGAATCGCCAAGTCATCCATAGTGCGTTGAGGAAAAGAGAGATAGATGGCTGGCCTGAAGGCCATGGCTATCTAGGTATTCGTCCTCCCACAAGCAAAATATTGAAATGCAGATGACTACCTACACTTGAGTAAAACAGTCGACAACAAATGCCTCGTGCACTAAGATATATAGCACTCTATCCCAAACACGATACAAAGCTCTAAACCAATGATCACCGTCCCTCATGGGAGAAGATTGCCGGTCTAATAGCGGTAGAATCGTCAATTAAACGGACCGTCCCTTGCTGCTGTTTTTTTCCCCTCCGTGCCTAGTGTAGTAGCTACCTATTAGGCCATCGTCAAGGGAATACGGGGTTGCAGATCAAAGCGGAGCTGCGCTAATTTGCCTGGACTGATATCAGGCTGGCTGGTGTTCGTCGCACGAATACAACAACCCATATGAGCAACGATGTGAGCAACGATGTTCCGGGCCAGAGCTGCTAAATAAGATATGTAGCTGACGCCGAGAACGACATACCTAGATACAGTCAATCCTGTGTTCGACGGTAAGCACGCAAGATCTGCAAGCAATCTGAACGGTTTTTTTTTTTAATGTTGATCTCCTGTGGCGTCCTAACGCAGGTAAGCAGATCTTCTGGTCTGGCCGCACGCCTCACGTTCCAGAAGGCCAGCTGCAGTTAGTTAGTGCAACATTGTACCAATGCAATTGGCCTTGGATTTGGTCGCATCCAATACATAGCGTACTTAGCTAATTCATAACAAATATCTCTCACATAGGTAGCAAATATAGCCCACGGCGTCTTATTGCAGCAAATACTAGCAGCTGTAATTAATCATACCATCCAGTAAGTAAACACCACACGTCTTGCGATCTGGCGATGGTTAATAGATAAACCCTACCTATAAGTACCTAAGTAAAAAGAGTTTACTATGCAGTCGAGTAGTGTAGGTAGGTACGTATGTACAGGACCCGAGATCCTTGGAGCAGTCTATCGAGCAACAGGTGGCGAATCAGAGGTCAGAGCGTCCCTCCCTGAAGCAACCATCTCACCAGTGTGCAGGTACCTTTCGGTATTGAGTCTAGCGGCTCTCCCTGCTGCCCACCGCAGCCCCATAGCTGTGCCATAGGCAGTGTAGCGTGCAGACCAGCCCACTGCCGCCAGCGCCTGTTCGATATTAAACCGGTACCCGCCATTTGTATTTCCTTCGCTTTTAAGGATGCTGAGAAGGGTGAGCAGAAGGGTGAATAGAGGGCAGAAGAGGGTGAGTACAGGGTGAATACAGCAGGGTGAAGGGTAAAATGCTACCTAGGTAGGTAGGTAGGTACACTAAGGGCGAGAGTGCAGGCCAAGTCAGGCCCAGGTTAGTCTAGATAGGGTCAGGTCAGGCACTGAACAAGGCCCCCCCCCATCCCCATCCCCGTCCCCTTGCACCTTTCCATACCTGGCTTGTCATCATCCTCCGTCTCCATCTCCATCGTCCTCTTTGTCTCCTCCCCTTCCCCTTCCCCGTCTGCCCGTCTCTTTCGGTCGCCATCCTCTCACATCCCGCCGCAATCCCAACCACGCCCTGTCTATTGCTTCACCACCAGCGCCTCTTTCTCGCCCACCCGCCCCGACAGCGACCACCACCACCACGGCGTCGACGACGGGCCATTCTCTGTCGCTCTTCCACCACAACGGATACTTGATGTTCCTCATGTCATTCTAGATTACGCCCAGCTAGCAATCGCTATATTATTATTGTCTTACTCGTTTCGTTTCGTTTCATTGAGCTAGTCTCCAAGTCACTCGTTTGATCACATCGCCTTATCCATTGCCCGCTCTTCGCTCCCAATATTCTACCACATCTCATCCTTTATCATTGCGCATATATCATTGTCGCTCGAAACGAAGATTACTCGGCTCAAATTTATACCGTCGTCGATTTTAGCCTTCATTTTGCCAATTAAGATTTGGACAACGATCCGCCCCCCTAAATCGACAAGATCTACACAGCGCACGCCAATCTCAGCCTCAGCCAAGCTCGTGACCACATTCTTGATCTATCAATCATTGTATCGTAAACGTCGTCTTGTATATTCCAGTTTACGATCTCGAATCCTATTCTAGTATACCACAAACATGGCAGGAATACCCGGTTTCGTTGGCTTTGCAGTTGGTATGCACTATTCCCCCCCTACGCCGCAGGATGCCTCGCTTATCTTGACTTCCAGATGAAGATGTCAGTTCCTCATTAGTTAGGCGACAGCAAGGATGTGTCCTGTGCCCGGACACGCCTCCTGATTGCCCATCATGCGCTGCCGACGAGAGCTGCGTTACGATCTCCCAAACTTGTGATTCGTGCTCTCAGACCGTATGTATGCCAGATCCCAACAAAGCTTCGTCTGGCGGCAATTCGGGACCAAATGCCGGGGCCATTGCCGGTGGTGTGATCGGAGGTCTCGTCTTGATTGCGGGTTTGACGTACTTGCTGTGGAGGTTTTGCATCAAGAATAAGAGAGCAAGCTATGCGGAGCAATGGCAAGGAGAGGGAGAACGTACGAAGGAACATGTGGATACCGATTTTGCTTCGAGGCGGTCTCAGAGAGAATCGACACATACCGTCCACTCTATCGCGTCGACCGTTTTGACCCGCGCCTCGAACATCATCCAGATCGCCTACATTCCAGGCGTCACCAACAGAGCGACTCCTACATCGCCAACGCTACTGGTCCCTCCAGTTCCTCCAATTCCTATTGCACATGCCGAAAGTGCTACTTCTTCACCGTACGAGGACCAACACTTCTTTGTACTGGGTGACGCTCGTGACTCGACTTACTCTGGCATCTCCGCTTACTCGGACCGAACATCCTACGCTCGCACATCGTATGCTCCTCGTTCCAGTGTGGCATCTACCATTTATGGGAAGAACGCTGTCGTATCACCTGTGCCGGCGCAAAAAGGCAACTTCCTCAAGCCATCTCTTGTTAGCGTTAAGTCACGGGCTGCAAGCACCAATAGCGATGACTCTGCGCCACCAGTACCATCAGTCAATTACGAGAAATATGACAAATTTGACAAGCCTCCCCCATCGCCCGCTTTCAGTATTGGCTCGACATTTCTCAAGAATGCTAGCGCGTCAACGGCCACTTCAGTAAGGCCGCAAGTTGTCCGCGTTGGCACTGGCCCCAAAACTGTCGACATCAAAACATCATCCAAATCACCGTCCACCTCGGGAACCCCGACACTGGCAGAGCTCGAGAGTCCTGGGCCTCGGAGTTTCTTGTCTAGTGGGGTTACAACTCCTGCAAATGATCGCGAATCAGTTGCGGTCACTCTGATCGAGGATGACACGCCAACTAGCGATCAAGGACCGTTTTCCGATCCTCCCGTAGCGAAGAATGGGCCCAGGAGGAACAGTTCGCTCAGCGCTGTCATTGAGGAGTCAACAAGGCGTGCGTCACAAATTGACCCTTACCGGAAACCGTCAGCTGTCGCCAGGAATAGCAGCCCCTTTGGTGACGAAAACGCATTACGCGAGTAACCGGATTTATTGCAGGCCAAAATTTTTATTCTATGAATATATCTTGATGAGATATGGGGTATGCGAGGAGCTAAGGCCGAATTGGATGTCTTTCTATTTCCCTCTACCGATTTTACTGTTCATGTGTCACTCGACCAATTCAGGGGGGAAAGAGCGTTGGCCGTGTTCTGTCTATTTTATTTTGGGTTATCTCATTCCCGGTCAAACTAAATTTAACTGTTATTTTCTATATTGACCTCTTGCTCTGTGTCTCTCTCTCTTTAAGGCGTACTTAGCAGGAAATTACCCTATAGACCCGCCTGCTTGCAAATATCTGTTTCCTTCGTGCTATTGCTCAAAAACAACAGCACCACTCTAAATCAAGATCTTGATCAACTCCATCCTATCTTCTGTTTTCTTAACTTGGATGGCGTTCTTTCCGGCTTACTTCAACTTGCACATGTTCTTGGTGTGAGATGATTTATTACTATTATTATTATTATTTTGTATGTATACAGGTTTTATTTGCGGCGGCGTATTTTGTACGCTGTCGCTACCTTTTTTTTTTCATGATTGTTGGCCCCCTGGTAGAAATTTCTAAGGGCGGAATTGCGAAAGCTTGTATATACGTACGTACGAACGATTGAGCGATTATGATGTTATTGTTTGGTGCCTGATATGCTTCTTCTCGGTATTTTAGCTAGCTTTGTGTAGGAGATTTGATTAGGCGCGTCGCTGCGATCCTCGTGGGATGGGATGGGATGGGATGGATGTCCACGTGGTGGTGGTTTCGTGAGAGTTTCATGTTTTCCTGTTTTTTGGGAGGGGGGAGATTACTATGAGGTATAGGTAGATAGGTAGATAGGTAGGTATGCGTTGCGGTCACATTCGCGCTGGTGGATTGCTTTGTCTGGCTATCTATCTACCCTGAGAGATGACTTGCTTACTGGTCTTGGGTAAGTGAATGATACTGATGATGCTAGGTAGGAGTTATTTGAGATCTTTACGTGCGTATCCTGGGCACATGGATAGATGGTCATGATGTTGTTGGGAGGTATTTGAGAATTGGACGCCGCGGACGTGCATATTTGCCTTGTCTGTGTTGTTTTGTTTCCTGCCCCTTTCGATTGCCGACTAATTACATAATTTAGGAACGGCTGGGTGAGATATGTATGTAGTGATGTTCGGTGCATAGATGTATCATCTGGACGGCAAGCGGTCGATTGAATACTTGCCTAAGATGAAGGTTCGGATGGGCTCGCTCACCGATTTGCATGTGTGTGAGGTTTCAGGATAGGGAGCTTTGAGAGTAAGTTAAATGGACAGGACAATGATATCATGAGTAGGTAGACATTGTTGAGATACGACGGAAGAATAGATTGCCAGCTTAATCGCACCCAAGCCGTTAAGAATGTCTTTTGGGGGAGGAGGTCAGGGTATCGAAGTACCACGGCTCTTGAGGCGCAATAGTAGACTACATAGGACATATTAGACTATCTACAGTGAAGAGGCTCGCATTTGCATTTTATTCGAGCAAGACATAGACTAGAACCCGGATTTTGCTGGTCGAATGGGCAGGAGAGTGCTCAGTGTATCCGCCCTACTAGTTGAAGTCTCATTTTCCGCTGTAGGGGAAACCTTCCGTGACAGCACCAGGTTCACAGCCACGCGAATCTATGGAGCGTATGAATAGAAGTAGTTAAGATAATTTTCATACACACCTATGTACCTATGTCCTATGTCCTATGTGAGCTTCTCATGTGAGCTTAAATTATCGGTGTCTCCTAAGTTGTACAAGATTCACGGCGGTTGGCTATAGTCACGGTGCTAAATCTAGATCTGACTGACACAGGGACTTCAGAATATGAGATGAGCATTATCTTATTAATGACTCACTCGTCAGATCTTCTAAAGGGAGATATCGGCGCTCAAAAGCGCTTCCATACCTAGTTGCTCACCTAATAAACCTCTTGTTGACATTACTTCGTAGGTGCTGCTGTATGGTACGAAGTTACCCGCCTTAAATAAGCTTAGAAGGACCCAGCCTAGCCACGGGCGACAACGGCGCCGCTCGAGCCACTTGTTACCTATTTGAGTCATATCAGCCAGATAAAGTAGCCAGATAAAGTAGGCCCCTCAACTCACCCCACCATCGATATTCGATATTCACTTTATACTATTCTCCATCCAAGCGCCTACTCCCACTAACGACGGCGTCCACAGACTCCTGACCAGGGCAATTGCCGATCGAGACGACATCCCGCACTCGCACGACAGGCCGCCATGTCTGCCACGACCAAAAAGCCCAAGGCGAAGCCCGCTGCAGGTGCTAGCGTCGACCTCGAGTTGCGCCCCGCGCCTAGCTTCTTGGAGCACCGTCTCTCCCTCTTCGACAAGCTGTGGGCCGAGCAACAGCAGGCTTTCACTCAGAAGCCACGCGAACAGATCAACATTACCTTGCCCGACGGAAAAGTACACGTGGGAACGTCATGGGAGACCACGCCCTTCGAAATCGTACGCGGCATTAGCAAGAGCTTGGCTGAACGCACCGTCGTAGCCAAGGTCAACGACGAACTGTGGGATCTCACTCGTCCATTCGAAGCCGACTCTACCCTGGCCTTCTACGATTTCACCACTGAAGAAGGAAAGAAGGTCTTTTGGCACAGCTCTGCCCACAGTATGTAGACTCTATACATCTGCCCAATGCGCGTAGGATTGCCACTTACTCGACATCTAGTTCTTGGAGAAGCAGCTGAACGAAGATTTGGCGCACATCTGGCCGTCGGTCCCCCAACGACAAATGGTGAGTTGGTGACTGTGGGAAATGGCGCGTGGTAGAAGCTAATAAATGCGTCCAAGGCTTCTACTACGAGATGGCGCTGCCCGACAACCGTGCCGTCAGCTCTACCGAAGACGTCGATCCCTTGACTAGTTTGGCTACTTCCATTATTGGCGAGAAGCAGCCATTCCAGAGGTTAACAGTCACAAAGGAACAATTACTAGAGATGTTCAAGTCCAACAAATACAAGCAACATATCATTGGCGACAAGATTCCCGACGGCACCTCTACCACCGTCTACCGATGTGGTCCTCTGATTGATCTTTGTCGGGGTCCTCACGTCCCAGACACAGGCAAGATTAAGGCCTTCGGTATTCTCAAACTCTCGGCATCATATTTCCTGGGTGACCCTGCCAACGACTCCCTCCAACGTGTTTATGGAATATCCTTCCCCGACAAGAAGCAACTGGCTGAGCATCTCAAGTTCCTCGAAGAAGTTGCTAAGCGAGACCACCGAAGAATCGGAAAGGACCAAGAGCTGTTCTTATTCCACGACCAGTCGCCTGGCTCTGCCTTTTTTCTCCCTCACGGTACTATAATATACAACACTCTCCAGAGCTTCATCCGCAAGGAATACTGGAAACGTGGTTATCAAGAAGTCCACTCTCCCAACATGTTCAACTCTGCTTTGTGGAAGAAATCTGGCCATTGGGAACGTAAGTTACACGCGAATCCAAACCTTATCTGATAGCGAAGCTCACCATTCTCCAGATTACCATGAAGATATGTTCACCTTCGAGGTTGAGAAAGATATCTGGGCTCTGAAGCCAATGAATTGCCCAGGCCACTGCCTAATTTTCGCCTCGAAAACACGTTCGTATAAGGAGTTGCCTATTCGCATGGCCGAATTTGGCGGTAAGCGCAAACTTCCCGTGGCGTCTTCGAATATCTAGGGTGTCAGCCAGCTACTAACCTCTTATCGTTTATAGTTCTTCACAGGAACGAAGCGTCTGGTGCTTTAAGTGGATTGACTCGTGTACGACGTTTCGTACAAGACGATTCGCACATTTTCTGCACAGAAGATCAGGTAAAACCACTACATTCCGTTCATGAAAGCGATAGGTTATGTCTAACACAGAAAAGGTCGGTGAGGAGGTTTTGGCAGTATTCGATTTCCTTCGAAGTGTCTATGGCAAACTTGATTTTACTTTCAAACTGAAGCTGTCGACACGGCCCGAAAAGTTCTTGGGTAGCATAGAGACATGGGACAAGGCCGAGAAGACCTTATCAGATGCTCTCGATAAATTCTATCAAGGCACGGCGTCCTGGGAACTGAACCCCGGCGACGGTGCGTTCTATGGGCCCAAGGTCGACATTACGATTTGCGATGCACTTGGCCGTGACTTCCAGGTTCGGCGCCTTCCCATATCCCGCTTGGCAACTCCTTATGCTGATATTATCTAGTGTGCAACCATCCAACTGGACTTCCAGCTACCACAGCGGTTTGATTTATCGTACCAGGTAGCTGACGAGGCACCTGCCTCGGCCGCCGCTTCGACCGCTCTCGTTCGCCCTGTCATCATTCACCGGGCCATCTATGGCAGCTTCGAGCGCTTTATCGGCATTCTTACGGAGCACTTTGCTGGTAAATGGCCTTTCTGGCTGAGCCCTCGTCAAGTCATGGTCATCCCCGTCATGGTCAGCGCAAACGACTATGTCACGGAAGTACGGGCCTTGTTAAGAGAAAACGAGTTCCACGCCGATGTAGATCTCAGCGCCAATACATTGAACAAGAAGATTCGACAGGCCCAGCTCCTCCAGTACAACTTTATCCTTGGTAAGAATATACGATTCCCAAAGCAAGAATTGGAACAAAAACTAACCAATTTTTCTTAGTCCTCGGCGCGAAGGAAATGACTGATCGCACTGTCACTATCAGAAGCAGAGATTCTGCAGAGAAGGCGCAGAGTGCAGAACAAGTCGTGTTGCCGTTAGACGAGGCGATTGTCAAGTTCAAGGCTCTAAGGCAATCTCAGGATCTACAAAACAAGCTTGAGTAGATCCAAGTGATTGGTAGAGTTTTATATGGCTTCCATGTTAATATGCCCGTGGATTTGATCTGCCTTGATTGATTGATGTAGCCTTCGTGCTAGAACTGAATTCTGTAGATCATACAATATAAGCTATGAAAAAAGATATTCACTAGCAAGTCTTTTGTCGCGGTGCCTCTCGTAGATGTTTTGGAACTGATTATTGATGTACTTTGGGAAGTGTGAGTAGTAAGCAGGTAACGAAGTGTTTAATGTTTCGGGTCAATTTCTGGCCCTATTTATTTTATTTTTTCTCCTTGTTCGTTCATACTGCTACAGGAGGTATGTTGGTGGAGTAGACAGCATGAGAAAACAGCTGTTGTTGGTATCTAGGTACCTACGTGTCTATTGTAATTACCTGCTCCGGGCCGTAGCATCCACTTGCATTTTGGATGACTGCCTGACTGCCTGACTTGACTGCGGTGAGAACTCGAATCTGCGGTGTCGTTAAGGGGTATGCAGTGCCGATTGGAAAAGAGGGCATATGATTACTGATCTACATAACTTGGGGTTCGGAGGGCTCAGACATATCGGTAACCGACCGCTCTTTTTTGCTAAGGTATGTATGTAGGTATGTAGGTATGTAGGTATGTAGGTATGTAGGTATGTAGGTATGTAGGTATGTAGGTATGTAGGAAGGTAGGTGATGCAGCGCACATACGTAGGGCGTGCGTGCATGATCGTTGCGGTGGTCTGCCGTGACTGGTTCGGGGGGGAGATACCCGTCTGTCGATGTAAGCGATGCCTGGTTCCCCGCATCGTGTCTTTATAAATGGGGTACCTGTGCTGGATTTTGTATACATTGTATGTGCGTGGGTTTATATGTATCTGGTGTATGTATGTATGTATGAGGTACTGATTCTGCGGCTTCTTTCTTGTCGCACGGCATGTGGGCGGTTTAGGTAATGGGAAGCGAGATAGAGAGGTAGGTTGAATGGATAGTCTATGTGCAACTGCTTCGTATGCTGCCTTGCCTACGTATCTGGGGAATGCCTGCTGGAACCCTCGTGCAGAAGCTTAAGAGTTGCCTGGTTACGCTTCTATGGGCATAGGTTTATCGACGGAGATTTGGTAATCGCTTTGGTTTTTAAAACTGGCTGATGGTAATACGATAAGACAAGACAAGACTGAGGCACGCAGGTAACGCTTTGCGTGTAACGTAGGCGGACCTTGAGAAATCTACATGCGATGAAAAAGAAGACATACTATTGTAAAGTGTGAAACGGGCCGATATAATTACCTCTTTTTAAGCTTACTATAAGTTACAAAAAGCTACTTGCCAGGATATTCTGCATTTTGACACAACGTGCCAAGATAGGGGGAGGAGTTGTGCGTGAGTTCGGGTCAACCATCGAACCGCCTTACCTGATCATGGAATTTTCATCTGAGGGACGCCGCTTTTAGCCCCGAGCTTGGATAACCGGGTCACAAGATTCAAGGTTTCTATTTGATGTCAGGTGTGCGAAAACGTGAAAATGCGACGGTAATTAAACGTTATAGAATAACGGTGACCTTTTCGTCACTTGGAATCCATGGTGGTAGATTTCCTGGGGGAACATGGGGTGTGGCGTAGTAGAAGTTCCTCTCAAGCTAGATTAGCTAGGTTATATATCACGTTTTGTCTTTTCATTTTTGCCTTTTTTCTTATTAAGAAAAAGCGAACATACATTCGAGTTTATCTTGGTTCACATGCGTAGCTTTCATCCTTTTGGGAGCCTGGCATCGATGAAGTATTTGAACAGGGGCTTAGCTAGCCGTTCTTTAATATGTTTTCATGTCACCATGGCCTACATAAATATGACGAAGGGTTGTCTGCCGGCTATGGCTGGGTCCTCTTAGAGCCCTTCAGAACAGAAGGGTTAACCTGCTGTTTACCCATGTTGAGTAGAGAACTTGTTGGAGTTCTTCATAGATCCCATCAAAAGCTGTGTCTTCCTCAGGTATAACCCACATTCACAATGTATAATGATCAACCGAGAGTCATAGTATGAATGTAAATTGAAAAGAGTGTATATAGTTGGCTTATAGTGTCTCTGCCTAACTTCGGAGCCCAGCATAGTGCAAACACATAAACAAAACAGTTAAGCTAGGAAAGAACATGAAAAACAGCTAAGAGAAAACAACGCATGAAATCAACCAATCCTCCTAGAAAACCATACACCGTAACCCCTCGCTGTCGCACAATGTTCTGTGTTTAAGCCATGAACTTGACAGAACGCTTCTCGACAGGGACGCAAGTTCCATCGTTGGGATCAGCACTGAAGAAGCAACGTCGTTAGTGTATCATACTCAAATCAAGAACATAATACAGAGTTGTTTCAAATGAGTACTTACGTGAAGGTCCAATCAGCAGTAGTCGTCGAGCCACCGCTGCCGCAACCATTGACCTCATTCTTGAACCTCAGGACACAGTCCTCCTGAGCTAGGTTCAAGTAGCCCTGGCCGCCCCAGTTAACCTGGAAATCGGCTTTCTTGTTGCCCGAGAGCTGGACGCAGTCCGCCTTGGTCTGGCCCTGCTGGAAGCCGTCGTGAATGAAGCTGTTGAGCTTCGTGGGGTCGCAAAGTGCGTCGACGGCTTGTTCCGCGAGGCCCTTCTCCGCGCCCCATCCGAGGCCGCTGTAGCACTTGGCGTTGATGCTGCTGAAGGCGAAGGCAGCGGCGAGGATGAATGAAGCGGTGAACTGCATTTTGAAAAAGTTGGTGGTGTTTGGTGTAGGGTGGTGGGGTGAAAGTTGTGCTTGGTTGTTTTGAGTGAGGCTATTGGGCTGCTGAGATGCTTGTTGACGATGATATCGAGGAGATGAGTTGAGATGAGGGGACTTGCTGCCCTCTTATATAGATCATCTGGCTGATATCGAAGACATCATTTTACATACAAGCTTCTTTAACGAACTCACAAGTCTGCCTGATGAGCTGAGGCTTGGGATGCGTTGCGCAACAATGGTAACCGTCAACGTCACAGGATCCGATAATCATTCCTACACACACCCATGAAGCTTCGTCAAGTTTCAAATTTCACTTGCGATGAACTATTTTCAAAGTTCACATAATGTCTTTACGTCACCCTCGAACTTCTGGCATGAATCTCACCTCGTGCGTGGTGGCTTTGATCATCGCGTGCTTGCGCCCCGACTGCTGGCATAATGCCGATCATCAGCTGTAGTCTGGGTATGAAGCTATTCCAATTATTACGCAATTGAAAGATGCCGATTATTATTTAACAGCCTTGTGACTTCGGTAGGGCTGAGGAATAAACGACTGTCGATCATCACTGCAATTAGTCAATTTTTGTCTATTGTTCCTGCGCTGAAATAGCCTAAAATAAACGGGCTCAGTTATGTAAGCTAATAATAGACTAGGTATTAAGAATATGGGGCAGAGTCCGAGGTGGTTCAGTTAAGTGAGCGGAATGAGCCGCCTTTGGTTGTTAATCATCGTATGTTCCTCCTGTTGAGTTCATCCAGATGTGACGTCGATAACTTCGAATCAACCACTCCCTCAACCAGTGGCAACATCGATCCCACGTGCTCAGACCTGCTAGACGAATGCTCTTACAACTGAAGATCGTCAATACAAAATAGTGCTGAGACATTTTCTCCTATTCCCCAGCCAGCTCTTACTCTCGCTAGTTTCGCGCTGTTAAGAGAAGTAGGCTACAATGATACAACTATGCAACTAAGTAAACTATCTATTTGGACTAGAACCGCATGAAATGTATCTTAATTGCAAACATATCCATATAAATCCGTAACCGTATAACGAGCTGAATTCTATCGTAATGCAAGTCAGATTTATGGCATGTATGTCAAGCACAACTCGGGCCAGTACTGCCGCATATCCAGCAACCTCTTGGGTTTCCAAGAATATCCTTCGCCAAATTCGTCTACAGTTTCCTCTGGAGTCGGCATGGGCCCCATGGCCTCTATGGGAAATAGCCAGAAACCTATCGCCGGTCTAGGAGCACGCTCAAGTTCCTCCGTGCTCTCAACAGGTATCCTGCCCCCTCTTGCTAGGATCCTGTTAGCACACCTCTCCTGACCGCGAATCCAACGCTCTTCTTCTTTCTGCAGCCATTCGGCCGCACTCTCTCGGTCAGAGATAGTCTTCCCTGTCCTCCCCATGGCCCCAGTCCTCCAGCTATGAGAAATGAGGAGGCGATAGTCTGGGCCACCAGAGGCGCAGTCGATCTCCCACATTTCAAGAAGTCGACGCCACCGATAGAGCATTTGCCGAGGGTCGAAAGTGCCCGCAAAGACTCGGCTTAGATCCCTCTCCATGCTGCTACGGGGATCTCGTCCGACACGCTCGAACGTGGGAGTCGAGGACATGATGGGTCGAGAACGGTGCAGCTCATACCCAATTTGGGTAGAGATCCCGTTCAACGGACCAAGATACATGCGCCCTGCATTTTCTAACACAAGGAGATAAACTTGTCTTAGATTCGTAACAGTGTCCCTAAATGCTTTTTGCACGTGTGTCTCTGATTCAAAGATGTTGATCTTAGAGAGATTGCCAACAACATTTTTCTCTAACGCAAGGTTGAGGAGACCGACGTCTAGCGGGTCGTAAGCGCGTAGGTTGTAGACAAGGTCCACGAAGCCACGTGCATTCCGACCTAACTTGATATACAAGATGTCAAGTTCGGGATTCAAGAAGAGTGTGCCGTCTTCTTTGCCATCACCCAACTCGAAGCGGCAGGGTACGTGGACTCGATAAAATCGAAGGGTGGCATCTCTTGCTTCTCTGTTGACCCGCAGGAATTTGCTGAGTAGCTTTGACCCAACTACAGTAGGACAGCAATGTGCATCACGGACGAATCTTCCGAGATGGTTTTTTGTTTCCGCCGTGTATTCCTCTTGGCTGGTAGGCAGTTCAATGGTGATTAAGCGCTGGCGTTGCAGTGAAACCTGCCATATCTGGAGTCGAAGTTCTGTAGGGAGTTGAGGAAACAGTGGAAAGGAGTGGCACTCCTGGCTGTGCTCAGGATTGATAATTTGCAAATGCTGCTGTGCAGCCATGATTGGTGATAGTGGAAGTCGATAATGAACGCATAGTTAGGTTGTCGGTGAGGGTGTGAGCTTCTGGGTGGTCACGAAATCTTGAAGTAGTGCTATGCAAGGAGTGGTCTGGGGAAAAGCTCAATCTATCACATACCTGCCAAGTGTAAGATTACGTCACTGTAGCACGGGGGATAACCAGCTTGGATGATACGACACAAAGCTTTGGTGTTTCGCTTCTGTATGTGGCGTCGGGGAAGAGGCTAGGTGTGAGAGATGGCAAGTTCCAGAGTCCGAGCAAAATAGGGCCGATCCTTACCTATCTTAAATCGTTCTTTAATGACTAAGAGAAATAAAGTCCTAAAGGATGAGACGTAGAGCTGCCAAGAGCTCTGCTTACGGACTCATGGTAAGAGATCTTCAAACAGCCCTCTAATTCAGAACGGCTGCAAGGCTCCCTGGTATCTAGTTAGGTACCAAGTTGTTGGTTCAGCCTTGCTCACGTTGGCAGTCACAATAAGTATCGCATGAATAGGCAGGCAACAAGTTTTTCGGGGGCGGTGCTTCTATTGTTATCATCAGCGTGCTAGCAATGAACTCATCGTTCAGATTTTTACAGATCCGCATTGCATTGATCAATCCTACCCAGCAACTAGAGCGCCATATGACATCCGGGAGACATCATGGATATGGTGACTAAAACTGAGAAGAATGACGTTGTGATTACCGTTCTCCTTGCCTGACACATCATGTTACTCACCACCATAGAGGTTTCTTCATAGAAAATCTAGTCTTGAATGAAAAATATAAATCTCAGACTCCTCGCCCATTCAGCTCAACTTCATTTTGGCATCACAGCATTCAAAACACTGTAAACATCTCCATCTCAAGTTTATCACACATTCTACTCCTACCCCGGCTTCAACCACAACAACAGCTAAAATGTACTTCACCAGAAGCCTCTCTAGCATTGCCGTGAGCTCATTGCTCGCCACGACTGCCCTTGGTAGCACCATTCAACTTCCGCGGTAAGTCTCTGAATGAATGATAACTCTTTCTCTAGAGGAATGCTAACAGCCAATTTCACAGCCAAGCTGCTGCAAACGTTGTCGCTCGCGAAGAAGCCAATGTTCGCAGAGAGGCCATGCCAGAGGGAATCCGAAGGCGAGCAAGCCAGTGCTTGAGCGACATGAAGAAAAAGCGAGAACTCGTCGCCCGCACAGCTTACAATATCGGGATCGGCGAGGCCGCTTTCGGGAAGAACGATGACACGATCGATACCGCGGGTCTGGCTTCTTGCTTCGGTGTTGCCGTCGTCGGCACCTGGATGGCGGGCACCGACGGGGACTTCGACCGAGCGATGTCCCACACCTACGCCGATTCTGCTGAAGACGAGACAGTCCTCGAGGCCTTCGCAACACTAGTCGGAAATGTGCACACGGCTATCCAGGGGGGGTTATCGATCGACCGGACAGTCATGGTAGCTACTGACCCCGCTGCCTACAAACTTGAGGATGGCTGGACCCAGGCAGAAATCGACATGTACAACAAGGAATATGCGGATTACGTCGGAACCCTCACTCAGCTCACTGGTCGTGCTCCAGAAGAAAAGAAGCATCATTATGATGAAGCCTGGAGACTGAGCATCAAGTCCGACAAGGCTATTGAATGTGGCCCTGAGGGTGGTTCCAATCAGTGCTAGAGAAGCATGGTGGCGTCCATAACCATGATAGAACTAAGGGAGAGAAAGGGGGGCCGGGTAGGAAGCCTTGGCTTGTCTGAAGGCTAGTGTATAGCGATTGTAACTAGCTGTGTTTTCTCTGTCTATACCGTAGTTCTCTGTCTTTCTCAGTCGTTCGTTCCATAGCCCAGCATAGGAAAAAAAAAAAAAAAATTGAGTACTTTTACTTCAACGCAGCGCCTCTAGTAGCAAATGTGTGATCGAGAATATCGGGTAGCTACACATATTGTTTCTGAAAAAGGGGCTGCGAGACAAGGGACGTCTATCCCTCGTCCGGACGTCTGGCAGAATAAAACAGCAGTTGTTGATTCAAATGAAATGTTTTACGTATCTCACATGGCTTGAAATAACATAAGACAATATATCCTTTTCTATTCGTTACGCTCCTTAGCGGTTGCCTAGACGTCAATGAAGACGGAAAGGGGCATCAACATCCTGGGACAACAGCCGCATGTCCTCGAGATACATGACCGCCTCCCCTGATGAGCTCAAAGGTGACCAAACACCTCCCTCAAAGCATATAAATTGCCATACGCAAACAGATCATCGCCTCCGGCCGGGGTGACGTTCCCGCGGCCTTTCCTTCGGGTTTGGTGCAGTGGTAAACTAGTCGACAGGAACAATGCCCTGGGGCAGGGTGTTTTCCGGCCGAGGGATGTTGAGTTCGTCTTAAGCCCTCGGTTCTTTTTTGTAGATATATCAAGGCAACCTGTTCAACTCCAGGGCGTGGCATCTAACAATTCTTTTATTCTTTTTTTTTTTTTCACATATGCCATCACACTTCCATCTGTTCCTCCCATACTTACCTACCTGATTGGTACTTAGGTACATACGGAGTCACAGGTAGGTATATAATTACATATAGATTAATAGAGATTCAAGTAGTATTCTAGATTCTTCTAAGTATCTACTTACTCCCTTCCTCACCTCCTACGCGAACAACTTCCCCAGCGCCGAAAGACTGACATTCCCTCCACTAAACACAATCCCGATATCCCACCCATCCTCTCCCCCTTCTCTCTCAACCATACGTCTAAAGTCCTCATTGAACAACGCCACAGCAAGCGGCACAGCAGCACTAGGCTCGATGACAAGCTTAAGCCGCTCGTACACGAGCTTCAGCGCGCCTATGATCTCGTCCTCGCTGACGCTGTAGAACCCCCCTACTAGCCGCCGCTCGTAGATGATGCCCCACGGGATCTCCCCCAGCGGCGTCCGCAGTCCGTCGGCGACTGTTAGCGAGGAGACGCGCTCGACGCGTTTGCCGGATTCGTAGCCCCGTTTCGCGTCGTCGGCGCCTTCGAACGAGGGCTCGCACCCGAAGACGCGGACCCCGGTGCCTTCGCAACTGAGCGCCACGCCAGAGAGCATGCCTCCGCCGCCGCACGGCGCGAGGACGGCGTCGAGATGCGGATTCGACTTCTTGCTTGCGGGGAGCGTGCGCGTTGTCGCGGGGGCGCGGAGGGCGCGCTCAGCTGCTGGCGTGGTGCTGGATTCGACGCCGGCTGCGGCGGCGATGATATCGTGCGCGTCCGCGAGGAGTTCGAGGCCGAGCGTGCCTTGGCCAAGCACGATGTCGGGATGATCGTACGGCGGCACGAAGCGCGCGCCCGTCTTCTCTATGACCTCTGCGAGGACGGCCTCGCGCTCGACGCTCGTGCTGCCGCTGAACACGACGTTTGCGCCGTATCCTTTCGTCCCTGCGATCTTGGGGGGCGCTGAGATGGACGGCATTATGATGTGTGCTGGTATGCCGTTTGTTTGAGCCGCGAGGGCGAGGGCTTGCGCGTGATTTCCTTAGACGTGTGTCAGTTTAGATATACATGGGTAAAATAAACAATATCTCTATCTGTATCTTCATTTGGGATATATCATATAGACAATCCACTCTACAAAGCCACACATATATACCAACCCAAAAACCTCAAAGAAACAAAAAGGAGAACTCACCACTACTATGCGTAGCAACCCCCTTCTCCCTACCCCCGCCCTCCTCCCATCCGGGCTCCATCTTCAATCTCTCGATAGCGTGCATAGCGCCGCGGATCTTGAAGGCGCCGATGCGCTGCAAGTTCTCGCACTTGAAGTACAAGCGCATGGTGGGGTTCGCAGGCTTCTTCCCGCTACCCTCTCCCGTCGGCGCCGACGCGATCCTATCCAGCGTGGCATTCGTGAGCGTAGGCGTATGATGCACAAGCCCTTTAATGAGCTCGTGCGCCTCGAGCACCGAGGCTCGCGTAAGAGGGCGGCAGGTCGAGGGGTCCGCCATCTTGTTTTGCTTTTCGTGGTTGGTGGGTTGGTCGCTTCCTTCCTTGCTCGAACAACAAAGATTTCAACCTCTCTTCTCCCGAAAGCTGGGACTTGTTCTCTTCTTATTCTCCCGTGTCCCTTATCTCAGGTCCCTTCCTTCCCCTCTTTTTCCCCCGGTGTTCGATTTCCGTGGTGCAGAAATGTCGTGACTCGTATTACCTGCTCGCGACAAATACGCCCTTATACGATCTCTACGAGAAGCGCTAATAACTCTATGAGTCACCGGTAAATGTAGCCAAGTCAATAAGAGTCGTATATCTACGAAGAATAGAATGATATGGTTTAATGTAACGGCATGAGCCGGCGGTTTACAAGGGTATCTGTACACTTCATCTGCCTACTACACAAAGGGTAGGTGTAATGACTGCCATGCGTAAGTGGACCATTGAAGTGTACCGGGAACAAATACCCAACTTGTCCAACCCGTTCCCGACCCATCGGACTTGGACCGATAACGGACGGCGCATCTAATTTCAGTCAAGATAGACAAGCTCAAATTTCTGATAATCGCACTCGAGACGAACGTCAACGGTAGGTGTATGTGGGAAAATATTTTGAATAGAATAACATAGCTAGCTCGACATAACTTTTGGACTTAATCCCTTTGGTCCTCGCGAGAGATTATGATATCTGGGGAATCCTGAATACAAGTACAAACAAGTTTTGCCATCTCTAAACACCTCCGAGGTATACCCCGCCAAAGATTTTATAACCAAAACAACCAATACCCAACGCCGCTCGCTTTGTTGCCGAGTTTATTTCTGGTTCTCAGGTCGGAGGGATCTGTGAAACTAATGTCAGCGATAGTCCTTGATAAACCATGAAAAATAATAGACGGCTGTCATGTCTCTCATGCTTACCTGACGGAACGGCCAGCCTTCCAGATCTCCATGTTTCGGATCTCCTCCATCTCAGCCTCGAACTTCTGTCTGTAGTCCTTCTGGCTGTTGTACTCGAGCGATCGCTTGGTCTCAGAGCCGTCAATAACAGAGTCGTATAGCTGGTTGAAGACGGGCTTCAGGGCAGCCTTGAAGCGAGGGGTCCAGTCGATGGCACCACGGCGGGCAGTAGTCGAGCAAGCCTCGTACATCCAGTCCATACCATTGGCACCGATGAGAGGATACAAGCTCTGGGTAGCCTCCTCAACGGTCTCGTTGAAAGCCTCGCTGGGGCTGTGGCCACGCTCACGGAGAACCTCGTACTGAGCAAGGAACATACCGTGGATACCACCCATAAGGCAACCACGCTCACCGTAGAGGTCAGAGTACACCTCCTTCTCGAAGGTAGTCTTGTAAAGGTATCCACTGCCGACAGCAACACCGAGGGCCTGGGCCTTCTCCTCAGCCTTGCCAGTGACGTCTTGGAAGACGGCGTAAGAGGAGTTGATACCACGGCCCTCACGGAAGAGCGAACGGACAGTTCGGCCGGAACCCTTGGGAGCAACAAGGATGACATCAATGTCCTTGGGGACGTCAACCTTGGTCACATCCTTGAAAACGGGAGAGAAACCGTGGGAGAAGTAAAGAGTCTGTGCGAATGTGAGCTGGGTCTCCATGATAAGTATATGTAGTCTGCGTATAACGTACCTTGCCCTTGGTCAATTGGGGCTTGATGGCGGGCCAGGTCTCGCTCTGGGCAGCGTCACTGAGGAGGTTCATGACGATGGTACCCTTGGTGATGGCCTCGTCGACTTCGAAAAGGTTCTTGCCGGGAACCCAGCCGTCTTGTACCGCATCCTTCCAGGACTGGCCGTTCTTCCGGACACCGACGATGACGTTTAGTCCGTTGTCACGGAGGTTAAGACCCTGGCCGTGACCCTGGGAACCGTAGCCGATGAGAGCGAGTGTATCGTTCTTGAAGTATTCCTATGCAGAAAATTAGTTAAGTGGTTCCTTTTCCGACCCTCGCGGAGGGTGGTGCTAGGTTAGTAACCTACCAAAAGCTTCTCCTTGGGCCAGTCGGCACGCTCTGGAGACGAATATGTCAGCATTGACTAGACACATGCTTGGCCTCAGTTATTGCCAAAACTTACCGTAGACCTCCTCGGGTGTACCGGCGAAGTCAATGGTCTTGACACCACGAACCTGCTGCTGAGCAACACCGGCGACGGCAGGGCGGGCCTGAACGGCAGTAGCTCTGACGAGGTTGGCGGCAGCGACGAAAGAACGTCTCTGGACGGCGGGAGAAGCCAATTGACGGGCCAATTGGCTCCGGACAGCCTTGGACAAGCCTCTAGCAGCCATTATGATAGAAAGACGAGGAAATATTGAGCGGAGAGAAGGGATGAGGAGGGGTAGCGTTGAGATTGCTAGATATAATATTGGCCAGCAATATGGGCTACTACTTAATAAAATAGGTAGCGGCTTAGTTGAAGAAGTGTTTGGGTGTTGAAGAAATTCGAGAAACAGGAGACGAGTCAGCGCGGAACAGACCAGCGCAAAGGTTTTGTGTCGGACAGGAAATCGCAAGAGTGGATGAGCTACGGAAGCTTGGAGCGATCTCGGCGGCGGTGAGTCGAAAATTGCTACAACAATTGGTGGGATGGTGGACTGGGCCTTTTTGCCGGGCTACTGCCGGGCAGCGGCCGGGGGTTCTGGCCAGGTACGTACCTACACTTGCCCCTCTATCACCCCTCTATGGCCCCTCTACCGCCCCAACGAAGCCCCAATTACACTGCCCTGGTTGGTCACCCACAGCACTGGGCATCACCCTAGCGGCCCCCAGCAGGACCCCCAGGTAGCCATAAGCCGCGCTGGGCCAATCCCAGGGTACCTACCCGTGCGTCTGTGCAGTGCTGTGCAACCTACCTAGGTATACATACCTACTGCCCGTTGATCCGGCGCAAGCATACCTACATGCTCGTGATATTCTTAGAACCCTACTGTACTTCGTCAAGGTACTAAAGTCTGGTTCAAGATTGCTTCCAGAAGCTGGACATTCTCTTCTTCCAGCTACGGTATCGGATATAACGGACTCTCCATACCTAATAGGTGGGGGCTATCAAGTGTACTGAGATATGTGCTAATAGACGCCAGCACCTAGGTACCTAGGCGAGGTAGCTAGAAATCACCTCGATCCCGACATAAACGTCGTCTTACATAGGTATATATACTACTAGTATGTATATCAAGTTTACTAAGTAGGACAAACAAACCCGAGTATAGCAAGTCAGATCTTTAAATTTTGTGCTTCTTTTGTCTGGCGGTCAGTTCATAGTCGCACCTTGCCTGCAGTGTTAGAATGGATCGTCTTTCATAGGACCACCCGTGCTACTATCAGGACCTATTCCATTCGGGGTTCTTGGATACACAGGAGCACAAGTGTAATGTATACGTGACCACGACTTACTGCGAAAGCGGTGCGGGCATAAATGTATGGGAAGTCACTTTGTATTGGCCATCCTGTATCTATCGTGAAACGGTCTTATATGAAACATCATAGCCGCTCCCTGTATTCTCTGCGTCTTGTTTTGGCTTTTTGCAAAGATGTTCGATATCTGTCTGCCGGTTCCTGCTTGCCGCCATTCGTTGCCTGCCCCCCCTATTTGCCCTCTCTTCGATCCATGTCGCTTCCTAGCCCCAGAGAGCACTCCAGGTCTAGTATGAAAGCACCGGCGCAAGTTTATTCCTCAGCGTGAATACCATGCTCCCCTGTGAAGAACGCCGATGCTGTGATGGTGAAAACGATACGAACAAAAAAGGACCGCCAATCTGCTTATCAAAAAACAAAAACAAAAAAAGTTGAAATCTAGATATCAGTGCCGAGACATTAACCGTAGCCACCAGTGGCCGCCGTTCCGTGACAGATGCTCCTAAACCCCGGAGGTCCTAGGTAATGCAAAGTGCCCCGCCGCTAATATGTAAATGCGATGTAGTTATCTCGGGTCGTCTCGGTTCAGGATGGTGAAAAGACAAGTTGTTGCTATTTGCGCATGGCTCAATGCACAAGCATAACAGACTATGCTCAACGCCTGGACTGTGAAATCATGACATTATCATACGTGATCCCCCGTACCGAGCCGCCACCCATGGAGACCTTAACGTTCCTACGGAATGTTTCTCGACTGGCGCGCAGGTCATCTGCGGCTTCCTTGTTGAGCGGGTCGGATGCGTTCGGTTCGAGGAACAGGAATTGCATGCCAACGATGACGGCGTTGAGGTTGAGCACGGGCTTCCAGTCCTCTCGCAAAATGTTAAGGCACACCTTCCCCTCCAGATCGATGTTGGGGTGGTAGATCTTTTGTTGGCAGAGCACTTTAGGCGGCTCATGCGGGTAGCTTTGGCTCATGCTGAAGGTAAAGGTAAATTTACCGCCGGTGTAGACGCCCTCATCGGGTCTGATTTCGAGAATAAAGTTAAGGATATCGTCGGGATTGGGAAATTCGGTCTTCATCGACGTGCCTAAAGATAACTCTGAGAGATCTATGCAGAAAAAACAGGACCATGTCAGAGAGAGCAGTCTTTCAAGTAGAGAGGTTAGGGAATGTCGAGAATGGCATACCTTTTTGTACACGTAGTTGGGCGGCGGTAACCTTCTTTTTCTTCCCCCCTGCCGCATCAGCATTTTCCTGCTTCTGCTGCTCCTTTTTCTACAAGAATACTACGTTAGAGGGTATGCTATGCCGTATCAGGTGTATTGCCCTTACCATAGACCATATTTTCATCATCTTGGGCGACTATTGTAGGGGCCTCTTCGGGGTGTCGGTGGTGTTCGGGCCGGGCAGTACAAGCACGAGGGGAGAAGGGGAGGATGCAGGTTGGAGATATGGCGCAGAGAATCACGGTCTGGCGGTGGTAACTCGGATGCTGAAATTTTGGCGACAAGCTGGTTGCTACGAGTATGCCAGGTCAGAAAGGCAAGTTGTGGTGATCAAAGACAGACACGGATCACGAAGACTCTGGTTGGATGTGACGTGGGTGAACGTGGCCATGCTGGATCATGGATGCAACAGAGGCTGAGATAAGAGATTGCTCACAGGGAAGCATCGAAAGGCTGGCAGGGGTGTCTAGTGGTCTTGATGTACCTATCGCGTAGAACTTGTGAGGGAAGATACAACTGCCTGGTAGTGGGGTGCGATGACGGGATAGCGGGGTCACTCGCTCCCACCATTTGATTTTGCTATGCAAGGACCGAAGACCATGGAAACAAATAAACAAAGATGCGGTGGTGATGTTCCATCCTTCTCTATCTTCAACGAAGTCATACACAGAGCTCAGGTGGGTTGAAATCTAATCCGTACTTGTATTGGGCTTATCTCTCGGCAAGCCGGCGATATTCACGGGTACCTACACCGATAAATTTAACCATTCCAAGCCATCCCGTGTTTTAGCTCGGTATTAGACGAAAACTCGCGAGACCGAAGAGAAGAGATGGATGAGGGTAATATAATAGGCATTATATCTCATGAAACACCTGTGGTCATCACCGATAGGTTCATCGAACAATAGGCATACACAGACACAAAGACGCACTCACTCCGAAGATTTTCTATTTCATCGCCAGCCACAGTAGCTGTTCGTATTATTAAGTAACTAATACCTAGTTCTTTTCCCTCCTTTCCCTTGCCGTCCTTTCACAGCAGGATCCAGGTGACAGCAAGGTTCCTGATACTACCTAACTATATTAGGTAAAATTTCCGCGAATTTCCTTGGTTCTTTGTTTCCCTCTCCCTTTTCTCTCTCCAGATTTCGATCCTAGTCACATCGCTCGCGACACACTACCCAAAAACTCCTAATACTATATAAGCCCAAGTACAAGCAGAAGAAAGAAAGCTAGCCGGCCATGAACGATTGTGCAGAAATGGGTGGTATGATAGGCAGGACGCAATCATCAAGCGCCGCCAAACAAAAAATGATTTAAAAAACGAGGGTATCTGTCGGTTGTGCGATAAATAGGCCGTTAAGTAGATGCTCAAAAAGCGATTTTGTAGGTGGGTATGATATGCGACGAAGGAAGCAGATTAGAATCCCCGGAAGGGATCCTCGCGGAAGAAGTCTTCCTCTCCTCCCGCCCTGCTGCCCGCACGATACGACCCTCCGGCACCACGTGTACCGCGCGCCAAATAGCTATAACTATCGCGATGTCGACTTCTGCTGCGCCGGCGTCGCCGCTCTTTACTCTGTCGTCGGACCCGGTGCCGCATTTCTTCCGTCTCATCCGGGTGGTCGTCGAATTTACCGCCGAAGGAGATCGGGTTAATGAAGGCCTCCATGCGCACCGTGCCAATCGCCTCGAAGAAGTTCCCTGCGGGCCGCGAGGATGCTTCAGACGTCCGCTGTGAGCCGTTTGTGCTCACGCCCCATGTCATGTTGCTCGACTGCCCGTAGACGTCGGATGAAGACCCTGCAGTGTCGATGCTGGCGCCTGCGGTGCTGTTGGTAGACGCGTGCATCGAGCTGCCCCCTACGGGCGAAGAAAACCCGCGGAAGGACACTGGTGGTGGGACGTGGCCGCCTGTGTTGCTCCTCTTTCTACCGTGGAGCACCACCTGGCCCGCGCGCTCATGCACGCGTGCCGGGGCTCGACCGTTGAACCGCGGGATCAACGGTGGCTCGGCGGCATCTCCGGAGAGCTCGCGTTGGTGTGCAGACATTGACCTGAATGCTTCATGGTCGATGTGTGCAGGGAATGTCGGCACAGGTTCTGGTTCCTCCTGCAAGCTGGGTTGTGCAATCTGATCATGGCGCGCCATCAAATTCGGGTTCTTCCCTTTCGTTAGACGGATAGAGTCGCGGATCCCACTCCTCTTCGTCTTAAGCTTCGATAATTCTGGATCGGGTGCCGGAGCTGGCTTAGGCGGAGCGAGCGAAGGCGTTATCTCGGGCACGGCTTGCTGTGAGTGGGCTAGGAAGGACAGTGCCATGATCCATAGGTAGTGACGTTCAGCGGAAACAGCCGTGAACTTCAAGGCTCTCTGTGGTGTGAGGATGAGAATAGACCGGTTGAAAATCTGGGTTTCACCCTTTGGAATCGGGTTATCGTCCTTGACATCCAGGACTGACTGGATGGTAACTATAGTTGCGTCAGCACAATTTAGTAAAGAGATTGGCAAAGAGAGACAACTCACGTTTGCGGCCAGACTTCCCCATCAACGCGCTACCAGAAATCGGCTGCTTGCTACTCCATAGAATTGCTCGTTCATACGGGGCCAGCCATACCCATCGCTTATGGCGGTCATTGCTATTCTCCTCTCTTCCGCCACCCTCAGCCATCCCGAAAGACTTGCGTCTCCGAACATATTTGAACATCCATTCACCAACCATGGCTTGAGCGATTGCTTCTACAACCGACGCGGCATGCTGTGAGCTACCCACAGAGACAGCAGTAGTATTTTCGGTATAGGCTGTGTTAGTCGACGGTTGAGACTTGTGCGACGATTTATATCGCGCCATTGCAATATCTCTATTGCGCGGCGTTGTGATATCATTATTCGGCATAGGTGGTAACCGAGGGCTCTCAGGCGCTTCTTCAGAGGGTGTCATCGGAGGCGGCGAGCGGCTAGCATGTCTGCGGTATCGACCGCCGCCCCGGGGCAAAGCTGCAGCGGAACGGACCTTTCGAATACTATTGTTCCCGTAGATACTGCCCTTCCTACCACGTCGGTACCAGCCATGCCCATAGTGTGACGGGCTACGCGACCCATCGCTAGGAGCACTAGCTGTGACACCAGGCTGCCTCGAGCTTGCTCTCGTGGGAATGGGGAATGGCGGCTCACGGGGTTCCAAGAGGCTAGGGCTGGGTGACCGGGCCTTATGTGTGGAAATACCATTCTGAATCATAGCAGCTTTTCGCATGACGCTCGCCCGCGAGCTTGGATTCGGTGGTCGCGCCGATGATTTACGGAGCGTAACATCCCGCGAATCAGCTAGGCTAAAGCTACTATATATCTCAGGTCCTCCAGCCTGTTTCATAAAGCTCCGCGCGTCTCGTGCTGCTGTTCTGATGTTTTCCGGTGATGTTGAACCCGCCGAAGGAGTAGTTCGCTTTGATTGTCGACTGGAAACTCCATTAGGCCTAGGTGCAGAAAGAGCTGTCCGATACTCTTGATCACTGAAATCTGCATCCCCAAACTCATCTGCTTCATCAGAGCTTGCTATATCAAACCCAGCGAACAGACTGCTGATGCGAGGAGGGCGTCGCATGGGCACCTTGTCCGAGAGCGGTCCATTATCATTGTTCCCAGGATACATGTCTCGAGTTTCTGATTCAGCTATCGACGGCGATACTGGCGGCGAGTGAGCTGATTCGTTTACAAAACTACTTTTGCTTGCCAGCCGCCGAGGGTTCCGCGGTGGAAGGTGGCCAGGGACCGGCGTGAAAGGTTTCGTCTCCGTATCATTGTTAGGGGTAGGTGATGATGGTCGGGAAGTAATGGCGTCGGGATGCAGGTGTCGGGGCAATTTGGCTAGCCTCTTGTCAACTCGAATCTCATCTGTCTGGACTGAAGCAGACTGATATCCCGCGCTCATAGATTGCAAAATGGAGACTTGGCAGCCGGCATCTTTGGAATGCTGAGGTAGGCGATGGTCGTGTGGACTAGGCGAGCGGCTCGTAGGTGGGACAATGCTAATACTAGGGATCGCTAAGGGGGTAACTGGCTTGGGTTCCGGAGCACTTTCAGTTTGTGTTGCGACCGACTTTGTTTCAATACTTTCAGTATCCGGTTCCGGAGCCGGCGTATCAGTTGTTGTTGGAACCGGGGAGAGCGGTGTCCTGGGAGGGCTTAAAGGCTCGGCTGTCTGCGATGCAGATGACACCATTGAATGTGTGATGATTTTAGGCGTGACCATTGAGCCGGGTCTGTTGATACGAACTCGCTTCCGACGCTGGTTTGCTTCGATTTCCATTTCACCGCGCGGCGGACTTTCTAGATCGAACGGGCCGTCCACCTTAACTGGAATCTCGGGCGTAGAAGGTTTAGAAGGGATAATCTTGGGTGAAGGTGGCGGCGAATACTGGACAGCAGCGTCTGTGTATTCGGGCGACTTCGTAGGCGACTGAAGTTCGTCGTCTTCTTGGATATCGCCTTCAAGTCTGGCTAGTACACTGGGATTCGTATACAGCCTCCCACGAGCCACACTACCTGGTCGAGCCTGGCTATCGATACTATGATTGCGTCGATGAGTTCTGGACGCAACACTGTCGCGACTCATATTGCGACCATGTCCCGCAGTTGAAAGAACACTTTGGCGGCCATCCGGGTCCGTTTGATAATCGTCGTCGTCATCAAAGTTAAGTTCATCAGCTAGGCTCATGCCATTAACTTTTCCACCACCGAGGCCACTTATCGTTGAGAATCGGATACTATTCGTTATGCTCTGGGTACGGACACTGTTGCCGTCGTTTTCTTCGGCCTCGCTTTCCACTCCGTTCTCAACAACATTCGACTGAGCAGCCTGTAGGTTTTCAACCTCTTCGATGACAGCCTTTAATCGAGTTTCTGCGACGTGTAGTTTCCGCTCAAGCTTTCGTCGCTCTTCCTCCCAATCATCCTTCTCCTTTGCCCACAAAGCATGGACTCGCAGGGAGTCTTCTTCCTGGGTGCGGACTTTCTTTTGCGCCGTTTCAAGTCGTCTTTTCGTCTCTGCAGCAGCCTCAACAGCTTCCTCCCGCTCCCGTCCTAGTTCACCTAAAGCTGATGATGTCCCTCCTTCAAGCAAAGCTAGTTGTCGTTTAAGTGAACGTGACTCTTTCGCCGTCTCGGTAAGATTTGCTTGGATGGCGTCCTTTTCTTCATGAACAGCATGCAGTGTCGTTTCTAAACTTTCGATGATTTTCAATTTATCCTCTTGATCTCGTCGTAAGTTGAGAATCTCCGATACCAGATTTGCATGTAATGTTGGTGTAAACCGGCGTGGGTCTAAAATACCGAAATTTTCATCAACGGCAGGTTCTTTAGAAGCACGCTTATTCTTCTTCTCGATCCTATCAGCAGAATAAGCCGGCGGCGAAGAGGAAGGAACCCGTGGAGGTGTTGCTGATCGTCGAGATTTTCTCGATGTGCGCGATGGTGTCCGATATGGTGTACCTGCTGGCGTTGGCAATGCTGCAACAGCAGCGCTGTTGAGCTCGTCTTCCGTTGCTCGGGCAGCCATATCTTGGTCTGTTCACATGCACCTTCAACGTCGATAGGTTGCCTGATCCTAACACTGTGGACCACAACGGAAATTGCCAGTGGGAGAGTTGGTAGTAACGCACGAGTCCAGACTGCGGCGTTACATATATCTCCTAGTGATCACACTAGGAAATGTGGCTCTACCTCGACTCCACGAAAAGGGGACACACCCCCAGATGTAGAAGCGGAAACTTCAATTTGACAGGTCCTAGGTATCTACTCCGTCATCTGAGCATCTATATTTCGCCCCACTATTAGCACGGGCTTGCCGGATGAGAAAGAAAGGTATCAATTCTGGATCAGGGATATGCCGAGTGTGAAACAAGTCGCACGCCAACGAATAGTCCTGCAAGGGGGCTGAAGATGTTTGCGCCTCTCGTGATCCCGTGACCGCGGAGGCGGGCAAACAATTACGAAATTCCAGTGCGGCTGATTGTCAAGTGAAAATGTAGAAATCTTGATGCGTTCTCTCCTTCAAGCTTCCCGTCCGTAGCAAGCAAATCCGGGTTGAGTTCGACTCGCGCACGCGGTTCCTCGGTTGGGGCGATCTTGGGCCCCTAGCATAGCCTTAATGCAAAGTCCTTAATGGGCTATAGTAGACACCGTTAAGGTTTTGAGGTGGGATGAATTTGGTCAATGCGTCCGAGCACAATGTCAAGCGAGAACAGAGTCATAGAGCATGAAGGCCCATTCGAATAGTATAGATATCTATACTTATTATAGTCGCCTGGGTCAATGATGGCCGGTTGCGCAAAGCCCAGTCCGTGGTCGTAGAAGTTGGGGGACCTGCAGTATGTTACATTGTCAGCTGTGACCTCACCCTGTCGCTCTCCTCGGTTGACAAGTCACCTAAAGGCCCTAAAGCATCACAGTTGTATTGATCTAGAAGTAGATCACCGTTATGCCTTAGGGTTTGGCCAACGCAACAGTTCCCCAAGTAGGTAGGTATCCTGACTAACCTATACTTTCGCATGCAGCTGGGCGCAAGGTCGCGAACCTACACCCCCTTGAACGCCACGTCAGATAGAGAGAAACCGTTTATCGTATCTCCAGAGCCCGTGCTTCTCGTCGATAGTAAGCGTCTCCAGCTCGTTGCCGTTAAGTCGTATGATGCCAATCGAGAACGACAGGAAGTCTGTAAGGGTTCCGCCAAAACCACCTACGATACGTGGCAAGGCGATGAAAGCAAGTCAATGCGGGCAGGATAAAGCTTCCAGCAGCAGACGGTATAGGACGTTGATCGCAGCCAACTTCCCTTCCCCTCCGATGTCTGGTTATACACACAGTAGGTGAGTACACAAGGTTGTCGACGAGCTTCGAAGCCTACAAGGGAGAAATGGAAGCAAAAGTGAAGTAATAATCCAGGGTGCCAGAAAGCCTCCCGTAAAACTGTTATGACGAATGCCTATACTCACTCATTTAGACTCGAGATATGAGTTATCCACCCAGTGGATACAGGCCCCGGCAGTACCTACTGCCCTAGCCCAGATGAACGTATGAAGAAAAGACCGACGTACTAAGAATAATGCAGCATTACTTCTGGAGTCGAGAGCATAAACCGCAACACGCTATATATGTACAGTAGGCGTCTAGTTTATGTACCAAAAAAGCTAAGTACGCAAATGGAATCGTAGCAGCTAAAGAGATCCTTAGGCGCAATTTTCCCCGTCGTCTTGCAGCTTGGTGGGATGCCAGAGCCATACAAGGCCAGACCATGATTCGAATCATCCATCATTTCCCCAACTCAGCCATTGTATTCTCTCGGCCGTCAACTCCAACTAAGACATGCATTCAACACGAGGCGTACCCAGTCCGATGTAATTTGGGTATTGTCAGGGCCGTGTCAGTCGGGGTGAGACCATGGCCCCTGTACACTGACTAGGCGTGGTCTCAATCCGTCCCCAAACCCGTCAGAGGAACCGTGGATCAATCATCTTGACATGACCCAGCGAACTACCCAAGACCAAATAATTGCTAGCATCAGAGGGGACCCATCGACATTGCAGAAAGGGGTCGAGGACCCCTGATGATTATTTTTTTTTTCTTGGTTGGCCACTAGGCTTGCCAGGTTACGGGGGCTCATCTCCAAATGCAGCATAGCGCAGAACCCGCGGGCAACTTGACGTCGGGAAGAAAATCCGAAAAGATTGGTGAGGGCATCCCACATGCAGTTCCCAAGAGATATCACACTCCTGTCTGTCCAATCCACCTTGTCCCGAGAGCGCGGACAAATGAGATGCTGAAGCCCGTTGGTTCGTTGGTTGATTGGTGGTCAGCAACGCGATATAGTAGCCAGTCGTTTCGAGAAGCGAGAAACACATGCAGTTTATTCGAGCGCTTGTTTCCCTCGGTATGTACGTACGTACAGTAGGAGTGTACCGACAGCATAATGATGTACGCTTGTGAGCACGGTGTCTGACAGTACCTATATCGAATATCGAGCAGTCATCACGTCGAGAATTCACGGGCATACTAGGGTGCCGAGGTGCCTGGCATCCCGTACAGATACGTCTACATAGTAAGTACGCATAGTGTAATTTGGCAGGGCTGGAACCAGACACTAACTTGGACACCACGTTCTACCAACGCGCAACATACTGCTCTCACACAAATTCAGAGATATAACACAACATGCAAACGCGTTTACATATGTGTAAGTACACGGCCATGTAATGAATTCATAGAAAGGTCCAGTTAGTGGACTGGATACAGATTATAGTGTCATGCTAAAAGTAGCGTGGGGTCCAACAGAGGCAAAATGAGTGTTGAAAAGGACTAACGACTCCATACTAGCTGGGAAATTCCAGGGTTCGTTGCTCTATTGCTCTGTTGAGCTCAGTCAGCTTCCCGGCTCCTTGCCGCTTCCGGATGAGAATCCGGGTTACCCCTGTGCCGCTCATCACAGGTCCATCGCAACAATGAACCGGCCCGTCCTCCAATTAATCTCGCGCACATGAACGTCTTGAAGATGACGATAAGCTATGCTCAATACCACTCTTCATATGGCTAATCTGTCTGTTGATGAACCCATGTAAATGTAATATACTAATTAGAGGTTGCGCCTATGCAACTGTATACTACCTGCGTATGCAAAGAGAGATATGGGAGATGGGGCCATGGCACGAAGCCTAATATCCCTAAGGCTAGCAGTGCAGCTCATCGAGCATTGCATGTTAAGTACCCGTAGAGAGGCGACATCGCGCTCTTTTTGTCATTTCTTTTTTTCCAAGTAGGTAGCAACGCTGTTCGTTCAACGGTCATCACATGTGCGAATTATACATCCCTGTGCAGATAATGTCAGCTGCGCTACACCTCTACTATCAGTGTCACCAATGATACGTTCCCTAGGTATGTTTGTGTAAGTGGTACTCAGTATGTTGCCAGGTTTCAATCGGTTGATAAGTATATTCATCTCCGACTAGCAGGCAGCGATAGCCATGGTGCTCAGAGTAGCGCAGGGGATATCTAGTAGTGATCATCTGATTCGAGCTTGCAACTAACGTAAAGTAATCTCGGATGTTTGCGTTGCCCAGAGCCTTGGATTTGTTAAGATATCTCTCTCTCCTCTGAATTCAAGGTCTTTTCTATTTTCGCGATAGGTAATCCCCCTCAAAAAAAGAAACGTCGCACAGGAACGTGTCGCGCTAATAATGTAAACTAGTCTCTTATTAGGGTAATGCCGACGACGGTAGTGCGGTCTATGAGGCTTCTCTAGGTCGAGATCATCACGATATAGGTAATGAAGGCACTGAATCACGGACGCAATGTGGCGTAACCTGGCCTTGCTACTACTATCTAGTTTGAAGTTGGAGCGTTTCAGATTACTATGTGGCTTTCTGCTTACCTAGTCTCCCGGCATTTTCAAGACGGCTACCTAGCTGACGGAGATGATAGATCACTATGAAGACAGCACACGATCAACAATTCCAGCTCTCTACCAGTGCACGCGCAGTCGTAAATGACGCCACGATAGGTAACTGCGACTAGTGTAGCGTGGGGTTGTCGCATCGTCAAATCCAGTCCGCTGCCTTGGAAAGCTGAGGTCTCGTGTTTTGTGTTTCATATATGAGATTCTGTCTTAGTGAGTTGTGTACACGTGCTACGAGAACAGATTGTTTTCTCGAAGGACCTCGCCGACGCACACAGGACTTCGTGATACACAGTCATACACTCCCGGTCCTACCACATACCTAGATGCTCATACTGTTAACTACGTGTACTTAAGTATGTAATCCCTAAAAGTCTTGGTGTAGCGTAAGGCTAGACGGCAAAGTGGAGGTCCTAAGATCATCCGATGTCCAAAAGCATTCTTACTACGCTACGCTATGTTTATACTAGGACGTCGCTCGGAGCTCGACACGGTAAGCTTCCGCGAGATCCTACAGTTCCACCTGCTAAGAAAATACAAAATCGATGATGCGATACCCGAGGGAAAGCCGTACTCTCTGTCCGGGTAAGTTCCGTGTAGCATCTGGAGCCGGGCAGCTTTATCCTGCGACACTTATGCACACAGCTACACATCACTCCGGTCCCAACGGTCAAAATACATGGATTGCCCGAGGTCAAGGCAACACGTACATTGGTTGGTATGCACAAATGTGGCACAAAGGGAGCTCCCTAATACAACCTCCACCTGGGGAAGTGGGAAATCACCTCAAGTTAGCAGCACGATTCTGAGCCAAGTGATTGACCCTATGCATTACACTAACAGTAAGTATGGCACCGCATCCTTGCAGCGGCGCGCTTCTGCAGTGGCGTCGTCCGGATGTTTTATTTCCAGATACCATAGCAATGGCGTGGACCATCTAGATTGCGGCTGTTTACGCTTGAGCAGTAGCTCCCAGCGAAGTTCGGATCTACACAAGGTCAAGGCATGTCCATAGAGAAGAGTGTACGATTCTCTGGGTATTACAAGTTGCGCAGCTTCCCGCTGGCTTAGGCGGGATGTCACTGATGGCACGATTATGTTGGAGTGTACAAGGAACCCGCGCCGAGTAAAGGGCTGCCTAAGCGCACGGTCGGCCGAAACCGCGAACGGGCCACGAAAGATCGTACAATATCATTTAGCTATTATTACAAGTACGTCATCCAGGGATATCTGACTGCATATCTTGCTACAAGATAAACGCAAGTGAGCTGCAAACCCCACATTGACAACAACAATGTTTTATGTTTTATAGAAGTGAGCCGGAATATGACACGAAGGCTCTCGCTGTTACATGTAGACAAAAGCTTGTGAAAGTCGCCTAAGTCGCAAGTGGAGGGTCGTACTGCTCTTTTGTTGGCCGTGCGACCTACCACCGCACATAAAGCCGTGGTTGTGGCCGTCGTAGTAGTTGGAGTATTGATTCTGGGGTACATTCTGGCGCGCGATACCACAGTAGTAGTACAACTGGCACGATCCACGCCTCACAGCGATTAGTATCCGTCGTTATGGAATTACCTATCTCTATAATGTAACGCTGCGACTATTCGAATTGGTCATTCGCTGGAGAATGGTGTAATTGAGAATTTACGAATAGGCTAAGTTGGTGATCAGCAGAGGTAAGTAGTAATATAGCTACCTAGAAGGAGCATGTTACGAAGTCCTCAGCAGGAGCATTCACATGTCTTTGATTTATGTACCTATCCAATTTACGACATTCGCGTTACCGTCCCACAGAATGTTCAGTGGTGAGAACCGCCAATGGTATCTATGAAGAAAGTGATCGTTAACTACGAAGGAGCCTGACATTGGACTGTTTACTCAAGCAATAGTAACACCACAAAGATTGTACCTCCCCATTGGCTTCTGTCCTTCCCCGTTAAATTGCTTGATTCAATAAGTGAAGACCATCGGAGTTTAGTCTCATTATACGAGCTCGACTAGGTACCGGGCATCAAAAGGCACCTTTCACGTGTGTAATGTCTTGAAACTCGCCCTTGCGGTAGAAGACTACTCGGCTCTTAGGCCGAGAACAAGTGCTGTAACGTATACCAGCATACTTATCACAAACGCCTACGGGAGGCTTTTATTACTTCGAATCACGACGAAGGGCAGAAGTATGGTGTCAAAGATGTCTCGAATATCCCGATACACGTCACCGCGGCGAGGTTCATCAAGGGATGTAGTCCGATATAAGCTAGATATCACCATACGCCTATATGCCTAGACATAAGGATGTCTTACAATATCCAGGTGTGCTGAATTCCCGTGTCTCAGATGACGGCCTAGTAACTTGGCTACTTATAGTTATCTTGCTTCCTTTACCTTGTTACACTTTATCATGTCTTACTTTAGCGAGAAGCTGAAATATCTCAAACAGTCTGTCTTGGAACCTCATGCCGTAGGCAAGAACTGCCGTGAGACATGGGGCTGAGCGTTGATAAGGAAGCAAGGGGTCTATTTCACATGATCCTCGTGACCACGCTCATGGTAGACATAAGAGACAAAGACTTAGACACTTTCAGCCGCAAGGCCATTGCAGCAAACATCGGTTAGACTACAATATGAGATAACTTCGCATGTAGGCATAGATTGATATCGCAAGGACTTGCAAGCTGAAGCTAAAGTGCAGCTACGGCTAGGTGGTGATACGGTCTTCATCTCATCTTGGGATACCATAGCTAAAGCAGGTTTACATATATGAGGGTTGGCTTCCAAGAAGAACAAGATATAATTACTCATTCGGTCACGTATGATCTTGATTGTAGCATGTGGTATGCAACATTGGGAGGAGGCATCTATCCCTTTAGGCTAGGTTGTACGGATGTCTTCCACGAGTAAAAATCGTATACAACTAACTAGTCAACGAATTATACCTAATAGTCCGCATAGGGCTCAAGTGAGTCTCGTTAATCTTGCAGTCAGAACTGCAACCCGGGGATTTTACAAGATAGTCATTGTTTCACGAGGCTTCTTCATGATCTTCGTGCCTAGAGCCGTATAATTCCAGTTAGCTTCAATGTTGTAATATTAGTGTCTCCCTGTCTGGCTTCGTGAGACTCGCTCGCTTGGCTCATGCCTGGAACTAGATGCTCATAGTCTCCCCACGGGGGAAGCAAGCCAGAACAAGGGCTCAGTCATCTGTCTTTGGGTGACTATAGAAGGCTACATGTCACTAGCACCTGTTATTTCGCATTCCAACCATATACGGGAATGCCGCTAGTTGTGGTGAAGTGATAGGTCCAACATATAACATGTATCAATGAATCTGACAATCGACACTAGATCGCATTGAGCCTTAACACTTCTTAGGATGAGGAAGCTAGTCGGATAAAACGGCCAATTCTCTCGTGAATTCCCTCCAGCCTTCTTCAGACTCATCGTGGCGGTAAGGACGATGTTGGAATCGTAGCACTAGTGAAATCTTGTGTAGGCCATACCCAGAATATCAACATTGTGGGAATAGGAGATCACCGGGACGAAAAGGATAAGTACATACGTAGTATAGGTATACGGGAAATCGGCACATAAATATATGGTGTGACTTAGCTAGACCCTATGCTCTATGGTTGCTCATCTGAAAGGCTCAACGCAAACATGAACATCACATTAAGTTATAGCTGCATTATGTTCAATTTATAAACAAGAAACAGTCTTCCTAGACTAGAGTGGTGATTTTCAGATCATTAAATCTCCAAAGTATCAAGACTTTAAAACACTTTCTCGTTAAATGCAAGAAATTGTAGTGTCCGACCTTGGGACGCTTTGCCGATAGGTAGAAATTTCAGCTTTATTGCGGAACATTATATCTCGGGAATCTATTATAATACTGCAGGTACCTATACACCTATATTAGGATTACAATTCTAACTCTATAAAGTTAAAAATTTAGCATGAGTGTTTTTACTGTTCACTACCAGCATCATAACGCTATAACCATCGAAGGACTAGGTCATAAAAAGGCACAAAAAACCCATAGCTGAGGTATGATTAATGCTTGGTCAATGTATGACTACACAAGAAGACTACTTAAAAGAAAATGGGAAGTAGTAAGCTATCGGTTGCATTGAAGACCCCGAATCTGCTCAGAGGAGGTGTGATTAAGTGCTAAACGTAGTCATGTAAATACATCAATTTTGTGCAAAGTATGAGCGCCTGTACATACGTCCTTGGTCTGGGAACAGCCTATGAAATTTCGATACACCAAGGCATGGCTAAAGACGCTCGCTCGGCATTATTGATACACCTATGATAAGTCACCAGTTGGGAGTCTCGTTTCTCACACACATGTGTAGCCAGAGAGACTACCTAGCAGATACCCTGGGAAGACTGGGCCACGTTGGCTGCGATCTAGATTGTGACCTATCAATCGAACGAGTGGCATGAACGCGGGGTTTACAAGATGTCGATGGTTTGCGTATACCTAGCCAGGCGCGTTGCGCGTGGCACTGTCGGTAGGGGAGCCGTTTCATTCTCTTAGTCACCTATAGGAAAAGGTTGTTGGCCTCGCCCGTAGCATGACTCACAGCATTGACCGCTGAAGCAAAGGCAAAAACAATAGGTAATCTCCCTTCAACATATCACTCACTGTGCTAGAAGGGAGGCTTCTAAGACGCAATTACATCACACAAGAATAAGCAATAGCATTGGATGAGCCCTCATCCGATCTGGAAATGACCTGTCAAAAAGATGGCCCATAAGTTCGATGATTCAGAGTCGTGACATAGCCATTGGTCTGCATCATCGACACCTACAGCTTGATTTAAACATCCGAGAGGTCGATACCGGCAAGACCGGCTAATCAAGATCTAGACGTGCGAATAATATTGGATGGCGAACATATCAAGCTGGTCGAGCCAATCGAATTCTCTGTTCAGCTTTGCTTTTACATATTATACCCGTTATTGAGGCGGTGGCTTCACTAGTCGGCTCGTTCCGAATGCCCTGGGCAGTCATGACTAGTGATGAGACTTTGTTTGCGTGTAGTGGTCGCTTTCCATGTATGTCATGGAGAACTCATTCACGCCACCGCCGACCTACCAGTGCTGATGTTTCAATGTGTTCATGGACAAGTCATAAGTGTACGCAGTGTTGACGCTGAAACGTGTTACAGCCATGTTTCTACAGCTTCTGAAACTTGTAGCGAGTCACAAAATCGAGGTATACTCGACCTCAGGCTATTACGACCTGACGTATGGAGTATGAGAATATGATATTAATATGGTGCTAAGTGACGGGCTCAGATAAGCTAACGCGAAGATATCTGTGGCATACAGCAGATTTTCTTTGTCTGCATAAGGGGTGATGGAGCCACAACTTGCTTGTGGGAGGTACGAAGGCGGGTCGTGATTCTGCTCTCGCATTCGCCAGAGAACCCATTCAACTTTAGAGACAACAGGACGCCTAATTCACGTGCATCAAAAGGCACGGTGTGATAATTGCAACCATAGGGTTCCGTAAGACAAGCGTTGTTGCACCGTGGTCTTGGAGCCTTCGCAGCTAGGCTAGTGCTATGTACAGCGAGTGTCTTTATCTGTAGCCCGAAGGTCTTGATACACGGGTCTGATTTGTGACGAAGAACGCAAGCAACTGCAATTCATACCTACTATGATCTGCAATGCGGACACGTGTTATGGGCGGCTCAAACCTCTGTGCTTGCAACCAAGGATCCACAATATTATTGTGTTACATACCCGTTGGAAAGGCGAGCTTCAGTGGCTTTGATTTATCAGAGACTGCGGTTCTATCAATATGACTTCTCTCGTAGGCCTTCAAACTACTTGCGAAAAATCGAGATGTATCTCTCTTGGTTTTCAAGTAGCATGTAAGGCTTTGAAGGATGCCCTCCGACCAACTTTACTTGCGTAAATTACACTCTAGATGACTTTGTGAAAGGGATATGTTTATCATATATTGATGTCTCTGCCATCCTTCAACAAGTTGTCACTGGTAAGAGGCCATGCCAGAGTGCCGGCACAGCCCAGCCAGAAGTGATCAACTTGGCTAATAGTAGATAGAAGTCAAGATGAAAAATAATCACGACCTCTGTGCCGCAAATATGAATGAGTTATATAGCTGATATTCACTTTGTTCTCTCGTTGCTTCGCTTTAGGCGATAAAAGGTTCTACGCTTGAAAACGTTACATTGCCATAGAACGACATACATGTTGAATTTAGCATAATAGTTGCATGAAGAAACTCATCATAAGTAGCGGTGGAACTTTGTTTGCCACAACAGCGACCCTGCGTGCGCGATATTACAACCCTATAATGACTTGGTTTTCAAGATACGCAACCTTGGGTCCTTGGACGGCTAACATGTAGTAAAGTTCATGGTTGCGAATGAGCATGAGGAATTTTGAAGACCATCACGCTTTATGAAACTTATTACGTGGGTCTCTATGCTTCTTTGATTTGAAAGGTCGGTGTGTACTATGGGCTGCTGCAATATACAACTGTTGCCCAATTCAAGTCGACTAATTATGCATTGTGTTCGGTTGACGGCTGTCAATCTCTCGATGACGAAGTTGGTAGCAGAATATTGGAATGATTCACTGGACGGGTATCTCTGGCTAATCTAATATATTTACCCTATAAACAATGATCCTTACAATATGCTTTAATGATTTAGTCCATGCCCAGGAATGTTGGCATACAGATAGTAAGTTTTACTATACAAACGAAATAAAGTGTATTGATAATCTAATAATAAGCACAGAAGGTATTGTCATAGCTCCTGATAGCTCAGTTGGTAGAGCGATGGACTGTAATTGTAAATGATAATCCACAGGTCGCGTGTTCGACTCACGCTCGGGAGACTGCAACATATTTCTTTTTGGCCATTTTTAAAACCTTTAGTTTTTAATATTTTTCACTTATGATAAGCTAGGCAATGGGATTGTTCGCCGAGGAGAACTAATTTTTGTTGCGCTTTTTATCTTTCAAGCTGCTTTAATCGCAGGCCTATCTACAGAGCATGGTGCGTGCTATCTTATGCCTCCCGATATACCAATTGGCTTTCAAGTAGTAAAAGTCACGTATCAGATTATCAACTGAGCTCCTTGAATTCAATTGCAAAGATCTAGTAGTCAATCTACCCCCCGGGTGCGTAAGGGTACTTAGCCATGAAGTGATACCTAAACCCGACGACTATGCAGCTCATAGTAGGACTACATGATAGCATGTGTTAGCCATCTACTCGTTCTGAATCGCTGCATGCCATTTATTCCTTCTCTTAACTGACAGTACTTACACCTTCTCTAAAAATAATCCAAGTCCTCCCCTTTTCTTCTGCCTCTTGAACAGTCCAAGTCAACTCCTTCCAGCGTCAATGAGATCATAATGAAGGAGCAAAATGCATTCATTCGTATCGGGGGAGTTTCTGTTATGGGCATTATCAAATCGAGGCAATTGCATCCAGTTCTGTTTCAGTCCAGTGAGAAATAAACATAGAGCAGAAGACTGAACACCGGCCATAAACGGGCAGAGAAGGTCCATCTTCACCCACCACAGGCTGCCATCTCCTGAAGGGCGTCGGTGATGGGTGGCTGCTGCCTCGCCATGTCGTTCTCCCGAGCCAATCTGCCGAGACCTTACGGGTCCTACGGAATCAGGACGAGATACTGAAACCAAGAGCCGCTCCAATTCCGTGATCCAACTCGATAAAACGACGCACCTGAGAGGAAGCGATAGGACGAGACTTATAGATATACGATGGGTAGCATCGTGCGTTCGATAGGATCAGAGCAACCCTAACCGAGTAGCCAACCAACTGCAACAGACAGACGTCGCTTAAATCCCACCAGATATCAAGCGAAGGCGTACCCGCTTGTCTTCCAAACCGTTTTATGTGCCGCGTTTTCGCCTCATCCGGAAGGATCCGACGGAATGCGCCCATTCTCCCAGAGCCTCAGCTCGCAAGGAACTAGATATCGTGGACAGCGGCCCCCAAGATTCCCCAAATTGAGATGTGATATGATGTAGGTGTATTCGGGCTTTCATGCGAAGCAACATTGGCAGCGCTGCGGCTGACCTGAGACATACATAAAGTACATAATACCAAACCTACCATGCATGCGTGCATGCAATGCACGGATCTGCAACGACAAAGGAACAAATACCACATCCCACCAGGTTTAAGGAATCAGCTGTTTTGGCGCCTGCTGTAGAGGATAGCCCTGGGCTAGACATACCTTTTTTTTTTTTTTTCTTTAAAGGCCAAGGTGCAAGCTGAGGTTAAGCGAGGCTACTTCCTACCCAGCCTTATGCTAGGAGGCTGTCATCTGGGTCGATACGGAGCGTGAGGTTCCGAGAAAGATCCTGGCCGTTGTGCTAGGTTACCTCGGGCATCGGAAATGAGTACCTAGGTAGGTAGGGCAGAAGGAAGAAAGTTACGCTGGTCTTGTTGATCCATTGTAGTGTAGTACAAGTGTCTCCTCGATAGCGTGTGTGTGTATAGGTATATCGAGGGAGAACAAACGCACAACGTGCTGATGGATGTTTCGTTTCATGAAGGAGGCGCGCACTTGGTGATACGATACATGGGTCATCGAGCTCGAAGTACACGTGGTGATACATTATAGTATTGTTGATAAGTACGCTCTTACTCCATTATGCAAGTTGCGCAAGGGCGTTTCCGTTCATCAAGTTCTCATCGGCGATAACAGGGTTGACTCTAGTTAGATGGTGTAGATACCTAAGTTGAGTATCCATAGAGAAGGAAACATGGTGAAACATGAAGTTACGAAGCCGACAATGCATGAATCTTCTACACGTACCTAGAACAAGCACAAATCTGCGGATTGCGTAGTACTCGAGCAGGGATGCTCGATCGTCTCCTGCTGTTTTAGGAGTAGTCCCTTGGAAATGTAAGAAGCATATCGGGCGCGGAGCGTGAAGTCGTGCTCGCAATTCCGCGGGCCGGAAAACGCATCGGCAAGAAGATGTAAAGTATGTGCATAACATCCAGGTCTGTCAGTATGTAAATGCGCCGTCCTAGGTTTGGGTTTAAGGTCACGCTAACTGTTGAAACAACGTGGTTGTGGACTTGCGCGAGCTGCAAGAAGACGCATCCCCGGGCCTTGGATCCCCTGACAAAACTGCACTTCGCTCGCGGGCCCCGAAAACGGTCGCGGTTTGTTAGCTGCGTGTCAACACTCGGCCGTGCATACCGCCTCGTAGACCGGATGCCTGATCTGGCCAATTGCAGAGACCCCAAGTTCCCTGGATTCGGGATAAGACCGTTAGGAAGCAGAGAGATTGCTCTTTGTTTATGCGTTATGGTTATTCCTTTCCGCTTCCAGAATTGGGATATCCGTTACTCCATTCCTACTGTATGTACGGATTTCGCTGTTTCGCATGATTCCGATGACCGGGCAGGGCCATTGGACTTTGTTTCCGCGCCGCACATAGGATCTTCACCCCTGAGTCCTGTCACACATGGTTTGGTGACGATGAAAATGCTGACATGCTGCACTCCTTCTGCAAGTATAGAATGGGACTTTCGACGGAACGGGCCGGCCTAGTTAGGAAGGAGAGCAGAAAAGAACGAAGATTTTCCCGCTTCTCTTGCTCTAGGTATTCTGGTCTTACCTTTCCTCTTCTCCGTTCCTTGTTCTTACGGTATTTAGTCAGCTCCCCTGCTCTTTATGCCTTCGGGGAGTCTTCACGGATTTTACAGATTTCCATATCCAGGAATCCACCCGTCCACGAAAAGTCACATATCCGAAATATCCCTTTACTTACAACCCCCTTGCTCTGACACGGCCCGGGCGTTGGTTCAATCTAGAATTTTCTCGGCCCGTTCGGGTCATCGTAGACCTAAGCGGTGAGAGCCTGATGACCTGCACATAGGTAGGTCAGGCTGGGTTGTTGACGTACCTAGCATACTGCAGCTGTACCTGTGAAAAGTTCGTGGCATTATCCTGCTTGCCTGTCTTGACTTCACCCCGGAAAGCCCGCGCGCATAGATGTAGTGTAGGTGTCAGCTCCACGTGCCTGCGTCATGATGCTGGTTCGCTGGCCACGGCAATCCCGCGCATGAGCGAAACCCTCTTCTTCACATACCACGCTAGATGTTCGGTCGGTCTTCACCGACGTGCGTCTGCCTCGCAGTTCGAGAGGCCGCGACTTGGCGACGTACGTTTATGCAGCTCACCGGACCAGGTCAGGCACGAAGCTGTGCTCGTGGTGCAGTACGTACATCTCAGTGTACAGTAGAGAGAACGTGGCTTGGAGGATCGTGTTATGAGCACCATTCTCATTATTAAGAATCCATTAGTACGAAGCTAAATACACCCGTTATAAGAGATCAACTTCTGGTTAAGGTAGTTCAGACGGAGGTACCGTCCTTGGCAGTAATCCTCTGACTGAAAGCAGTTCGGGGTAGAGTGGGAATTAGGAAACTGAAGTAGGTAAAGAAGGGTGAATATTGAGTAATCCAGCCCCCACTGGATATGCCTGCTTTCCAGGTACTGTGTACCTTTCTGATGCTTCACAAAGCTCCATACCCGTGGCCCTGGAACAGCAGGAACTTTGTGGGGATTGGGGTAGAGACGTATGTAGTGTTCGTGAGGCGAGCTTGGGCCTGTAGCTCGTGGGGGTGTACATTGAGATAAGCCGATGGGATCGTGGACGAAACCACGGGATCTTAATCTAGCTACTTAGATAGATCTGCTATGCCGTGCTAAGCATCATCATCACGACAGCTTATGATTCATGGTCAGCCAAGGCGCCCTCTCTTCTGCTGAGTATGTTTGAAAGTTACTATCGGCGCTTGGATTTGATACCTTGTCAGTATCATACAAGATAGCACCGTTAAACAGCCCATTTCTCATATCTCTTGGTACCAAGATGAGTGTTTTAGGGGGAAATTGAGGTTGTTAATACGCTACGAGTCTGGTCGGTTCCGGCCGTTAAAAAATGTTTCGAAACTCCTTATTAATCGTCGTGTTATTGACAAGGGTCGTCGGTAGTGTTCATGTTATGCCCGAAATAGGTAGACCTGAAAGAGGCCAGAGCCACTCTGTCCCAAGTGTTTTGATTGGGGATTGTACATAATTGGTTGCCGAAATTGAAACATCGATTGTTATTAAGAAGACTTTCCTGATTTAGAGTTTGCTCGTCTCATCAGCAATAAATTTTGAAGTTGTTCAGTGATGAAATGGTATGTGGATCAACATACTGTCAAGAGATGCTAAAGGCTTGGCGGTGAACAGGGAAAGGGAGGATATACGATATCCATTTGTGAACAAGGCTTGGATTCCGCACCGCCGAGCTGCAACTACAATGCCGGTAAATAGACGCGGCAATGGTATTGACGGAGAACACTGATCACGATGACGGAACTGTCGATATGCTTCTTTATTTTCTATGGGTGCTACTGTAGAAGTTAGCCTGACAGCTAGGTGCTGGCGATGTTTTCACCTCTACCAGAGTTCGCAAACTCACGATGGTGTCCTCCCATCCGTACAGGAATAGCATTCTTTCCCCTTCTTTCGACATCCGAACGTTCATGCTAACGCAGCTTCGTGTGTCTACATATACGCTATCTTCGAGCTACTGTACTACTGTAAGTAAGTTATATCTTTCACCAATAGTAAATGTACGTTAAGAGAACCTGCCAATGGGGAGCTCGTAGTCGGCGAGTCGGAGACCGGCGGAGGGGCAGTTTGACTGAACCTGCACTCCACCTGAGCTACCCACTCCGCCATTGTAGATATGCTCCATACACCATCTACTGGTTTCGTTTGCGACCGAACCATGCCGCCAGAACTAGCTTCGCAAGCTCGAGTGGCCCAAGTCGTGCCCTATGGGCCACTTTCTAGAGCCCCGGGTCAGCGAATCCGAGTTCCGACCGGAACGTAAACGCATACTTGAAGTAGTGTGCCTACCCACATAACCTAACCTACATGTACAGTAGTTTGAGAAATAAAAACAGCTTTCCTCTTGGTCTTGGTCCAAGGATCTAGCTTCATCGGTAGTTATCAATGTAGGTAGTGTACATGTATCTTACCTAAGTATCTACAGTATGCCATAAAGCATACTAAGTATCTGCCTAACTAAACATGGGCGTACTTGGAGATACCGAAGGCCTATCTTGGTAGTCCGAGGCGGGTTCTGCTTCTCGCTTTCGTATACTTCTGCTTCTGCTCGCCCGCCACTTACACGTGCTCCAAGTTGGTTCGCTAGGACGAGAGACTTCGAGGCAAAAACGGGCGGTGATTACCTGAGGGGCGACAGAATGGAGAAACCGCAAGACCCCAAAAGAGAAAGCAACGAAGAAGCGGGATCGCCAGTACGGTTTTTTGAAGGTCGGTCAGGCCGATGAGGTGAGCTGAGATAAGATCTTAGGTTCGTTCGTTCTTCGGTTGATTAGGTTCTTCATTTTCATTGCCCTGGTAAGCCTCTCTGTATGCCTATTTGCGCGCGCGAACGCGCGGATGTATATACGGTATGTATGTGCCTCGGGTTACATTTGTGTATTACGATGATGTCAATGCCACTTAAAGAAGAGTTGCAGCATCAAACTATCTAGGTTAGGTAGCAGAGTTGCTGTAATAACTCCCAAGTAACAATCACGTTTCCCAATGCTAACAATGGCGGGTTACGGCATACCTAAATGCATACATTAGTAAGTAGTGGACTTTATTACACTGACTACAAGCGACATAACTCGCATGTTGAAAAGCAATTAATTCATCATTCATTCAGCGTTACCTGCTTTATCTACTGTAACTCAAAAGAAAGCCCCCCCACATATCCTCGCAACGCAAAACGACAGTACTCAGTACACGCTACCTATTAAGATCCCTGTTCTAACCCCGCGACCACATCTACAGTACTATGTAAAGAGTAGATCTACACTTCAATAGAAGCCAGCTCCGTATATTATATTTGCTTTGGAGAAGAAGCAGCAGCAGCAGCAGCAGCAAAAGTGGTGCTGTCGAGAACTGACGGTAGGCAGAATATATGCTAAGGCATTGATCAAAGTGCAGCGGGTATCTGCATGGCATGAATCGCCGAGTAGCGAAGTTACGGACTCCGAGGTATTGTTGTTCAAGCTGGACAAGCGCTGGCTGCATTGCATATAATGCAAGTCTTCTTGAGCGCCAGCATATATGCGTACATTTGGCATATGGAAATACTCCAATAGATAAAGAATTAGGTATACTGATGGCAGGTTAGTTACCATCTTAGCTAGGAGATAACAGGTATGTAATAGGTAACCATGACCTCAGTAACTCTCACATCAGAGAAGAGAGGTGCAGCGATATGTGCACGTGCAAGATATCACCACTTTGTCATGGCCGAATCTAAACACATACATACTTGCTGCAGCTGCGCAAGACCTCAGTTATGCCTCCCCTACCTCATATTCCTTCATCGACCTACCTACCTCCTTACTTGGATGTAATAAGAATATTCGCATACTATGTAGAAAATAGACCAAGAAGAGAGAAAATAGAAGTGCTCGTAATGTGGGGGAACCACAACCAAGAAATGTAAAAAAAAAAAAAAAAAAAAAAAAAAAAGATCCCTAAAACTAAATGCACCATGAAAATTGTTGGTAATGCCTTGCATATATTTCGATAAGTATTTTCTTTTCTTTTCTTTTCTTCCTGTCCATCCATAACCGCACACACTCACTTCGTTACCTGATGCCACGGTTTGCGAACAAGGGGCTCAGAGCTGTGTACAGTAGGTAGGTAGATACTTCGCCCATCACATCTACATACACGGTAAGTTGGCCCCCCGCCCTCCATATATAAAGTACATACATACCTAGGTACTTGCACATGTAACCCAGTTAGTACCGTGCATGAGCGAAGGGAGCACAAAAGGGGGCGGACGGGCGGGCGGGCAGGCAGGCAGGCGGGCGAGAATTGTTACATGCAGCGTGGGCTACAACATAACATAACAACTCACTGCATTATATACTTACCCTAACTACGTACCAGGTATGGAGGCAGTCAAGTCAAGCCAAGTACCTACTTACATATATAGGTATGTATGTATGTATGTATGTATGTATGTATGCATTCGCTCACTGCAACGTGGGGTAGAGTAGGTAGGTAGGTTAAGCACGTACGTACATCGGGGGTCGGGGTTGGGGTCTGGGTTCAGTGCTTACTTACATACATTTCTGTTTCTGGCATCTCGAGGTCGTAATGCGGGTTCAACGCAACATAGTATCTCAATACTACACTACCCTTCGCTTCATCATCATCATCTTCTTCTTCCTGCTGTTACGATCCCGTGCGCGTGACAGCCCTTCTTGGTAGGCAGCCAGATAAACCTGTACCGTGAGAAAAAAATGCCTTGCACAGCTCGCATCCTAACAACACAGGCGTACATACACTTGGCTACCTAGTCCAGCCAGCAATGCGCGAGAAAAAAAAAATCGAGATATGATGTAACCGTTATTTCCCACCTCCTATTACCTACCTATGATCCAAGCCTGTATATAGCAAGTTCAAATGGAAAGTTTGGGGGCCAAGAATACGTAACTTTACCTACCTACCTACCTACTCTCCTAGTATAGTAGGTAGGTGTACATATGTAAGCAAGGGTATAGGGCAAAGGCTTGGGGAAGGAGAGCGACAAAAAAAAAAAAAGAGAGAGAGAGTGGGAAAAGCCCGAGATGATATTCACATGCAATTTTCCCCCCTTGCCTATCTACATCCACGCTACACCCTCGCGCCCTCGGTACTTAGCCCACGGCAAGAGTGTTTGAACAGTTAGAGCGACGAAAGAGACAAACAGAAAAGCAAAGAAAAAAAAAGGAATAAACAATTAAAATTCGCGCAATCAACAAACAGACATACACAGATGTATGGAGAGTTTCATGCTGCTGACAACCTAGCTGCGGGACATGTCTTAACTAGATAGGCTAGTTGTCGCAAAAGGGTTACAGTACTAAGCGGTTTCGCTTGTTATGCGGAACCCAATATTGACAGCATGATATACCTTCACTTGCCATGATGCGCAAGGCTAATGCGTGTACTTACCAACGGATCGTGTCACTGTAATACTGGCGTACAGGTGTTGAAAAAATAAGAGAAAAGCATATGATATAAGAGTCGACTAGATTGATGAGTGAATATAGTGTGTTCTAACCATAGCCGAGTAGATTGGACTATATAGCTCAATATGCAGTATATCGAAGAGGTCCTGGCGGGTGTTCTTCCCGCGCGGCTCCACAATCCTTTTTCCGACCAAGGGGACAATGAATATTCATGCGTGGCTAAGTTGAAAATATGGACATTGCAATGGAGAAAAATTGTGCAGAAGATGACTTGAAGAACTGGAAACTCTTGTGGCGTAAAATGGCAGCCCCCCTCCGAGACTCCAGAACACCGCCGGCTGCCCGACCCATCTCTTTCACAGTAATGTGTCTTCTTGGTATACGGAAAATCCAAGTGGTCTTGCGCCCTAGATGCCGCTTTTTTATTTTTCATTCGTACGCCGTTCGCCAGGTGGGAAACTGGTTCATGTCCAAAAAAAAGCAATACAGAGAGATGAGACGGAATCGAGTACGTATGGACACGGCCTACCCTGTCTTGAACAGCATATGGGCTTCGGCCCTCGAGCGGTATGCACCGCCCAAGGTGGTCGCAATCAGTCGGTAGTGCTTCGATACGGTACATATGAATCGGATATAAATGAAGTGCTGTCGTGGTATCGTTTCAGTTATGCGCAAGCTCGCAACATCCGTCACTGCCTCACTATACTAGGCTCTCATAAAATGATGCATTTGCTTCCATTTCCCCGGCCCCGAGGCCTCCTATATCGTTCGTTATCACGGGCTGGTGGAAACGTGTCTCCGTTAGGAGGGCGGTTGCGCTGCGCCGGTGGGCGTGATGCCGCCTCTCGTTGCCGGCGTAGTATTCTAACGACGTCGTAAAAAGCTTTCTCTACGTTGATGCAGTTCTTCGCTGACGCCTCCACAAATTCGCAGCCTAGCTCCCTCGCTAAGGCGTGGCCCTCTTGTGTAGATACTTCTCTTTCTGTTACGCGGTCGCTCTTGTTGCCGACAAGCATGATAGGCACGGAGCTCGCAGGGACGGCAGCTGATATTGGCGAGCCTCCATATGTTGGTGATGATTGGCATGATTCCTTGACACGTTGAATCTGGTGGTGGAACCGCTTGATTCTGGAAAACGACGACCGGGAGGAGATGCTGTAGACCAGGACAAATCCCTCACCATCGCGGATCCACTGGTCTCTCAACGCCGTGTATTCTTCTTGTCCAGCTGTGTCTAGTACTTCAAGCATGCACGCGGAACCATCTATCACAACCTGTTTGCGGTAAGAGTCCTCGATTGTGGGGTCATACTAGTGTAAGGTGTCAGCGCCTTGCTAGTCTATTGTAGAGGGACAAGATGCGGAATAGACCAGTGTGAGAAGGGGGAAAGTCATGGCAATAGTTGGCAATGGTTTCAACGGGGGATGTAGACGTACAGTTTCGACAAAGTGCTGTAAACATAATTGAATTGTCAAGGCTGTCTTGCCCACACCACCATCACCAAGCACCACCAGCCTGTATAGCACCATTCGCGGCGTCATCGTGAAATTAGGAGTGGCCAACAATGGACCGAAGGGTGGGCGAGAGGTACGCGAATCAAAAGAGTATTAACTAATAGTTGTATGTAGTGTAATCCAACAAGGTAGGATGGATGAGGATATTGGAGTGCGTTGTAGTAGGTCAAGTTTCGCAAAGGTCTAGGTAATGTGAGAGGAAAATGATGTAAGCGGCCTATTGTATTTGGTTCGTATCGATATAAATAGGCAGGGGAAGGTGACAGTAGCGGAACGTCGTGGCTGGCGGGGACGAGATATAATAAAATATAAAATAAATACTAGCAACGGAAGTAGTAGCAGTAGTAGTAGGAGCAGCAGGAGCAGCGGCGACGACGATGGCGAGGACAACGACGATACTAGTGGTAACGAGATGCAGTAGCAACGACGGCAGAAGCAACGGCACCAACACCAGCAGCAGCAGCAACAACGGCAACGGCAGCACCAGCAAGCGGCGGCGGCGGCGGCAGCGGCAATAGCAGCAGCAGCAGCACAAGCTATATAGCGAGTGTCTCGGGGCACGGCGTGGGTGTTTGGAGAGAGGAAGCGGAAGCAATTGAGTGGTTGAGTGGTGTGAAATGAGGAGGAGAAAGAGGCGGGAGGGTCAAGGCTTCAAGGTCTGGTCTACCAAGTGAGCGAGCGAGTGAGTGAGTGAGTGTAAGGTTGTTTTGTGGATTGTGGAGAATTGATCGAATGCGAATTGTCCTGGGTGTCCTGGGTGTCCTGGGTGTCCTGGGTGTCCTGGGTGTCCTGGGCTGCTACCTAGGTACCTACTGGAGGTAGGTACCTGTCCTGGGTCCGTCCTTTTCCTTCCTGCCTTGGGGCGGGTGGTACTTGGATACTCTCGACTCTGTACTTCGTACTTCGTAGGCAGGCGAGGCAAGGTTTAGTAGGTCCTCGCAAGGTCTGACTCTGGTTTGTGTCTGGTCTGGTCTTGTCTGGTCTTGTCTGACTGGTCCTGACTGGACTGGGTGAGGGTTGAGAGAGAGGTGTTGCGGGAAAAGAAATGTGGAAGGCTCCAAGATCAGTGTAAATTCATCAGTTCTCAGCGCCTATGGTGGAGGCTAGAGCCTGTAACAGCGCCTTATCCACCATTCAACCAACAACTACCTACCTACCAGATGTACATGACATCTACTTATATAGGTAGGTCCCTAGGTAGGTAGGAATTTGGGCGAGTAGGGAGATGTTTAGGTAGGCAGTAGGTAGCTAATGAAACACCTTGAAGGTACCGTCATGTACTGCTCAAGTACAGTGGCTCCAGTATTTGTAGGCTGGGCTGGTAGATGCTCAAGTACTAACTAGCAGGTGTGTAGCAATAATAGGGAGGGGCGGCTCGGGGGTTATCTACCTAGAAGGTGGGCACTGACACTACTTCATAGGTACATACAATACCTACCTACATACTTACATCCTTAGCGTGCGCTAGATAGCTCCTAAGTACATAGCTCTACCTTTTCCACATACCTAGTGTACATGTACTTACTGAGGCAAGTAGATATTCGTAGACCGATCGATGATAGGTAGAGATTACACGTACTACTTAAGTACTGTATGATTACCTAGTGTGAAGTGCTGTGGTGTAGAGACCTACCCAGATATAGACCTACTTACCTAAGCTTAGTGTTGGCTATGGTAAGTTAGGATCATTAGGGATGATTTATACCAGCAGGTTTATGTAAGTAAGTACGGTAGTAGAGAAGTACGTATAGACTAGCAGGTAAGCAGATCATAAATGCTTACACTACATACCCATCAAGTAGGTACATACGGAGCGGTAGATAGGTGTATGTAGGTGAGTTCGGCGAACGATTTCTTTATGGGTAATATGTGGGATGTCTGCCGGTGGATATTGCACATGTATCCAAGTCAAGTCTTGGAGGACACATGGATGCATGCCAAAGACAGCCCGAATACCTACGAAGAGGTAGAGAGACCGCGCACTCCCTGCTCTGATTGTGCACGCGGCCGAGACTAGCAGGGCTGACACCCACGAGGTACAATGTTTTTCCTCACGGTCAATCATCTCTACCTACCTACTGTCTACGTACTTACGTGTGTGTATGTATGTTTGTATGTACTCGGCGGGTAGGTAGGTATTGTGCGTTGGGACCGGTACATGTAGAACGAACGCTTCACTGACCTACTTAATAGTGTAAGCAAGCAAGCAAGCTGTTGTCGGGAAAGAGACGGTAGCACACTGCTACACTACTGTAACTAAGTGGGATGGCCAAGGTTGCTGCTCTCGAGACTACACTACCGCAACAATCCGAGTGGTAGTCGACGCGCTCACGACTGGGACGGTGGCGTACGGGGACGGAAACAAGAACAGGAGGTGGAAGTAGAATCAAGCACTCCAAGCCCGAAAGATAGATAGGCGGTGCATTCAGAGGCACTACACGTACACTACCTACCTACCTAGAGTACACTGCACACTACCACGGGGGTGGGAGGAGCTAGGATAGTGACAAGGCGGAGGTGGAGGAGCCGAAGGATTAGAAGAAATTTTCTCCCGCTGCTTTCATATGCGTTACCGACGCTACAGTACACATGAGCGGTATACTATGTAAGTACCTGAGGGGGGATTTCGGTGTCTGTGATATGCAGAGAGACAGAAGAGAGAGAGAGAGACGAAACGGCGGACACACTGGCCAGGGAGGAGGCAAAGATGACAACGGCTTTTGCACCCAGATGTAACCCACGCAGGGTGAGAATGGCTCGCTAGATGTCAGCAAGATCCAGCTGCCTACAGTGAGCCCCGTAGGAATGTATGGACGTACAGATATGTGCACATATACATACATATAGATATACATATACAGTTGTATGCGGAAATTCCGTGGTGGAGTTCATACATTGATTGATTCACGTTCACAATGCTATAAAACGGAGATGCACCGATGCCAAGATTCTCAGTGTTCTTGGCAATAACTGGCGTATCGATTAGCTTGGGAGTTACTATGTACAGACAGACACAGCAAATTCTGTATGATATCTTCTTTACTATCCACGGAGTCGGACCAAGTTTCTGCCTGACGGGAACACACGAAAGAAAACGGATATAAGATACACTGTAAGTAGAGACATTGGTGGATTCACAGTAACACGCTTGCAACCGAAAACATCGACTTCCGAGGAAGCTCGCGAGAGAAAGGAGGGAATACTACCTAGGCGAGCTAGGTATGTTAAAAAAAAAAAATCAAAAAAAAAATCTCGACGTTCCTGTCATCAGCTCATTTTTCGTACCTACACTACTTAGTGCTGTACTATGTAGACCTTCTCCTGGCAGCAGTTGATATCTGAAATAGCTCGTTACCGGGTTCGGTAACACGGCCGAGTGATTGTTTCTCGCCTACCCACTTCAGCGCCGTGTAAGCGCTTCATACACTGTAAAGGATTGAATCCAAAGATTCTCACAAGGTCTACAGGTACATCTAGAATAGTACAACCCACATATTACTTTCACTTTGTACAGCACTCTACTGTATGTTGTATGTTTCGAAGGCGACGCTTATCCTCGAGCTCTTGACTGGAGATTGGTGCACACATACGGAGTATAAGCACTAATGTCAGGTTATTTAGCATTCGGGTATCTGTGGGTAACTCTAAACTGAGAACCGCCCAGGCTGAAAATGAGCGAGGCCATTGGCATGATGCTTACCATACGGTCCATGCCGGCGCGGGTGGGTAAGTAATAAATCATCAGGATCAGGTCAAGTCAAGGCTCGACCGGTAACAGAACTAGCGGTATTCTGTAACACGCCATACAGAGTATAAGTAAAATATCACCACCAGTCGCTGCAAAGCTGTCGAGGGACGTCGAGGTATCTAGTATAGTGTCGGTGGTGTCTTTTGTAAGTCAGTGAGTAGGTAGTGAAGTTGATCCTTCAAGTCTGTGCTGACAATTTTTCTTCTCTGCGATTCTGCACAGTAATCAAACCCATAGCTTCACACCAATGGATAGACTGCGCTACTTGTCTCCCTACCCTCTTTTCTCTCGCTCCGTCTCTCCTGGTCTTCTCTAGACAGCAGTAAGTCTATACCCCATCGCCACACCAGTGTTGCATACTGGAGACGAGGGGGCGGCCGGTGTAAAAGCATTGGAGAGAACAGACATCTACGACTACTTATTTCATCAATACAACTTGGCTGACGCCGCCATGATACTCTGAGCACTAGATAAACAACTGTCATATCTTGCAGTCCATCAATGCGTACACGGGTCTATGCTACCGTAGTCTCTGTTTCTAGATCTTCATCTATTCGATATACTTATGTAGATGATCATCAATGCTCACGTAACCCAACGTCTTCTCCTCGCTAATGCTCACTCGTTTCAGTTTGTATGTATGCTGGCCACGCGCGATATAGTAGCCTCCCCCGGCACTCCTTACAAGACCCTAATATAGGCGCAAATCAGATCGATCCTTCGTGCCTCCACTATGTGCCTTGCCTATTAGATCCCATCTCCCGACGGATTGGTAATTCGCTTTTTCTACAGCAACGAGAGCAGGGGCTCACCTTGCTTCAACCTCAACCAACCCCATCCGTCACCCACTTAGTAGGATGAACTGGAAGAATAACGTACGTTTTTGAACCCCACGCATGAAATCCAGAACAGAGCAAACAAACACGATCCTTTCCACCTTGAGATTGGCTCGCTGGTGTCGACCTACAGTTCCTCATGGCTTGATGGGCTCTAACCTGGGCTTGCGGCTGACTCGGCAGCTGCTTCAGGTCAACGTACTTCTCGTAAAAAAAAATTTGTTCGCGAACAGACCCAAACCCCTCCTACACGTCTACACCGCATAGAGATTTGGCAATCCCATGCGAGAGCCCAGCATACCATGTAGACGCTGTGACCACGGCGCTTGGATGAATCCCTGCCGTGTATATATGATGGCAGGCGGGGTACACAGCCTCATCGAGGCCGTATTCTTGTCAGATGGCGATGAGCCATGCAGGTGCCTGCCAGGTTACTTTATGGTGCATACCTTCAACCACTTCGACAGCTAATATCATCGTAACTTTGCCGCTGTATTGAAGCATTGTACTATACAATGACTTTAGCCTTGAGTGTACGACCTACCAAAGTACGGGCTTGGCATAGTCATCACAAGTAAAATTGACAGCAACTATGCAAGTATAGGCTAGGCATACTCTTGTTCAAGAATGCGAAGAGCCTCATAGTGAGCTTAGACTCAAAGCTGAGTGGCAAAGGGTACCTCTAGCTTGCGCCCACGGATCCCCGCTCCTTCATATGATAGTAACATATTGATAATGCGCTGGTAGCTTGTGGAGGACGAAGCACGTCGAACCGAAGAGCCCCTGAACCTACCAGATCAGGCCCAAGACTGTCACACGGCATTCTTTCTGATATTACATCTGTCTAGATCTGTCTAGGTGATGCCGGTACTGTCACCATGCTCTATTCACCCCTTACTACTGTGGATGATGGTTGCCGCAGGTGGCTTATAATATCGAGTATGTGCCCCTCTAGCCTACATCGCAGCTCACCTGCATCCCATATATTGCTTTTATTACCCTTTCCCTCCAACAGTGCCCACGCCGCATTTACCACGAAGCTGAACTTTGCTAGATATTCGGGTAGTAGTGAAGTCACGTCCCGGCTTCAGGGTATACCCAGTCGCCTTGCCAGTTCGACAAATCCTTCGTCTTCTCGCGAAATCCACTTGCAAAATAAGCATCAGTCCTCGGCTATGGGGTTACGAAAGGGGATATGGCGCGAAACGGAGGCTGGGGGATTTCCAGGAGCCGGGCTAGAATTGCTCCAGATGACAGACTGCAGGGGAACACAATCAACTTACCAAGTCCACCCAGTCTCGTGCATCCTGCCACCGGCTATCGTTACTGCGAAAACCCAGTCAGGACACGGCCCTTGGACCAATCTTGGCACACAAGCGGGCCTATCAGAGTTTTGAGTTTTTGACTCACTGCGACTCCTCGCCAGCTCGCTCGACGTAAATCGTCCGAAGCCCATTTGCCCTGGCTGCATCAAGATCTCCAAGGTGCGCGGCTACCATCGCTACTTCATTGGGCGCACAGTCGAGGGCGTCAACCGCGCCCCGATATGTAGACGGATGCGGCTATCCGCAGCGGACCTAATCAGTCATGCTTCGTAAGGCTGGATGGGCATTGGGGGTATCCGTAACAAAAAAAAATGTCTTCACTTTACTTTACCTTATAGGCACCGAAGTCCGCAGTCGATATGATCTGTTTGAAGCCAAGGGCCCCGTGCTCGTTGAGATCCTCCAGCAAGGATCGATTCCCATTCGACAATGTCGCCGTGACGTATCGTGTCCCGAGTTTCTGGATGCCTACGGCCGAATCGTCCCACGGTCTCAGGTAGTGCCATGTGCGACTTAGCGAGCGAGTCTCTTCCCCCGTGTACATACCTGCCACGCCCCATTTGTGTAGCAATGCCTCGAGGCTATCGTAATGATGCGCGTCGATGTCCTTCCACTCTGTCTTCCCCGGCACAAAAGAATGAGTGAACTCGACATACGTATCTCGCCATTCCTGTGCGAAAGTGTCCCAGTCTTCGTCCGAGATACTCTTCAAACGCTCTTGGAGCGGTTCGGAAAGTTCGTGAAAGGCTGACGATGCAATCTTTTCTCGGGCTCTTCTGATGAGTTCTCCGTGCACTGTTGAGCGCCAGTCTACGACGGTCCCGAAGACGTCGAACGTGAGCGCTTTGACGTTCTCGAGCGCCTCTGTAAGTTGCGACATATTGGCCAAGATCGGCACATCTAAAGATTCGTAATAAATCTAATCGCCGAAGGTGACAGTCGCTTTAGCGGTGGGCACTATCAATCCTAAACGAACATTGTATTCTATATGTAGGTTGATGATGGCCGCAATGGCCCAAACTCAATGATGCAACCATCCATTTCCCCGCAATGGTACAATGGGCCTCCATTTACTAGCGGTAACTTGTGTCACGGCAGCTTACTTCGTAGATAGCAGTGGAGAATCACTGGAGATCGAATAGATTATGAATACCGTATCTATATGTTTCGTTACTCCTGGTGATGTGCCATTTGCCACAGATATACTCACGGCGCACACTAATCAGATAACCCCTTTACCTTCGTTAGAGGTCCCGACTCTCAGCCTATGTAACCGTGGGAGTCTATCGTTGGATAGTACCAGCACGTTATCTCTCGAGGTTCTAGTGAAACAGTGCATATTCCCGAATTATCAGTGCACGACCTGGATACACGACGCCTACATAGTCGTGTATGTAAGAGGGTCTTACCGACGGGCCAATCGCAATCAGCCCCTGAGACTCCCAGATCCGATCCCAGATCCAGATGACCAGATGCCAGCACTTTATGGAATCTGATGGTGGGAGGCTGTCAAAGATGTGTACTGTAGGCTCTTCTCTGACCCCCGTCTGGCCAAACGTGGGGGTTTTCCTTAACCTACGGAACCTACTTCGGATGGCCACCTAATAATTCTTCACCCAAAGGCGCAACAAGCAGAAAACCCTAGCAGAGAGAATCAAAAACAGATATCAATCTCGAAGATTAATACTAGCCTAGAAGAAGAAGAAGAGAAAAAAAAAAGAAAAAAAAAAAACAAGAAAAAGAAAGAAAGTAGAAGTTTGCTATGTGTTTGCTTCCTCCCCTCTTCTCTCTCCTCGGCATCAAATCTACCTTGGTAGGTTTAGCGCAGTCGCCGCTTTCATTCCCTTCAGCTCAGGTAACCGAGAATCGGTCTGTTCAAGAAACAATTACGAAGTATGCAAGAAGGAAACGGTTTACCCCTCCGTGGCTTGAAACGGTCGGGTTGGGTTTTGGGGTTCAGTTTGAACCGTAAGCCAAGCGCAAAGCGAGGAGCGTGGGGGCGGGGGATAACGGTAGGCTACGAGTTATTACTGGGTATATGATGATGTATGATATTATTATGAGCTACCGTATGATCTTCCATCCCTATCCTATCCTCAGCTCATCTTCTCGTTCATTTCCCTTCGCCATTTCTGACTGTTACGTCTAATAAGAAACAAAGCTATACTGCCTCCGATCCAGGCGATGAGTGCCACGGCAGTAGTCAACCACCCAAAGCCAATAGCCTCGACCAGGGGCCGCGTGACGACCGTGCCTGTCGCGCTGAGAATGTTTCGCACGAAGTTATTGAGGGCCACGCCAGAACTTGCCCGTTTCGGCATGAATTCTGTAAGCATGGTGGTGGCCATGCTAAAGACAAGCATGCTGCCGACGCCAAAGAAGAAATTCGCGACGCTTGGCACAATCCAGTGTTGCTGAGTCTGAAGAGTCCAGCCGAACCAGATGAGCGCGCCGGGGTACAGCGTTGAGGAAATCCATGCATTTTCGCGCACACGGTCTTCGGGGTAATAGATGAGACGCCCGCGTGCATCGTACCGGCCGGCCTTACGCGCCGACCGCTCCATGATGCGATCTAGCCACGGCCCGCCTAGAAGTGATGCAATGACGTACCCAACCGAACTCGGAATATACAGAAGGCCGGTGATCAGGGCCGAGAAGTTATACGGCGGTGCCGAGAAGCCGGATTCGACGCAGATGTTGAGCACGAACAATGAACCAAACGTGATAGCGGCATACCCAACGGTAAGCGCGACGGCTGGGAAACGCATGAGCTTCAGGATAGATAGCGGATCGACGAACACCCGCTTCATCCACAATCCTACTGTCTTCGTGCGAGCGTGAACGGCGGATCGCCGAGTCGAGACGCGAGAGAGGGTCGTGTTCGCATCTTCCGAGGTCGCCGCTGCGGCCGCCGCAGCTTTTTGCTCTTGTAAATGGCGCGGCAGCGTCTCTGGAATGCCGAATAAGATCAATGCGAAGATTACAGCGCCATACACGGCGAGGAAGTACATCGTGCTTCGCCAGCCGTAACTAGAAGTGAGGGCGCCGCCTATAATGGGCGCAAGGAGAGGACCGCAAAGAGGGCCGAGATAGAACAGCCCCATGGCCCTACCGCGCTCGCGCGACTCCCAGAGGTCGGCGATGGTGCCTGCGCCCACAGCTTGCACGGATGCCGCTGCACCACCTGCGAAAGTGCGGAAGACGATCAGTTGCGCGATGTTCTGGCTCACGCCACTCGCCGCCGTGAAGATAACGTTCAGCGCGAACGAAACTAGGTAGATGCTCCGACGGCCCAGCGTCTCGGAGAACGAAGACCACCATAGCGGGAACACGGACATGGATATCAGATATACGGCTACTGACAAGTTCACCACTGTTGCTGAGACGTGGAACTCTCCCGCGATCTCCTCGAGGGAAGCTATTGCCATATTAGTGTCGAGGATAATGCGAACAAGCAACACAGCTGCGGCGAGAAGATAGTTGAAAACCGGGGAAACCTACGGTAAAGTATTGATGAACCCATCGGCGCAGCTGAGGCAGCGATGGCGACGAACAGCGTCAACACCCATTTCAGGCTGTTGTTGTAGTGAGTAGGGTTGTCGACCTCCGGGGTGAGCGAGAGCCACGGCAATAGACCTCTACGGCTTTCTTTCGGAACGGGGTTCGCGTGCCGGGACCGCATGGATGAGGTTACGGACCGCACAGCATCTAGAGCGCCGCCATCTTGCACCTCTTTCTCATCCCTTGCGTCGACTGGGGGCGGGGACTCGGCTGCGGGCGATATGGGCTCATCTATCGATTCCTTCTCTGTCGTCGTCGTGTTTCCGCCACTCGACAACCTCCGCTGCTCTGATCCTAGAGTAGATGAGGAGAGTTCCTCTGCTTTGTCCGACTCTCTGGACATCTCGCAGCATCGAGTCTCCAGCCCTCTACGCTTTCCTGACCTAGTCGATCGAATAACCGAAAATATCGGATCACGGCAAGTCAGAAAAGTAAGTCTTCACGTTCTGAGCGGCGTAGTTTTATGACGTAAGTGGTAATAGCGATATCCGCTCTCTGTGAATACTATAGACACAATAGCTCAAGATTCAACGGGGAGTTGCAATAGCTCAATGTCCATAGCGCCAAGACTGATCATTTATATTGAAAAAATTAAGCTTTTCCACCACGATTTACTAATCCACAATTGCGGTCAACAGACAGGTGCACTATCGGAGGTAGGTTCTATCTGGTAATAATTATGAGACAGAAAAATTACTATACACGGTGAGAGTCGGAAATAAGACGAAAATACCATCGTCCCTCCTGTTCCGAGGATAGACTCGGTGGAACCGCTCTTTTTCATGCAGTTCAATGGCATTAGCGCCGGCACACCTGCGATAGGTTGTGGGGGAAGGCAGATGAGGGCGCAAGGTGTCCTGCAGGTTTGGCTCACCGGCACCGGCCACTGACGTGGACTATCTTGGAGTAGATACCATCTCGGCATTTCGGCTTCGGTGGGAGAGACATCTTACTTCCGCCCGGAAGCTAGGTATCCATTACTCTCGGCTTGACTGGTTGCGTTGCCTGCCTAGTTCTTCCACTCGTTGCATATCCCACGTCGTACTAAAATTGCTTTGGCTAACTTAGTGTTCCGCACTAGATTCCGGCCCGCTGTAACAGGTCATGAGCCTCAAGGCCGTCATGATGACAAGGACGTCTCTATTTAGGGGGCTAGTATTCCGTAGCTCGGTCAATCGTTGCTTGCGCGTTTGTAAACATTCGGCTATTCCCGCAAGTAAGTATTAACTGAATAGTGAAGATAAATATATTGTCAGGTTGAGACCCTTGCTGTCATATTCTACATTTGTCCAGTGTGATCTGTTAATTTGTATTTACTTACATAAGCATCGCATCGCTCTATACGAGGTTTGGCCGTTCATTGCCTTGTCAGCTGCCTCGCGCTCGCAGTTGCAGAACAGAGTGCTTAAAAGCGTCAACAGACTAGATGAACTACTATCAAAGCGCCCGCGCAGATAGCCATATGGTACTAGACGCTGAGACGCTTGACCAAGTCTACGAACCAAACAGTCGAAGTTGCAGTTGAGTGAAAGATGATGAAACGATACTCATATTGTTAGCGAGATCCCCCACAGTTTCGTACTCAGTTGGGGTTGCGATGCTTATCTTCACCCGTACTTACGCACGTGATAGAGATTACCCCCATGTATGATAGGTATCTAGGTACCGGTAGTCTGATAATGCGATCAGGCAAGCCACTCAAGTGTGTGGCATTGAGGGGTGATGGAGGACAAACCATTTCTCATCCATGTTCTTCACCTCTACATCACGGTAATAACTTCCAGTTCGAAACAATCATCTTAAATGCCGCTAACCATGGTGACGATGAGAGTACTACCGCCACCATGGATGACTAGAGCTGCTGTTAAAAGGGCAGATACGCTCAACAAGATCCGTCCCGAATGGAGACTCAGTTCTCAAGATCTTGCTAGAGCCGAAAATCAGAGAGACCTCACAGGGTCCTTCATTCAACAATTACTCGAGGCCGATGAGATTTCGATCATCATGACAGACAGTACCCAACTGGTCGAGGGCATTAGAGAGGCTAGGTTGACAGCTGTCCAGGTCACAAGAGCTTTCTGTAAGACTGCTGCTATTGCCCACCAGATCGTGAGTCCTTATCACAAATATTTTGTTTGCCTCGGGTACAGCATTTCCTTAAAAGAATTCTAGAATAACTGCCTCCATGAAATATTCTTCGATGAAGCGCTCGAACGAGCAGCTTGGCTCGATGCACATTTCGTCAAGAATCAGTCCACTGTTGGGCCACTACATGGACTACCGATCAGCTTGAAAGACCAGTTTCATGTCAAAGGTGTTGACACTACAATGGGCTATATTGGCTGGATTGGTAGTAACTTAGGCATCTCTGATCCGAAGCAAGTCCATCAAATCGAGAGCCAGATTACCACTGAACTCTTATCTCTTGGCGCAGTCTTATACTGCAAAACTAGTCTGCCACAGACGCTGCTACTCGGCGAGACCAAAAACAATCTGATCGGCGAGACGCTGAATCCAAACAACCGGCACCTATCGTGCGGTGGCTCTTCAGGCGGTGAGGGTGCATTGCAGGCACTTCGAGGCAGCAGTCTCGGTCTCGGCACAGATATAGGAGGCTCTGTGCGAATACCCGCTGCTTTCAACGGAATATACTCCTTAAAACCCACTCCAGAGAGACTTTCATATCGCTGTGTCGCGAATAACAACCCCGGGGAGAATACGTATCGCTCCACAGTAGGCATTTTGAGTACTTCCCTAGGGGGTCTGGATCTGTTACTACGCGCAAACCTCTCTACCAAACCATGGCTCAGGGACCCAGCGGTAGTCCCCATACCATTTCGGAATGAAATAGTGAGAGAGTACGAACTACGTGCCAACCCTGACGGCACTGCTAACAGTGCTATGCCATTGAAATTGGGCGTGTTATGGACAGATGGTGCTGCTCAGCCTCATCCACCTATAACCCGTGGATTGAAGATTGTCGTGGAAGCGATGCGAAGTGCCGGACATAAGGTGTGTGATGAATTAGTTAGCATGATTATAAAATCATTCTTGAGCTTTGCCATTAACTAATTGATTAAACAGGTTGTAGACTGGAACCCGCCGGACCAGACCATAGGAATAGGAATTCATGTAAGCTATCTAGTGAAGCTTGATAGTTGATCGCCTCGTAAATACACTGTATGAAAGCTAATCTAGGTCAATAGTTGGCTTTCTTGCATGCTGATGGAGCGCACGATATTCGTAAGCACCTCTCATAGCCACTGGCTTACGGCGCGGTTTTCAGGGGCTAGGAACTGGGCGACACAGCCCTACATAAAACTTTCAAACAATGATGGGTCTGATTCAAGGCGCAGCCTATTGACAAAGATTTATCACAGATGAACAGCTCGCCCTCTCGGGTGAACCACTTATCCCAGACTTGCAGGAGTCTTTTAAGCTTAAAAGGCCGATGGATCTACTGCGGTATCAAGACCTAACACTAAAAGGCCTTCAGTACGAGACAGAATACTCTGATTACTGGAATTCTACAGCTGAGGAAGATGGTAAAACTACTCATGCCTGCAACATTCTCTAACACGATTGCTAACTCCTTCAAAGGCCAAATCGTCGACGCTGTCATCATGCCTGTGGCACCTCATGCCGCTGTCATCCCTGGAAAGTATTATCATACCGGTAAGTCGGAGTTGCACATTTTATAACTTTCATCTCTACTGATCAAGTTGTAAGGTTACACGGAAGTCATCAATCTACTGAATTATAGCGCTGTTGTTATCCCCGTGACTAGAGCAGATAAACATATCGACATCCTCGATGATTCATACCAACCTTCAAACGAGTTAGACCAAAAGAACTGGGAAGCTTGTAAGCTTATTCATATCCTGTTTTCTCTTTTACTCGCGCTGACTTGTCAGATGACCCAGAGATATACGATGGTGGGCCAGTTGGCTTACAGATCGTGGCACGCAAATTCGAGGAGGAGAAAGTTCTTTCGATCGCTAGGATCATTGTCTCCGCAATGGAAACATGGAAAGCGATGAAGAGGGCTACATTCTCAGCTGATGACAGGACTGGCGAAGCTTAATAAATGCCACACTTTTCTGTATGTCTATATACAATGCCCACGTACCTAGAGTTAAACCATGCGTTTTTTCAAGACTAACTCCGCGGAGATGCCGACATGATTCAAATATGCAGGTTACGAACTTGGTGAAAAGGTCGCTATAACGTACAGCATATTCAGACTACCTTTAACGTAATTATTATTGTTTAACAATGGCATATTTGGATTATTCCTTGCCGGTCGCCGAGCAAGTGTTCCCTTACATTCGCTTATCGGCAATGTTCGCCTAGGCGTTAGCCCCAATTACTCGCACACCATGGGCAGCTATAATTGGTAATATTGACATTGCTAGGCGAGGCTGTCCGTTGTTGGAACTAGGCGACTTGGCGGGAACTCGATAGTAGGACGGCGATGCTGAACTAAACGAGCCTCGATGGAATGGACCTCCACCTTCGTGGACCTATATGTTAAAACCATATATAGGATTCGCTTTTTTGCATCGTGTGTGCCTGGGTCTGGTCCCTGGTAATTAAAGGCTAATCTCTACTAGTTATATATCGCGTCGCTCTGGGTGCTCCTTTTTCTCCAACTTGTGACACGATGGCACACAATTCGGATACCAAATGTGAAGACTCCAATGTATGATTCGGGAGAGAGATTGTAGAATTGCGCCGCTCGGCGTGCTAAGAATGCCTCACACAGTCACTTTTATAAGGCGCCTTAGCTTGGATATTTTATCGTTCGTACATCGCCAAATTATTCCTACGTCTTGATGTCAGTTTTTCTGTTTTAACTCGTATGTTTTGGACATCACTTATTATTATAAGCACGACATCGCCCTAGACCATGATGGATATTGATGCATGATGGCGTGATCAGTGGACTTGTGCCAATAACGGTCCAAAGCCCTTGGCGTTGATAAGTGCAATGTCGCAATCCTTAGGCTAGCTAGAGTAATCCAACTGCTTGGGTCCCCAATAAATGCATATATAATTGTCGAAATACCGAGATGATCATTTGCTGTGTAGCAATTTCAAGGTGATACACCAAGACCGTGTCGTACAGTCGTGGCATCATGTCTACCCAGCAACGGGCTGAGTTCCGGTCACCTGACGATTCCGATTCGGCTTCAGAACCAAGAAAGTCGGCCCAGGAAAGCGTCGACGGTAAAAATGTTGACGGTTCCGTCCCTCCTCTTGCGCCGGCTCTGGCGGCTGAAGGCACTGCGAGGGCGGAATCAGCACTGGGCGACTATCTATTGCGCCTGTTAAGAATTCGAAAGGGACGAAAAAATGATGGTATGGATCTCGACTCAGTAGGTATTTTGTTTAGGTTAGGTCAACTCGTCTTTGGCTGACTTGGATCAAGATTGCAACGCAACGCAGCATATGGGATTCCGAGAACTTGGAAGACTACAAAGCTCTGTACATACATCCCCAATGGGAGAATCTATCCGCTTTCGACCCTTTATTCCGTTGGACGCACAGAGAGGAGAACGCAGTACGGCACAAGGTTGACTTGAAAGTCATGGTAAGCACACGAATGTGAAAACAAGCGAAAAGCAGCAGTTGATTTGATTCTCTTTTACATAGGTCTGGGTCTGTATAATGTTTGCCGCTCTGAACATCGATAGAAACAATATTACCAACGCGGTTTCGGACAATATGCTCGATGACCTGGGAATCACTACCGGCGATTATGTAAGTGACAATCACTACTCTTTCTCACTTTTCTAGAACGGCTGGCCAAGTTACATACGTGCTGATTGGGGTTTAGAACATCGGCCAAACGCTTGCCAAAATTGGCTTTTTAGTGGCCGAGCTCCCGTCACAACTGATCTCGAAACGGTGAGTTCCTCCTACTACACACACCAATAAAGAATACAGTCTCATGGAGTATTTAGTATCGGCCCAGATTTATGGATCCCGATCCAGATTTGCATATTTAGCTTCATATCAGCAGCCCAGTTCTTCCTTTCAGGCCGAGCTTCGTTCTTCGCCACTAGGTTTCTAGTGTGAGTTCGATCACGGATAACTATCTCAACTCTTACTGACTGAAACCTATCAGTGCGGTATTCCAAGGCGGATTTATCCCGTAAGTCTTGGTGATCTCAGGGGCTGACGCCTTCTAACTATTCAATGCATAATAGCGACATGATTCTATACCTCAGCTACTGGTACACTGGGAAAAGGGTAAGCTTACCCATCTTGATATGCATCTCTTTATCGCTAAACTCAGTTTAATAGCTTCCCATTAGGCTGGCTTGGTTTTGGACAGCTTCTCAAATAGGTGAGATCAATGTTAAGTGTAGCGAATCGCGACAGCGGCTGACTGGTATGCGCATTTCAAGTCGATATTGGAGTCGGCTTCGCTGCTGTCGGTCTCCTATCATTACGTGGTGTTCTAGGGTATGCAGGCTGGCGATGGTTGTTCCTTGTCGAGTAAGTTAGATCCTCTATGAACGAGCTGACAATCACTAACATGTTCAGGGGTCTTTTCACCTGTATGTATAAACAGGACTCTGAACGGAGTAGATGCTAAAACTCTTGACAGTCTTGATTGGGATTGCTTCTTTTTTCCTCATGCCAACATCTCCAGCTAAAACAAAGAGCTGGTGGAACCCCAAAGGCTACTTTACCGAGAAGGAAGAGAAGATTATCGTCAACTCCGGTAAGTCTGCAGTTTTGAATAAATCCGACTATTAATTAATTTATTGACTGTACGTCTAGTTATACGTGATGACCCAGGAAAAGCGGGAATGCACAACAGACAAGGTCTTACCGTTGGGCAAATATGGAAGTGCGCAAAAGACTACGATATGTGGCCCCTATATGCTTTAGGGTTACTGTTCGGCATTCCGAAGTATCCGGTCTCTAATTACCTGTCACTGTCGTTCCGTGGCCTCGGGTTCGACGTGATTGAGACTAACTTGCTTTCAATTCCATATATTGTTGCTTCCTCCATCACTATGTTGCTCATCACTGCTGTGAGCGAATTGGTTTCGAATAGGAGTCTAGTGGCGATGGCAGAAGATCTTTGGCTCCTCCCCAACTTCGCGGCTTTGATCGCCCTGCCTGATCCCATATCTCCCTGGTCGTATTTTGCTATTGCGACTGTCCTGCTGTCGTTTCCATAGTAAGTGATGGAAGCTAGAGTATCGGCTTAACATCGAGACATAAGCTCACACTCATCGTAGTACTCACCCAATACAAGTTGCTTGGACAAGTCGAAACGCGGGCTCAGTGCAAAACAGAACGGTTTCTGCCGCGTTAGTAAACCCCATCCTTTATGTTTATTGTTGCGCTAACTTTGGTTTAGAATCTATAATATCTGGGTTCAAGTCAGTGCAATCATTGGCGCAAATGGTTAGCTCCCCTTTTCTCTCTAGTAAATCATTGTTATCTAATTATAATAGTCTACCAACCTGGAGATGCACCGCGATACTTTAAAGCAAACACTGGGTTATTAGTCATCTGCATTTGGATGGTGGTAAGTTTAGATCTTCTTTGCCCCTGAATGATCCAGATACTTACGCCAAGCGTAGGTAGTGCAGTACCCAGGTACCTTCCTTTATTACCGCTGGCGAAATCAGCAGAAGGCAAAGAAATGGGACGCCATGACTCCCGAGGAGCAACACGAATATAGGAAGACGACGGTTGACGTCGGTAATAAGCGGTAAGGTCACCTCTCTCCTTTACTGTCAATCAAGCACTTACACTACATTTAGTCTCGACTTCCGTTTCGCGACGTAATTTCCAGTGTATTATTCGAAGTCGAATCTATGCATGGCTTACTCAAGCATTAATAACCAAGTCTATTGGTCTATGCAGCTATATATCCAGAGCTAGGTCCAGCGTCATAAACCTCCTCTATGAAGGCTGTATAGAAAATAAAGCAAGAGATCAAGTTACTTATGTAAATGATACGTATGTACATGTATACGTAGCACAGTCTCCCATCTTCATAGCTCTCATAGGTATGTAACATGTCATAATCTTATACTGCCGAGGCACAGTTACAGGTGTCACCCCGGCGTCTTCTCTTTATAATCCATGCCTAATGATACGGATCCTCTTGACTTTGATACCGGTTTTCTCACAGATAAGGGACTCGATCTCCTAAAGCATTGTTGGGCATACAAAAAACAGCGAGAGATCGGGCAAAGGATGTCAGTATTCAGGGGCGAGCTGCAAGCTGGACACCCGTTATTTCCAGAGGGTTCCAAAGCGGCCATTACTGAATGGGAGACAGCTTGGTCGAGGATGTACAAAGATATCGAGTATTCTGCTGAAGATTATGCCCTTATTGACACATGGATACGTGATAAGGTAGGTTTGGCCTGGCATTCATCGGGCACGTGTAAGATGGCACCGCGTGACCAGAACGGCGTTGTGGACCAGTATCTCAATGTTTATGGTATTGAAGGTCTGAAGATCGTAGACCGGAGCATCGTCCCGAAGAGTGTTGCCGCAAATATGAACAACACGGCCCTAGCTATCGGTGAAAAAGCTGCAGATATTATCATCAATGAACTCGGGCTCAGTCGGGAGTAGACAGCCGCCCCCAATCATATGATCAGTCTAGTCTGCGATTCAGAAGGGAGTTCAAACGTGTATTTTGACTGCCTAAGTTATATGATAATCCGGAAGATATTTTAGCCGCTTCAATGAAATATCAGATCTAGCTGAATGTAACATTTAGGCGGAGAAGTTGGAGAAGAGTAGTAATTGCCTGTTAGAGTGACGTAAGCTGATACAACGCCACCTTCGGCCTTACTACTCTTGGTTTGCATTTCTCTTTTTGCGGCAGGTTCGTAGCTTGGCCTTCATAAGATGCCAGCATAGAAGATTCACGAACTCGTAGATTGGCTTGCTTGACTTTCGCACATCGGATGCCCACGGGTCATCCTAGAACACGAACGTGACGCTAGGCCGTGGAACCTGACACGCCTTGATCCCAGTAATGCAGCCTGGTTCTAGCCATGCCACGATTTTCGAAACCCTCTTCTTTATCTTGGATACGAAGGAGATTTCATTCGCAACCACAGAGTCCAGATTCATTGAGCCAGGGTCATAGTGCCTCAACACCAGGGGCTTCTGAAGCTGACTCGGGTGTCCCAGCGTCAACGGAATGTTCAAATTCGGTGTGTACCAATGTAGCAAGCAGCTCAAACCCTTCGGAAGGCGCTTTTTTGAATAACGCACAATTAAACTCACAAAAAGAGTCCCCAAATCTCTGGGCAATTGCATTGGACCAGCTCTCTAAAGGCTCACCAGATGAACAGGCGTGCATACAACAGCTACATAAGGCAGAGCTTCTACCAACAGAGGATGACAAGCAATCAGTTATTGACAAACATTTCATCGATAGCGTTCATGACCTCGTTAAAAGAAAACTATTAGAATCCGATGAAAAGGCTCTCGAAGTTACCTTTCGGCAGAAAGCGTATCGTATCCGCGATGTCCTAGATAAAACGATAAGTTGCCTAAACAGCTTTAAAGAGGTCGGCGACATTGCTGTGAACTTTGACCCTGTACATGCGGCCCTACCATGGGCTGCTTTTCGGTTTCTGTTACAGGTGCGTTTCTGCTCACGCAGGAGCCAATGCTATCTCGAGTGGCATCACAACATCATCCCATATTTGGAGTCTAACCATAATGCAGACAATGTCAATTGGAGTGCAACAGATGGCGGAGATGGTGATAGGGCTCGAAAGATCAGTTCAGTTCAGCCTTCGTGGTAGCATATACGAGCAGATGTATCTCGATGGCACTGATGCTGAGCCTCAGCTTATCTTGCAAGCGGCCCTGCTCGATCTATATCGAACGTTAATAATTTGCATGTCTGACTCAGTGAAGTATCAAGAGTCAAGCTCGTTACAGAAAGCTATGACTGGAACACTTCAACCACAGCAATTCGCGAGCACATTAGACACGCTTGACGCTAAATCAGCCTGGGTCGAGACAGCCGTAAATATTTGTCATCGCCAAAAGATCATAGGACACCTAAATCAGACAGACATAAGGCTACGAGCACTCCTGGAGCGACAGCTGAGTGGAATTGATACCAAACTAACCGATGTATGGGCTGCGATCCAAGACCGTGAACGAATTGAGGCAATGCAGTGGATATCGCATGTCCCTTATGAGTCTGACTTCAACAATGTCAAGGCCACCCGGTTGAAAGGCACCTGTGACTGGCTGCTCACTCATCCAAGGTACGTCCAATGGACACAAAGTGCCTGTTCCAAAACCTTGTGGCTTCATGGTATACGTGAGTGAATATCTCTGTCGCAGTCACTGCACTTGTAACTGAGTATCTTTAGCTGGGGCCGGAAAGACACGATTAACATGCAGGGTAGTGGAATTATTAATGAAGGACCCATTGATCACTTCTGGCTGGGAGTCGCTAGCATACTTTTTCTGTGACCGTAATCGACCAGATCGTCAGGATCCAACTGCTGTGCTACGCAGCTTAGTACGACAAATGTCCTTCCAACCGCGAACTCAAGATATAATGGCCTGCACACACGACCTTTTTATGAGTAAGAAATCGAGGGGATTCGCCTCATCAGAGCTTACCATGGATGAGTGTCAGTCTTTGATGACTCAGCTCAGTCGAAGTCGTCCAAAGTCTACTATCATCATCGACGGGCTAGATGAATGTAATCCCAAGAGTCGACATGCTCTGTTAGAAGCCTTAGATTCCATTAGGACCACATCGGACCCAGGGATTGTGAGAATTTTCATTGCCAGTCGCGATGACAATGATATCAAAGATCAGTTCGGAGGTGGAGAGCACCTGAAAATACAGGCTGGAGACAACCAGGGAGATATTGAAAAGTACATTAACAACAAGATGCAATCATCGCGATGGTGCCGGGAGCGTATGTCTGAATCTACGCGTATCAACGTGCTCAATACTTTCAAACAGAAGAGTCAAGGAATGTAAGTCCTGGATGGGCTCTCCCTGGACCAAATAATGGGCCTTAATCTAACAAACTGCGAACGCAGGTTCCAATGGGCAGCAGTCCACATTGTTGAACTCCTTGAGCTGAAGTCCGACAGTTTAGTGTTGGAGTATTTGAATAAACTGCCAATTGGTCTCGAGCAAACATACCGACAGGTATACAAAAGCATTAACATACGCAAAAAGCATCTTACGGATCGAGCTTTCCAGTGGGTGATGTGTTCATGGAAACCACTAAGCCCCCAAGAGCTAGTAGTTGCTATTTCACAGGATTCTTCAAAGCCGTTTAACGCCGAGGTTGACATCGACATAGATATGCTTATGGACGCGTGTAAAAACTTTCTAGTCGTAGAAGATGGCGGAGATCGCAAGTTTTGCAGATTTTCTCACTTGTCAATCCAAGAATATCTAGAGCTGCACCATTTCACAAACACGGAGGCAGTCAGCTTTGTCCTAGATATTCACATCAACTACCTTGAAGTGGAGTTAAATGAAAGTATAGCCCCGACTGAGTGGCACAAGAGAATGAACCTGTGGCACCGGCAAGTAGAGATGGTGGATGGTAAGGTTTTACCAGCCACACGGGATTCAATGAAGAGGTTCTTAGGGCATCCAACTGAGAGCTCCCCAGCATATCGGCGCTGGATTCAAGAAATACTACGAAACAACGCCAATGCTGATGATAAGTTTGATGTCATATTACGCAATAGAAACGAAAGCGGAGAGGATCATGGCATCTCATGGGTCTGCTGCGTCGCATATTGCATGTACGATGTCCTACAAGATTGGCTACACACAGGAGTCTTGAAACCAGAGGATAATTATGACATATGGAGAATATTCCGCTCTAGGATTTGCAAGCCTTTGCGCTCAGTCACGAATTTGGGATCTTCTGGTCACATCAGGTGTGGGCATCAACTAGTTGCTGGAGGTGATTCTCGTCTTTCAAAGGTGGAAGCACTTCTTCAGCATGGAGCAGATGTCAATGCAAAACACCCGTACTTTGGCACGGCTCTGCAAATGGCTGCGAGCTTCGGCTCAACTGGCCTAGTGAGTTTACTCATTGGTCGTGGTGCTGATATCAATATAGCTGCTGGGAATTATAGTACCGCTATTCAGGCTGCAGCAGCTCATAGCAATAAGCAGATATGCGAGATTCTTTTAGAAAAAGGTGCTAATGTGAATACCTTCGGTGGGTTCTACTATACCCCATTGTGGGCCGCGGTCTACCAAGGCAACCCCGTTATAGCGAAAATCTTACTGCAAAGGGGAGCGGATGTCAATATGGGGAATGATCAGAACACGAAACCTATTCACGGGGCTGTTCTCTGGGGCCATGCCTCTGTGGTAAAATTTCTCATAGACTACGGAGCTGAGATCAACGCTGTTTCGTCTCGGTATGGAACCCCATTATATGAGAGTTTTACCGCGGTGAGAAATCCATCTTCGGAAGTTGTAAGTCTCCTTCTTGGCTCTGGGGCTCACTTAGGTGAATGCAATGACGCAGTGGCAATAGCTCAGCTACATTCTTTTGAGCGAGGGGAGCTCACGTGGCCAAATCCGCATGAGGACTTCGATTCTGGGTCCAACTGTACGGTCAACTTTGGTACCCCATGGTAGATTATAGCTTGAATAATGATGTTAGGCATATTGTTATATATTAGATAGAAGTAGGATGCTGGCAGGATTACTAGCAGTGTTGGAATTATAAATGGAGGCACCTCTTCTCTATTACTATATTCAACCTCTCCCTTGAAGCAATAAACTATATTATATATTAACTATAATCTTATAGTTGTAATAGATAAATATGAATAAATATTAATAAATTAAATAATAATATTAAAGTTAAATAAGGTTAATAAATGGAAGTAAAACTATAAAAGTTTATTAAATAATTTAATTATTTTAAGATTGAAAGACATTTATAGCTAGTTATTTAATGTGATTTTAATGGATATAGTCACGGCTCCTAGCCTTTGGGCTAGCCGTACGGGTGATAGTTCTATTCCGTAGCTTAGTCAGTAGCCCTACCGTAGCGTATATAGCCTAGTTGACGAAGGTCATGACCTGGCAGTCATCCTTTACTTCGTCACCATACAATTAACAGTGTTTCCAGTATTCACCGACGACACTGCACATTGCGCCCGTCGTGACAGATATTGTGATTAAATTATTTGAAAATCCTACTTTTTAGGAGTTCTATTGCTAGACTTCCCATCATTTATAAAAAATTAAATTATATATTACGTAAGGACTGCTAGGTAGCTAATATAATAATAAATCAATAAATCTACTCTCCTTAGATATTAATTAAATAAACGATATATAGAAAGACTTGATCAATGAATGTAGAAGGCAAAGCGATGTGTATTCTCTATGGTGCGTCCGTGTCTGGCGGTCTTCTGTCTCTCTGCCTCCGGGGCAGTCTGTGTCTTATATACATGAAGGAGAAAAGAAAAGAAAAGAAAAAAAATAATCATCACGTTTCTTTGCTGCATCGATTCTGCCCCTATCCCAGACCTGACACAACATCTATGCAATTAACGTTGTGCTTCTTCTCCAACTCTGGCCTGAGAGCCGAACTGACTCATTAAACTTACGCCTAGTCATTTTTCAATCAAGGCATTCGGAAGCATATAGCTCAGTAACAATCTTTCTTTTTTTCTGAGGATAAAGCTAGTACTCTGTATTCTAGTTTAGCAAAGAAGCAGTTATGTGTGACAAGCAACAATAAAGAAACAACGAAAGAATCTTACCATATAAGAAACAATCGCGACAGTTCCTCGGCAAGGTCCATATCAATAAAGATATCCATTCCTTTTGCGTCCTTGACGACGCAGAAGAAGTCGCACCTGCCGAGTCGGCAGACGTAGTGTAAACGCCCTGCCGCCCTATTGGAACCCCCGGTAACTTGACATTTGCTCGAATATCCACAGTGACACTCGGGGTTCATAGAATCGTTCCCACGGGAGTCATCAAAGACCAGGAATTTATCACAGTGCAGGCATTTATAGTACGGCCGTCCTGCGTTTCCGTTGCGATTGGGCGATCCTGTAATAAAACGCTCGCTGACTTGACCACAGCGGATGCACACGGGTGGCTGTGTTGGAGGTGACGCTAGTGTCATTCTCCTTATGCTAGACAAGTCGAATGAGATCTACTCATAAAATGTCAGTAGTAATACACTAGGAGTATCGTCATTGGAATAAATTACCAGCATGCTATCGGGATGGGGTTGTCAGGAGTTGGTATTCCTTGACTAAAACTGGGTTGCAGGTAGGCAGCACCTAGGTAGTAGGTAGATAGGACGTGGGGTTAAGGGCTCATTGATATGATTCCTGCCTTCTCTCACACTAGAAGGGGGGTTTTTCCTCCCTATATATTGGGCTATTTGAACTATCTCCACTCCTTCGGTGTAACCTCAGAGGGCGATCGATGATGAACTTAGGGTGCGGTTACGATCCCCCGTCAGATATCTTTTGTTGTATTTAATCCACCGTATTTACACCGAACACTCTCGCAACAGACACAGTTGTTCCTATAGTGTTTGATTTGATTTTGCCTCCAGGGGGTTCGTGTTTCTTTGTTGTGAGCTGCCTTTGTTGTGAGCTGCCTTTGTTGTGAGCTGCCTTTGTTGTGAGCTGCCTTTGTTGTGAGCTGCCTTTGTTGTGAGCTGCCTTTGTTGTGAGCGTCTTTGTTGTGAGCGTCTTTGTTGTGGCGTCTGTCACACGGTCAAGTCCGCCAAGACTCCAGAACCGAACATAACCGATACTACCCCTGACGAAGAATAAGGCTACAAGTGATTGGATAAGGTCAATCTGTTAGCGGCGAAGGAAAGGCCCAACGGGCAGAAGGGAGTCACAGATTGTATGAGGCCTGAATGAGCATAAATAGCCCAAGGAATCTCCTACTTCAAGGAAGAGAGAAACCAAGGCCCTAGAGACCCCTAGTAGATTATTATTGAATATGACTAAGTTCCAAGCCCTCTATAAGAGCCCTTGTCACAGCGTCTTTGTTGTGAGCTGCCTTTGTTGTGAGCTGTCCTTGTCTGAGATTTGTAAGCTTCGTAAGTGCGACACTAGTTCGTTGGCGGCTTGGGATACTAAATGGCTAAATGGTCTGCTAGGAATAGTTTCTTTGTTTTGAGGTTGTAAAAAGGCGAGGAAATACTTTAAGGAGTGGTTATGCTGGCTAACGAGACGACCGTGCGAAGCGTACAATTGGAACCGATACTTATAGGTCCTGTATGGGGACCCGAAACGCTTCAAAGCCTGTGTATAAATTATACGGGTATTTGGGAACCTTCGGTCCCTTTACCAAAGGGGGGAGGATGGAAGAAGGACGAGGGATGAGGATGGGCGGAGGAGGGGGATTATTAAGGAGATGGAGGGGATCTTAGGGGGAGAGAAAGGGTTTTAGGAATATAAAGTGAAGGTAGAGGAGGAATAAGCTAACTCCCCCCCATCACGGGCCACCTCATCACAGGCCGGCTACACTGTACAGTGTTTACGTACAAACTTAAAAAGGATAGTTATATAATTCTTATTATTAATAAAATTTGAATAAATAAAAGCTTTAAAATAAATATTAAATAACTACTATTTTAAATAATTAAATAGTTAGTTAAATTAAATTAAATATAGTTTTATATGTTTGATTAAAATATTAGTTGAATTACCCCACACCTAACTTGAATTTTTGTTTTTCGCACTTTGAACTAACAGACCACCCTAATCGTTACCTGCGGTACTCACATTTAAGCCCCCGCGCTGCACCACCATCGGTCTGTAACTCCTGCGAGTGCGGCCATGCCTAAATCTGTATTTCCTTACGAAGTAGGTACCTAATGCTTAGGAAACATCGCCGTATGTGCTGTTGGCTAAGGCCGGCGACCAGTAGTATGAACCAATACTAGAACTTCTACCCTTGTGCTGCATTGTTCCTTGACAGCGATATTGGCGTAGTGCCACCATAATCGGCAATTGTATCGTCAGTCGTCCGTGCCGTTGAACCTATTTCGTTGGCATGTAACTGTGACTAGAATACTAGCAAGAAAGGAGGAGTTCTAGGATGCATGGGCCAGTCTGTAGATTTGGTACCTAGATGGCAACTATGCGAATATTCTGCTAAATCAACTTTCTAGGTTTCGGCCTTGAGATGCTGGTTTCATGTTGACTCGTAATGTGACTGTTATGATATTTACGGCTGTTCATCACACCTGTTACTTGTTGTTCCTCCTGCCCCCTATTTCCGTCTTCGCTTTACCATAGCCCTCGTTCCGGCAAACAACCCCTCTAGGAGAGTTGCTAAGCCAATGATGAAAGGGACCAGCTGAACAAAGGAGAATAGAGTAGCGGAGGAGTTGGCAGCATCAAACCCGTTCCATTGAATGCTGCACTCAATAGCTACAATACTATATATCACCTGAATCAGACATGTCACGATGGCTTCAACGGCCATCGCGGATTCCCAGGGTTGATGCCGATCACGTGACAAAGTCTCAGCTTCGTCATTCTGTGCTGAGCTTTCATCTCTGCGTGAAATAGGCGCTCGTCCATTTTCGTTCGAAGTGGATTCGGAGATGCTTGAAAGCATTTATTCTTAACAGAAATGTTAGACGCTTTGAAGTCATTGGAGCGAGAACATAAATGGGATGCATACTAAAGATTATGAACCCAAGGCCCAAAGACCATAGCACCTCAAATATATTCGTGAATATTTCGAATTTCTTAAACCAGCCGTGTAAATCCTGATTACTAAAGAAAAAGGACGAGGTTGGATCTGCAGTAGGTCCCATACTGGATCTGCAGTATACAGGTGCCTGCAGCTATAACGGCCTGCAACGCGCCATTAGTACCGTTTTCCCTATACTATCTACACCTTCCTACACTTACCCCTTTTGCCAACTACTAACCTTTAACAACTTTTACAATCCTTTAATTCCATTACTTTTATAACTATTCGTTACTCTTAATACTTTACGCGTACCTTTTTATTAACTATCATAGGTTCTTTATCAATTAAATCACTTACTTTTAAAATATATAGTTGAAAAAAGGTACTGGTTAATAACCCCTGACAACTTTATACCTTACAACCCTTGATTTTGGTGCGTTTTCGAAGTATACAGTGTGTAAATATCTTAGCCAGCTGAAGTCGGACTGCTACCACCTGTATACTGCAGATCTAGTGTGGGACCTACTGCAGATCCAACCTCGTCCAAGAAAAAGGCCCTGTCGCCACATGGACCAGCTGGTAAAACATTGATGCCACGCCACCAGAACCAGGTTACTGCCAGGTCAACCAGAAGACTTTGCATCATGAATAAACAAGTCATAGTTACTATAGGGATCGAAGTGCGTAAGGGATATTCTTCCAACTCAGGGGCATAAGCCCCAACTATTCTAGGCCTTAGATTATTACATATATAAAGATAAATCTATGTTAATTACATTTTAAAGATGCACCAATATAAAACTCAAACTAGAACAAAATGTAGAGAAGGTGGGCTGCAATAAAAACTTCCCCGGGAGAAATGCTACACTTGCTTGTACTATATAGCACTGCCACGAGAAGTGCAAGGTGAAACCATAATGTAGCCGTAGGAATAAGTGTCGATGTTCTGCCTTTGGTACTCATTTTGATGAACGAACCGAATGTCTGGGCATAAAATCCAATGCGGACGCCGAGTCCATAAAGGTCATTGTTAATCCGGTCGCTTTCGGCTCTGCATCTTGTATCTCTTCCAATCAAAACTGAGCGTCCGGATGGAGATTTTGGAGAAAAGCATCCCGTCTGATAGAGGGTAAGTAATGCCAAAGCAATACTCACACATGTGCATCGGACAAGGAAGACGACGCGCTTGTTATTAACTAGCTGTGTGTCGGCAATAAGGGCTGAGAGGTTAGTGAGGTGTAGTGTGATCGACATGATAATCTGCCGATTGGAAATGTCCCAGTTCTAGCTTTTCTGTCTGAACCAGGCGGAAATTGGAAACATATCGAGGGACAAAAATGGTCAAGGAGCGTTTTTAAATGCCAGCAAGCGTCTCTCAATAATGTACTATCATTGAAAGAGGCCGCCAACTCAACGTGCAAGGTATAAGATGACAGAATAGGTACTGCCAACAACAAGTAAACTTGCTTTTCCAACGCCCCGGCAAGCCATAGTTCTAGCACAGCCATTCGGGTCACCCACCAACCAATATAATACCACTGACTTCAACAGACTTACTGCCAGACTGTGAGCTCCTGTTTCAAAGCGCCTTGAATTTTTGTAAGGCTGTAATTGATAATTATCATCATTATATGGTATGTGCAAGTCGTTCACCAAAGACGCCACATCAAACGCACCAGCTGGTGCGAGACTGTAGTCGTAAAACAAATCGACACACCGTCATCCTCCTTCCCATGCCGCGGAGTCTCATACTCTACGCCCGGGATTTCAGCCGCATTTCAGCCGAAGCTATCTCATTGCTTTTATTCACCTACAACCTTGTGCGGTGCGGAGACCGTCACTGCTACCCCGTAGATGTTAGCGAGGAAATGGAACTGCTTCCAGCCACTGCAAAGGAGGTTTCCGATTACACTTAGAATGCTTCTATCATTAACCTGTGTCTCTTACTATCGTGAGAAGAATCATTTTAATGTAAATCTCGCCGTTAGGTTGACATACTTCATAGTCCACAGGTGGCCCTAGCCGTGTTCCTCACCTTTGATATTCCTCATACTATCCTATCTAGCCCTTGCAACGAGATCATTGGATCTCACTCCTACTAGCCCTCCACGCTGCATGATGCATCAGTGAGTGGCAGTGCATACTCTTTATCACGGAACTGAATAGGAGGGCAGAGTAATACGCTACACCATGAAAAGATAGAAATGACGTTATCAGGTCAAGATCTTGCGCGTCCACTCTCAATTATATGGTACTGTGACAATCTTCAGGCACAGCCGAATTGAAACGCTTGGAGCCATTAATTTACTTAATATAGCTCATATATGAAAGTAGAGAAAAATAAATATTCATCTATACTTCAGATAAAACGGAGGCTAAGCAGCTACGAGGAGAAGCCTGCCGCACTGTCATCATGGGTTAGCAAACCCCTCTGTACAGAGTACTGAATGTTCCATTTGCGGAGGGCCCATATGTTTACTTTGACGGGGATAGCAATACAATAGAATCATTTCTTGCAAAAGATATTAACATTTTTGCAAGGTAAGGTTCATCATTTGGGATGTTACAGAGCTTGTAGGCCAAGTGGCATTTTTCAGGGCTGGGAGCCACCTGCCTTGCTCTTGTAGCATCGCATCCATGATTTTTATGGAATCGTAGCGTTCCCGTTCCATTTTGGCGAGATGAAGTACTACTAGATGGTGGAATGCATGTAGAAAATGAGCGTAATACGTTGTCATGACCCTAGTGCTATAGACGAAGAAACTTGCTGTGTAGAGGCTTAGCCTAGGCACGAAGGTCACCCCCCAATAGTTACACTTCTCACATTTTCAAAGACAAGAGTAGAATAAAAAATTCCGTGTTACAACGATATCATCCCCCTCTCGTAATGTTGTAGCTGCCATAGTATTCATCAGGCGTAGACCGCCAATTGATTGCTGGAGCTACAGAGCTTATTCCTGAGAAAAGTAAAAGGGTGTCAAGGGGGAAGCGCCGCATGTCGACCATAGTGTGCGTACACTGAATTTGGCTGGAATTTGATTTGTGTGCCTCTACTGTTTAGCTTTCCCATCGATTCCGCGTTCAATCGCCTCGAAACCCGATTTTTGATTATGGTCAAATAACGTCTCGTAAAAGATCATCGTTATCGACCGTGTCTCTTGAAGGATGGTATTGATATGGATCTACTCTTCTAGAAGGGGTGGCGCTTGTCGAGGGCTTATCAGTCATACGACTCTTTATTTGACCAGACTGGACAATGAGAAGCCGACCTCGTGACTGGCAGATTGATCCCAGGGGCTCTGATGCCAGCCTGCGAGTCGAAGACTCTATCCGAATCTGACCGGAGGCTCGAACAGGAATGAAAGCCAGCGACATCGTCGCAACTAACATAGCCACCGCATCGATTACCAAGAATAATCGTTCAACTTGTGTGACAGGTCTTCGATATCCCTCTACTATCTGTATAAGCCGGTACGCCGTTCGCAGGGTGATCGAAGCAGATGCACTGATTATTGCTGATATTTGAATTGTCAATTGAGCTCAGGGTATACCATAAAGGTATGTTGTCACATACCGGCTTTGAGCCATTTCGCCCGCGTGTTCGTGTAAGAAACGACGTATCTCGGGTCAAATTCGTGTCGCCTATTCCGCAGAGTGGCTACAAAAAGTGTTGCGCAAAGAACAAATGTGATAAGGGTAAGAAGTTGAACTCCCAATCCTGTTGCAGGGGCCCGAGCACCTGCTACAGCCTTGATTCACATCAGTAAACCGGCGAGGTAGATAGGTACAGGGGTATACACACAGGAGCAGAGGCATAGTCAACCGTTGACAGCATAGAACCAGTGAACTCTAAAGTGAGAGATATTATGGCCGTCATGGAGAGGATGAGTATGGGTCTCCAAGAATGGTACTCGGTCCTGAGGAATTGGATGAAATGAGGTACGGTCAAAATCATAGCGCCACAAATACAAGGTTGACCGAGGGTTATTCCAATGAGCAAAATGGTCAAATTGGTCCGGTTAATAAGATGGCTGTGTAATAACAACCTGAGGACGTAGCCAGCGACCTCCAAAGCAAGTCCGACGGCAATAACAATAGCGAAGCCCAAAGGTACCTAGCACCGATTGCTAGGGATATGGGGAGAAGGCTCGCAAAAAGCGCGAGGAGGATTGAGTGATTGAGAGGGTAATAATCGGGAGCAGTCAGGAAAGGTACACCTCGTCGAATCAGCCGCAGTCATAGCCACTACCAGCCAGCTCGTGATGTCTGATCAATCTAGGCTAGAGCGCGCTCAACACCAGATAGATAGACAAAGGTTTGACCGTGGAAATAGATAGTCATAGGTGGTACTTGGGGAAGTTGAGAGACTCAGCAAGAACATATAACAATGCACACAGAATTCCAAAGTAGCGGCGCCCTGTGCTCGCATCTACCTGGCCGGAATAATAAAGGGCTTGTGGTAGAAGGACCACGAAGTTGCTTATGACGGTCCATCGGTTGCATTGGTAGGACAGTTTGCTCAGATCACCTACCTCAATGTGATACAGCGTGTTTCATCATGCTATCTTATCGAGTCGATCCACCAACAGGTCAGCACGTATACCAAGTAAAGCACCGAGGCCAAAGGAAAACCGGTGGAAACATCTCGTCAATGCGTGGGAGCGTAGAGATACTGGGCGAGGTACCTGGCTAGATGATAATTTTCCAAATGGTGTCCTCAGCCAGGAGGCTGAGAATAGGTAGAGTAGATACAGGGCTGGCCCAACAATATGTTTCAAGCCGAAGTAGCCCCTGGTGCTCTGCCCAGCTTGTCTAGACGGGCCGCGACGTATAGCAAAATTGACTTAAGGCAGACAATAACATCACATGCTAGTGACTGTAACACGAGAGGCTCACTTGGAAGCGAGCAAGTTCGATCATATTCAGACATTCAGTTAGTTTCTCAAACCTCAAGCCCCGTCGCCAGCAGCGGAGCAACGCCTGTGGAAACTTGTCGCGGTAAGAGGGAGGCTCTCATCAGACTGAGGGCTTTAGTGGTCATATCGCCAAAGCGACTAGGTTCAGGAGCAGAGCCCTTTGAGATAGAACGCCTACTGAAGTAGTACGCATTACCTTATTTCAAAGATTATCAGGTATCACCACATTGAACAAACCAAGTTCCCGGCTTAGTGGGCTGACTAGCGGTAGCTTCACAGAAGAAACACTGGTAATCGCATATACATCTCAAAATTGCGCTTGGCGTGCCTAATCTGAGTAGAGGGGTGCTAGGCTTTTCTCTACATCATCACATGTGAGACCCGGACAGTGATGTCAGTCGCTGATTCTTGACAGACTAAGAACCCTTACCTATACTCTTTCACCTACGAGCATCTACGTGATGGATTGCAGGTGATATCTACCCCGATCGCTGGCTACGGCATACATTCATTTACCCAGTCTCTCATTTGCTCATTTCGAGTGTGGCGTTTCGCCAGCCACGGCCGCAAGGTGTTGAAGTAATTACGGCCGTAGAGAGGACCGACGTATAACCGTCGAAGTCGTAAAGCATTCGGGATCTGAATGCTTCTAACGTAAAGAGCGACAGTACTGGTGAAACCCATTATGTACCCCGTCTGCCGTATTGTCCCACGGAGTTCCCGCCTCTCGCTACATCTGCGCCTCCGACGATGTGTGCCCAGTCGCTACTTGTCCACCGCAAGACAAGGTGGTAGTGCCGAGACTGACCCGAGACTGGGAAAGTCTATACACGATGATTACGCCCGCATAAGGGATCATTACGGTATGCCCTGTGCTCTCCCATTTTTGGCCGTTCGCGACTCCTCACTTGTCCCATGCCAAGCTGAGATGACATTCTAGAGACCCCCAAGCTCCCCATCGTTCTAGCACATGGGTTACTAGGCTTTGCCGAACTTCACCTTGCGCCTGGTCGCTGGCTACCACCCGTCCACTACTGGCGGGGAATCGCCGAGGCTCTCAGGGCAAACGGTGTTCATGTCATCACTACAACTGTACCACCGTCTGGGAGCCTCGAGAAGCGTGCTGAGAAGCTCGCACATGGAATTGCCGATGCCGCCGGTGGTCGAGAAGTCAATATAGTAAGTTTACTCTGATAAATTCATATCAATAGAGAGTGTGTTGACTCTCTCCCCTTTTGTCAATCATACCAGTTTCGAAATCACTCACAGATTTTTTCAAGCAAAGATGATGATGTCGACTAATCTCAAACGCGATAGATTGCGCATAGTATGGGTGGACTTGATGCTAGATACATGATATCCCACCTACGCCCAACTAACGTGAAAGTTCGATCGCTTGTCACTGTTGCGTCGCCTCATCACGGGAGCTCCTTCGCCGATTTCTTGTTTGAAGAGATTGGACATGAACGTCTGCCTGACCTATACAAGTTCCTCGGCAGCCTGGGTGTGGAAACCGGCGCTTTCGAACAACTAACATCCCATTATATGATAAACAACTTCAATCCGCGGACTCCTGACGACCCAGATGTCAGTTACTTCTCCTATGGTGCTAGTAAGTCATAATTGCCATGTCCACATTCGATCTTCTGCATTTCTCGATCATAGAACAGTGCTTTTTCATGCTGCATTTGTGTCGAAGATTTGGATAATAGGGCAACTGACGGTGTTGAGTTTTCAAGTGATGGACCGCCCTCCGCTCCTTAGTCCTTTTCGGCAGTCGCACGGCGTGATATCACGCGTCGAGGGGCCGAACGATGGTCTTGTCAGCGTCGCAAGCGCTCAATGGGGCTCGTACAAAGGAACTTTAGTCAACGTGAGCCATCTTGACCTCATCAATTGGACGAACCGGTGGAGGTGGATGCTACGAAGCCTTATCGGGATAAAACCAGGGTATGTAGAGCACCATCTCTTCCTTGACAGCGTCGCTAATGGGCAGGTAGCTTCAATGCTATCGCATTCTATCTCGGTATTGCCGACATGCTCGCGAAAGAGGGCTGTTAAGTAATACGATCAGCATTATCCGCATTACTCGTAGTTTGACAAGGAGCTCCGCGGGTGATTTGCTAGTACTCACATATGTTCGTTATCTAATAGGCCTATAGGACACAATATTAGGAACTTGGTTCGAAAGTCTATGCGAATTTATTATACGGGTCGTAGCGGTACGGTCCACCTCGTAGCTGCCGGGCCTTCGTTTTATTATCGGCAGGTTGATTTCACTAATGTACTATATTAAAAAAAAAAAAAACGGAACCCATTACATATGCCCTGAAGTGCTGTAGATCTAGTACACGTTCGTCACACCTGTCAGGATGACAGGGGCCCCCATACGTTTCTACCAACAAGACGCGGTCACTACAAGAGGACACATACCTACATAAACAGATCAATCAAGACAATAAATTTTCAACCCAATTGCATGCCATCGCTTATATCTGACAATATCTACGGATCGTACGAACTATAGCGCAACCACTTTCGTCTTCTTATGGCCACGACGTTTTCTTTTAACCGCGTCTCGTCTTCTTCTGACCAATTTAGGGACTCCTTTAATAAACCCGCCGCTGTATAATGACGTTCTTTGAGTGCGAACGCTACTGCGCTGGCGGCACGACTTCGCCAACTCCCCGTTGTGCAAGCCCCGTTAGACAGTAAAAGTTCCAACATATCCAGTCTTCCCCACTCTGCAGCTCCTTCAAGGGCAGTCCTTCCATCGTACTGCGAACCGGGGGCATTAACTTCGGCACCAAGATCGAGTAGATACTTGGCTATTCCAAGGTGGCCTCCTATCGCAGCCATCTGCAATGCTGTCGCCCCTGACTCGTCAGCGGGTGGAGAATTCACATCTGCGTTGGCTTTGATAAGAAAGCGTACAAATTCGAAATTGCCCATTTCCACAGCTAGTTGTAGAGGCGATATGCTATACCTTATCGAGGTCCGATGGTCGTTGACGTCTACTCCGGCCTCTAGCAGTAGCGCAGCTAACTTTGTATTGTTATGCCTAATAGCTCCAAGCAAGGGATTTCGGTTTGAAGGGTGATAGTCATCGGGTCCGCTGTATTCCTCATATCGTTGACTGTTGTTCAAAAGAAATTGAACAAAGGCAATATTATTCGAATCAGCAGCTATTGCCCAAGTAAGCCTATCCGGCTTAAAACCATTCCTGAGAAGCATAGAACATGCCTCAAACGTTTCGTTGTTATTTTCGGTTGCCATTGGAGCTAGAGGGCTCCCACATAGATGATCCTGATCACGAAATGATTCGTGTTCGGTAACTATTTTGAATGTATCTGTGATAAGATCCCCTGAATAAACCTGCACATAAAGTATTGGCATTGGTCCAGTTTTCTCTAACGGCGGATACTGAAGAAGACTGCGCAGCAGATCGATGTGTCCTCGTTTTGCGGCTATACCAATAGCCGTTACTTCTAATTCGTCCATTGCTGGTTGGGCGCGGCGATTGAGTAAAAGTCTATGAACTATTGAGTGTTGCTGAATTTCGATGGCGGCACATAGCGAACCTGCGTCGTACACGGTCGGCATAATATCAAACAATCGTGTTATACCAGTGATGTCTCGTGATCGAATGGCTGCTTCAAGTGCTGTTCCAAATTGATCAGCGCTTGAAAGGTCTCCGCCGTATTCGAGAATAAGAGTAACAACATCCCAGTTTTTGGTACGAATTGCCCATATAATTTCATCGCCAGATAATGTTGCGCCATTCTCCAGGAGTAATTTGACGGAATCATAGAGGGTTACGCCAATGACAACTGGACTTCTCTTCGAAAGTTGCCGTTTGCGCTCCTCTCGCAACACCTGTTGTAACGGGGTGTGACCTTCAAAATTCCTTTCATTTGGATTGATCCCCGCACCGAAGAGCGTCGAGAGGAAGGCAACATCAAAATTCATGGCAGCCGAGGTGACTGCCTTGGCTGCATTCTTATCTGGCTTGGCACCGGCATCTATCAACAGAATGGCACTCTGTGCAGCGTCTTGCAATTGAAAATTTAGAAGGCTAAAAGGCTAAAAGGCGTAGCATCGTGTGTGTGATCTAGGGCTTCGAGTATCCGCGTGGATCTTTGCTTTTCGTGAGAAGGCCTATATTTGGCAACAGCATTGACATCAGCCCCCTTTGTGATAAGGAAACGTACTACCTCCAGATTGGCATGAAAGCAGGCAAAGTGCAAAGGGGAGAATGTCGACGTAACATCTAGACCAGCATTCTCGTATGAAGGAAAGAAGATTTCGCAAATATCAAGATAGTCAACATACGCAGCAGCATGTAATGGCCATATGCCGAAGTCGTTAGGACCAACACTGCCAGATCTATCGTACAGAAAACGTATAGTATCAAAGTCTTTCGAAATAACAGCGGAAATCAATACGTCGGCCGTGATAAAGTCGGTGATTGACTTGTGTGGATTTCCATGTTTTAGCAAATTGAGAACATATTGTGTTTGCGATAGCCCAGCAATGGCGGCTACGCTTAAGGCAGTGTGTGAATACACAAGGTCTTGTGCGTCGTGCCATTTCCATTCATCCTCATTTTCCGAGGACCGTATACCGATAAATTCCCGAGTAAAGTCTAGTTCCGCCAGGAGGTTCCCTCCATACTGAATGATTATCCCAATCAGCGCTGGGTCCATATGCCTTCTTTTAATGGCCGCATGAAGTGCATAATCCAATCTAACCGAAGCGCCATGTTCCAGAAGAAGTTTAGCAATGCAAAATACCAGGCTATTACTCGTAGACTGTTGCTGAATAATATGTTCCAATATTGTTTGGGTGCATATGTTAGATACTGTCCAAGTGTCTGGATCAGCACCAGCTTTTAAAAGACGACTGACCAATTCCAGCCCAATCGGTCCCCCAACTGGCCCATGGGGGCGCCAAAAAATATCTTTGTGGGGCAGAGTCGGGCTCTGGCCTACAGCGAGGAGCCATTCCAGCAAAGCCATAGTCTCTCTATCGTCGGCAGCTCCTTTCGTAAGACTCATTCTCCAAATCGCCGCGTTGTACAGATTCTCCATGAATCCATTAATCGTGTGACTTTTTAGCGCCTTCAGGTTGACCTGCATCTTAAATAGGCCAGACATCTTGAGTATAGTCATGATCTTTCTCCATTCATCTCCCTGATGAATGTCGAGGACATCATTCGATAGCACGTACGCGACCATTGATACAGCTTCAAATAGAAATTCTTTTTGTGATCCGTTCATAAGAGATTGAGCGCGTTGAAGGCTTTCTTGAGGATAGGATTCAGGCATCAATGCTCCTATAACAGCAGCCAGTTTAGAAACATTGAATTGAACAGTGTTCATCGCCCCTATAATTCCTTGGTCGAAAATTGCTGGTACAAGGGCTTCACGCTGGATCTTTTCTGGTATTCTCATGTACTTATTGAGCATGACTGTGTGCATGACTATTAGTATTTATAAGATGCTCTTTTCATGTTGAAAACCTACTTTTGATCTCGCTCTCTGGGAATTGTAACCATGGCAAGGTTCTTGGCCATTCAAATTCCACTGAAAAGGATGGCGGAGTGGAAACCGAAACATGACTATTAGTTATAATCACGGTCGAGCCATTCGGTTCTGCAAAACAAAATCAGCAAGAACGAGGGATGAAGAAGTGAATAACATACGCGACTTGAATCGGGCAAATATGCTCCTATCACGATAGCGGTCCGTTTCTTTTTCAATAGTCTCTGGTTTCAGTCGCTTGCCGCAAAGTATCACTTCGCTGTCTTTCCCCTCCCTCTTCCTTTTGCCGATACAATGGTCGATTTCAACCCAAGTTTCCTTGCTGATGTTCCTTTGAAAATTCCATTTCTTCACTTTATATTCCAATTGGGAGGGACTGTGCACTGTTAATAGCTGGGTTCTGTCACGAAGCTTCATACGGACTGCTTACGTGACGACTAAGCCGCGATCTCTTAACTGATCTATAATTTGGCGCAGTGGTTGGGCTTCCACAATATACAAACGACGAATGAAAGCTTGGTGACGAAGCCACTGCTCTTCACTGGGCTTGGAGCTGCCTGAGCTCATCTTGTGCATGGTACAAAGAGTAACAGGAGGGTTGAATGTATGAATAGGAAGTGTTGAATGTGTTGTATAGGTGGATGAGATGGAAGGACTCTTATATGCAGGAGTCAACAAGATCTTGGCATGATGATTGCCGAATAAGTAAGAAAAAGTATGCCCATCCGCTTCGTCCTCAGCTTATTCACCACCACTGCCTTTGAATGGTCAAACCCAGAATCTGAAGAGCTTACGAAGTACATTCACTTATGTAGGATAGCGCTTAATGGGATAGTTCGTTATCCCCTCTGATTGGCTGCCGTCAAAATCGGACACTGTACAGCGCTGGAATGAACTCGTGGCTGAATACTACGTATAGTCTGCTGATGATACGTCCAGGGGTATTATCGGGGCTGTACACCAGCCCGAGATCACCCTCCATCGTTCTCATTTGGGGTCCCCAGAATCTGAAGGCATAGACCATGATGACGTGGTAATAAGAGTAAGTGCACTCTACATGCAGGGCTGGAGGCTGTACTGTAAAAGGTTTACCATTAGCTTCTGCCAAAATCTGAAGGCGTTGGCGCGACACTTCGCAACCGTATGCTACAAAAAGGGCCTTTGAGGATCATGCAAATATATAAGAGCATAAGAGATTCATTCAGTGCACTCACAACAAGATGCTTCCTATGTGGTCATTACCATCTTTTCGGTGCTCAATACCGAGTTCAGAGTCAACGCTACCAAATTAATATTTTGTTACCGATAGGAGCATCATGGGTCTCACAGATGGGCTCTTGGGGCCTGTTCTAGGTGGCTTGCTTAGTTTCTTGGGGGCTATCGCAGCTGCAGTCATTGCTTTTTCTCTTAGCCGGCGAAACAGGAACAGAGAAAGGTTGACGGATGAGGAGCATACTAGTAAGTGGCCCTCCATATCCTCCTTGCAATAATTCCACTTCGTCATCGGCTTTCAGTGATTCCATTCCGATGGTTAGATACTCACCCGAGGTACAGATCCCAATAACCATGAATTGGGATTTCATCGGAATTCCAACCGCTTCTGCCACCAAGGTATCATCAACGGTACGGACCAAATGCAGCACGGCACACCTCAATTCGTTGAGCACCGGTACTTCAGAGCTTTGGAAGGTGAGCTTAGGATTTGGAATGTTACCACCCAGCAAAGCCTGACTGGAGCCTGCAGAAAGTGCACATTGCCAGACCCCACGCACCATGACAACCATACACCGAACACTCACCCTATCAACGGCAATTATGGCGACAAGCTGATAAGCGCGTACCTATTAGCAATGTTTTATTGTGCGTTTGAGGGGGGATGAGGGGTCTAGATCTGTTTGAATTAGCCAATGCAGGATCAAGCGCAGACAATGGGTGGCATTATGTAATAATTAATGCTTGTGGCATTTGAAGATACTTGGAGAGTATTGCTGAACGATGGGACATACTAGTGATTCCTCTTGTAAGGAAGCCTTACATGTCCTGCAGTCCGCGGTCTTATACATTCGTTCCTTGAAACCAGACATGCGCTGCACCTGAGCGGATGCAGGGTGTAGCCTATGAGTCCATTAGTATCAATCCGAAAGTTAGTAACCTTCGTGGCCGCTGTATATAATAGAGTCAAGGAGCTAGTCAAGACCTAGAAGATTATTGTAATATGAAGCTTTTCCCAAGCCCCAAGTCAAGCCCTTATCATAATAGCTACGGAACTATAAGAAAGCGACTAGATACAGTAGAAATGTAGAGGTCCGGGCGAGCATGGGATATTGCACGAGGTGTCGAACCAACCAATATTCGCGTCGCTTACACGCACGACATAGAAACTTCGTTCCACGTCCCCTTTCGGCATTCATCTCGCTTTCATCTCCCTGCCCGTAAGGATCACTGCTATGACTATCTTTGGAATCCCTCTTATGCGATCTGTTCTCACGTGATATGTCCTGCATTCGGTACAACTTCATACTTTATAACCCTTGATTTTGGTGCGTTTTTTTATGTATACAGTGTGCAGATGCCGTAGCCAGCTGAAAACCCCTACCAACAGTTGCGTACTGCACGTTTAGAATGGGCCCTACTGCACATCCAGACCTGTCCATTAAAAATAAGTGTTCTTGGACACCCTCATCATATATTATTATTAATACGGCTAATGAATTATGGCCAAGTGCTTTATAACTTCGGCCTCTTCAAATGATACCTTTCTCAGTATCTGAAAGTTTTATCGCCTCGTCTCAATTCTGTCGAAGCTACCTAGAGGAATAATGCATTTGTACACGCTTCCTTCGGCAGCTCTGAACCCTGTTGATGGTCTCTGTCTCAACCAACTGCTTATAGCACTTTTCTGCTTACGCGTAGTACGGGCGCGCGAAGCATCGATATTCGATAGGGGCCCCGAAACTTCTGTACCTTAGGCCAAACTGACTGTCTCTAAATAAAGAACCCATTTTCAACCAATTGCGTTACAAGGCTAAAGGAGACACAGAAAGGACCTCACTTACCTGTCTAGTGAATACGCGCTGTGAGCGCGCGCGAATCATTCCCATTGGGCAGGGGAAGTTCTAGTTTCGCCCCTTACTCCCTTGTTTGGCTTTATATACAGTAGTTATTCCTTGGTCCGTGCTTTATATCGGAAATTAAGCCTCGTTAATTCCGTGGCATGTGCAAGTAACGGCGGACATATAATTGGACTTTGAATTGAAGCTACCCAAAATATGATCGGTTGGGGCTGTTAAGGTCTTTGAGGGTGGTTGAGTTCATCTTAGCCTCCCTGCTATTAGTCCTTAATTCTTAACGAGGAGTTGATCGTCAACACTACGTAGAAGTGTGAACTCATCGTCGACGTTAGCCGATCCAATCAAGGAATCGTCAACCATCGGGCCTCAAGACCTAGACCGCCTCGGAGGTTATGTACGTTTTCCTTCGCGTAAGCTCATTAATTTTATTCCTTCGTCACCAGTTCTTGAAGTTCTGCCATAAAAGAAATGACAGAAAGACAAAGAGTAACTACCGTACCGAGTAGCACAGCGGCATACCCTCTGAACTCGACTACATTGAACCACGCCTTGTGCGCATGTTCTCCGTGCTTTCAGAAGAAATCCAAGTCCTCGTATCTATACAAGAGCTCTGGATGACTGAGAATCGCTTCTCGTGTCGCGAAATGTCTAGATTTTTGTTAGAAGCCAACTTCTAAATTAGTTGATTTTAAGCACTTACATCTCAGCCCGCCACGCCGCCTCTTCCGCACAATCGGCCAAGAAGTCTACAGCTTTTGAACCGTGTGACCCTGTAGGAAGCCGATCCACTAGCCACCGCTAGTGGTCCTTGGGATCGCTCAGGAAACGGTCTCGTACTGGATTCTTCGTTAAGATCCTCCAGTCCATATTCCTGTAGTACTTCCAGCTTTCATTAAAAGCGTCACGGTGCGAAGAGCAGTCGGCGTCCATCTGATCAAATAAGACCTTGCGAGGTGCCCCCTCCTCAAGAAAGGCCAACTCCACTCGGTTCAGCTCATGGAGCTCGAAATCGAACCAATCGCCAAGCCAGCGGGTGTTTGGTCCGATCTCTCGTGTCGAGCCAGCAGGCACAGGCGCAGCTTGGATATCCATGTGTCAGACGTTGGTGGAGTCAAGGAGCAGGTAAACTAGGGTCCGAAGATCGCATATATATTCTGCACGCCGCTTAATCGTTCCTCAGATAGAACCTAGCTAGCTAGAGCACTCAATACTACCCCGATTCCATCCCTCGTGCGCACTGCAGGGGCCGTGAGGCCCACCTACGTCCGAGATCATGTTCGGGTTATTCATCTTGAATAACAAAGCTTCGAAACTAAAACTTCGCTACGAGTAACAAGACTGGCAGAATGACTGACGAAAAAGATATAAGCTTGGAAGGATACAATGATTTTTTATGCTTCGCTGATATATGTTGAGTCGATGGGCCAAGAAATAAGCTCTGGGTTGATACGACAATGTCGTCATCTGAAATGACGAATATGCCATGATATTAAATGCGTCGGGCCGTAGGAGGAACGCATACCATACCCTTTATCCTATTTGGAGCAGACAAGATATTGCCAAATTTTTTATTGGCTTGTATATGGTATTGACGATCATCCGTTGATGGCTTGTATGACTCGTGTGCCGCACGGTCATATATACTACGTGACGGCAAGTGAGTCCGTAAATAGTCGAATTGTCGACTCCTAGCTTCACAGCAAGCTAACCGTTCCTTGCCCCGGTCGATCTCATAGGTATGCAATAGGATGTGTTATAGATTAAATCAAAGAATCTTAGGCCCAAATAGAATCGTTCTCGACGCGTACAAGCCGGAGAAGAGAATTAAGTCTCAATATACCGATGAACATCGCTAGATGCTGGGTTGACGCGAGGGGATTCTTTCTCGAACGTTAAAAATGGCGCCGTTAGACGTTCGAACAGTCTAACGGTTATTATATAGCCCCACCTACGTACAACATTCTTTTACTGTTAGCTACTAGTCATATGGGGTTTCATTGGTGTAACATACCTGATTCCACGACCACCATCGTCGTCATCTAGGAGCTTGGGAAATGCAAAATGTAGACCGCTGAGATGTCTTAGCCCCCCATCCCAATAGATATCTTGCGGAGTTGTGTGCGTCGAAGCTTGTGGATGATCGTCTCGTAATGCCGTTACCTCCAGAAGATTCGGTACATTAGCCAGAGCTGCGAGAGCCGCGAGCATACGAGTTCTGTATGAAACTCCGTCCTCTCCTCTTCCTTTTTTCCCCTTTCTTTTTCTTTTACTTTTTCTTTTCAATTTTTTAATTTGTTAGCGCAATTGCTTCCAACAAGCCTCAATGCCTCAGCTGAATCTATCAACAACAAATCTCTTTTTGTCTGTAACCCTAGGATCATGACCGAAGCATCGTCAAATGGTCGACTCAGGGGGATATTTGATACCGGCATCGTAAAGTCAAGCGCATGTGGTCCATGATGTCTTGACTGCTCCATCGCTGCCATGGGATCGGAAACTCCATGCCGCTTTTCTCATAAAGCCCACGGTGAACTCATATATGAGATGTGAACAGGCGTTTATAGCGGGACTAGCTATTGGGTATAGACTCAGCTCGGCAACAACTGCGTTAGCAATTAGTTGTCGGCCGGAGATAGCACAAATAAAGCCTATTTAGACGTCTGAATAACTTACTCTTCCTTGTAGATTTGATAGATTGTGACAGCAGGCGTTCAGCCCCCCATCCTAACTCTTTACAAGCCGCCTGCGCTTGGTTGAAGAGCAATTGGCGAGCGTCGCCGTGTACTGCTCGAAGGCGATCGAAGTTGTCTTCCTTGCCAATTATGGCTCGCAGGATATCTTCACATTCATCATTCCGTTTCAGCTTTTCAGCTCGGACAGCTGCAGCTCGGTCTGCAAGCACAGCCAGAGCCCTCGCAGTGCTCTTTGTGAGCTTTCCGGCCATGATCTGGTCTATCAACCACGGCCAGTGGTCGTCTTACTGATCCTTATTGATGTGATATGCGCTGAGCGTATCAGCCAGTCTGTCTCAAAAAGTAGTGATCGTGGGGTCATGGTTGGCCCATTCATTGGTCCCTTCGAACGGATATATTGGTTCGAGGGATTTGGGCTGGCTCCCTGGATCACTCTGGACCCTATTGGAAAGCTGCCTAACATCGCTGGCAAACCGTTGATCGCCAAAATTGTTCAGAAACTCATCGGCATTGATGCCTCGCTCAAATCGTCTTGGAGGTTGTCTTCTCGGTGGTATAAGGAGTGGAGGGGTGGCTGCTAGACGCATTGGAAGTTCGAGGGCTCTTCTCGACATCTCGCTTTGAGTTCTCCTTATCTTTCTTAGATGCCAATTTTAGTCTTTGGTAAGCCGTGCAGTAAAATTTAGAGTATAGTATAGTATATAGGGAGGGCGCTAGAACTTCAGGTCAATTGAAATTGAAAGCTGAGGCTTGAAGAAGGAGAAAATAAAAAACCTAAGAATAGTCAGGAGCTGGTACAGTTCCAGGGATTAACGCTTGAGATCATTACGTACAGTCTCGTCCGAGTGCAGGCCTCGAAGATGTCCGTAGGTTTCAAACCATTTTGGCGCGATGTACTTGAAAGCTGTTACACGTGTAACCTCTGTACCGGTTGAAGAATGCAGTTCGCCTTGCACTTCGGCCGTACGAAGGACCATTGCAGGCTGTTCATGACCTTCCAAGACATGCAGGCAATATTGGAAAGTGAGGTTATACAGACTTCGCTTCTTGAAACAGACCCTAGAGACCCAGGCGGTCTGGGCTGGCAGATCATTTGTATATAGAATCTCCTCAAGCCACCAACAGCCGAGAAGGAGTTGGTTGGTCAAGGACTAATGCAGCCCTAGTTGATCATTGTAATCAGAATCCTCAGTTCCAAGCCCAGTTCAACTGCCCTTGTTATAAAAGCCCCGGCAGAGTGACCAGACGGCGAGTTGGAGAGGTCGTACGTCGTCGTCTCCCACCTCCATGTTGTCCTCCATGCCGCTCGTTACACTATCCGCTATACTGACGATGTGACTAATTGCTTTCTTGGCCGTCAAGCAAGTAGCTGTTCAACTAGTAATCCATCAGTAATCAGGACTTCAGATAGGGAATTCTCCATAAAAGAACATACTCTATGTGAGGCTCTCCAGGTCCGGTAGTTTCCGCACATATGTCGAGTTGCAGTGAGTGAGAACGAGTTGCATTAACTCTATAATAATCTAGAATGTATCGATGACATCGAAACTCTTGCTGGCCTCCGTATGTCCTAAAGAAGGATACAAGGTCTTCGGCATGGGGGTTGATAGCAGGGGCTAGAATTGAGTTAGCTGACTGTGATCAGTCTAATATATATATATGCCAAACTGCGAAGAAAACCAACCTTCGTACAGAAGTACTTTGAAATAACAATAACCATAATGTAATGGCCAGACTAGGCGATAGAAAACCAGTGCTAGATTGCCAAATGATTAGGGGATCAAGGCCCTGCTATCGCCGACGGCTTCAAATGCTGAGTCGAGTGGACGTGTTCGTGGAGACTGAAGAGTTATAACCAGCATTGTGTTAGTAAACGCTTGCCCAGTAAATCCACAAAGAGCACTATTAGTTCGGTTAGCATATGATCGTCTCTCGAGGGGAAAAGGGGGGGATAATCACTGTGTCAAGGTCTTCCTGGGGTATATCGACTCCATTCCATCTGCTGGAAGATATAATACCTAACCCCATAAGGCATCATGAGGAGAACTATCTTCTCTCCGTTGTATCAGAAGCAAAGAATGGGGGACGGGATTGGGCCTAAAGATGCGTCAACCAACAATCACTAGAATATCGTGTTCTGGTTCTTCGATAGCTATTCAGGAGTATCAAAGGAATGCTTATTTAGGGGATGAAGACTTACCGCTGTGATGATTGAATCAAATACACCGCGATATGTTGAAACAGCGAAGGACAGGTTCAGATTTCGACAGTGTTGTGTGCAAGGCAAGATAATCTCCTTGGAACAATACAATGATAGTAGTGGTATTGTGAATCCCGTCATCCTCAAACAGGCATATAAGACAAGAAAGTAAGAAGCGAATGGAAAAAGAAGAAGACGCGAGTAACGCCAGCAAGATACCGTAGATGCATAGCTCTCCGCTGTATCAATAGTATCATGAGATAATAATCAAAGCCGATACTGTCTATCAACTGTACAACAAGTAAATGAACGATATCAAAAGAACAATGAATGATGATACTCTCAAAAAGTAATAATAGTATAGCTGCTACTGTTGATACTAATGCAGAAAATAATGTAGAAGAGAAGAACCCAAGAAGTAAACAAACAATCCGAGAGGGGGCACATATATTTACAAACACGGGACTAAGTTCAGTCAACCCTACCTGGTGTGGTCGTAAGTTTGCCTCCTTGTAACGCGACGGCAGGAAAAGGGGGTAGCTAGGCAGGCATGACGCATGCTCTGATATAGAAGGCAGAGCCTACGAACAGCCCTACTTTTAAAGTTCTCAGAATCCGAGATACAGAGCGCGACCATTTGCAAACAGACGTGTCGATGTTTCTCTATTCATCGAATTTACGTTCACATGTGAATTCCTAGGGCGTAAACTCAGTAACTTTACCAGTGCTACTGCTATACGTCGCCATGTATACTCGAAGTTCGAAAAAAGACAGCAAGATCAAGGAGCCATGGATTGAATAGTAGGATGTACCGTCAGTAGAACTCGCATGGTGCTCAGCAACATGCGTGATTTGAAATCGAGCCTTTGAGGTTATTCTCTCGTCTACTTAGTATTTGTTTCTCATGTGTTTGCGCATGTCCTAAGAGCACACAATAGAATAGACATTCTCGCCCTCCGATCTGTCTTCTCACACACATACTTGTTCAAGGAATAGAAAAACCCAAAAGTAAGAGTGAATAGGAGAGGAAGTTGATTAAAAGTAGATAGCATTATTCATAAACTCATCATCATATCATGAAGAACCACCTATGCTCTCTAATGCCAAGCCCGCCCCATAAACACAAAAGACAAGGAAATGCAGCTATAAATCTCAAAAATAAAACCAGACAGAGAAATCAAAGAATCCTAGACTTGCAAATACCACTATACTATCTTGCACCAAGCTTAAGAAACTTCATAAAATAAACGAACAGAGAAATAATAGAGCATCACTCAATCCTACCGCTTCAACTCATGTTCTATCAAATGGCCCAAGGTCCCAAGAAAACCTCCCTGCCCCTGAAGCAAGCCGCCGATTGTCTGCGCAAGTTGCGCCGCGTCTAGATGCTCGTTTGACGGCAACGTGGCCCAATTGCCTCGCATGTGTAAGTCCCCGGGATGTTGTGGTCGATATTCAAATGAACCATAACTTGGACGGCGCGATTGGCGTAGAGATCGGTTGCGTGGATCCAGAGGTCTGCCGGAAGAATCGAAGCGCTCAGGCAAGTCTACTACGTCATCATCATCTGACGAGTCTGATGAGACATTCCGCGCTCTGCGGTCCCGGTGATCCAAAGCTAGGCGACTTGAGGAGGGGTCTGAGGATGAACGTTTACTCGGAGGCGGGTCATCCTTGGAATCTTGATGTCGTGAGCGATCCGCATCGTCAGCTACATCCGACGTTGTCTCTCTAATCGTTTTATGGTGTTTCTGCAGTACTCGTGATGATTCGGGCGAGAGAGGCCGGAAATGGACCTTCGGAGCTGTTCGTTTGTGGCCGGCGACGGAGCTCGCCGATGACGACGATGACGAAGATGACGAAGACCGCCTGGACTTAGCCTTTATACCATCTTCGAATTGTTAGTATTACGAATTTAAATAATTGCAGCCAGTTGTCGTATGTGGTCACGCGAATGGCGGCACATTAAGGAGACGCACCCTGCTTAGTAGTCGTGCTCCCAGAACCATCAGGATGAACTTCACTCACGTTTTCTGGACCGGGGTGGTGACCCGGACCTCCTGGTGGTGGGAAATATTGTGTTGTCGGAGGTGGCCCTGGAGGCGGAGGGGGTAGATTGGCGTAGTCTTGAGGGTTATAAGGAGGGTATGGGTTATTCAGATTCGCGGTCGACTGATTCGAGTGACTGGTGAAGCCACCGGGACCGGCTGGTGGCGGTGGCGGCGCTTGATTCGTAGGTGGGAAACCTCCAGAGGCATGAGGAGGAGATGGGGGTGGCGCTTCGACATCGTAACCGGGGTAAAATGCACCCGCGGCTGCTTCCTCCTCGTAACCTAGACATCGTTAGCTGATTCTATGCCATTTCTAAATTCAAGGGGTCATTCCCCTACGTCTTCGCTCACGATCCCGTGATCGCCGGTCACGAGCCCTATCGCTCCTATCTCGTGACCTAGAATGCCCTATGCTGTCTGGGCTCGATTTCTCGCCTCTGTCTTTGTTCTTTTGGTGATCCGAATACTTCTTGATTCCTATCGCGGCGGCGGCAGTCCCCAACCCTGCTGCTGCTACATCGCGCAATGTGCTCTTGCTTCGTTTCTTTCGAACTTCTCCATCAGAGCCCGATGCTGATCGATGCCTCTGTCGGTGCTTACGTCGACGTCTCCTAGGTTCTTCGGACGCTGACTCGTAGGGTGAGAGGGGCTCACTTCCATACTCCACGTCAGGAACGTGAACCAGGCCTAATTCTCTATCAGCCGTGGTGTCTCGGGGGTGGTGGTGGCGTCCAAGAGACCTGGATCTAGATCGGCTCCTTGAAATGCTGCGATCTTTATTATAGTACTCATCGTCAGATGCTTCGTGATTCTCACGGTCTTTCTTGTTCTTATGACGCTCATAAAGCTTGGTCGCGGCAGCGCCAGTCAAACCAGCGGCAGCAATTTCAGCACCTATTATCGAGATTAGAGCCTTGTAACTTCAGAGGACCCATTTGGTGACTTGCCTGTCCTCAAGCGAGACTTCGAACGTGATTTGCTACGAGACTTAGACCTATAATGGTGGACCAAGCCGGCAAGAGCACTGTATTGAGTTGTCAATATCGGAGAACCATAGATGGACATGTAGATGAGAGTTGAAGATAATGCATATAGCTAGAAAGTCAATGGAGGCAAAGTGTACACTTACGCAGTTGCTGCACCCGCTTTAGCTACGTTGGACTTGCTACGAGTGCGACCGCGGCGTGAACGGCTTCGCGACACGGAATAACTGTCATTGGAATAGCGACGTCGTGCACGGCCACGGTGTGCTTCTTCCTTCTCAGCCTTACTGTTCTGCATGTATTTCAGACCCCCAGCAACAGCGAGGGCGGCGGCACCCTTTTCAGAATTAGTCAGGTTGCATTAATTAGTCAGAGGGTGTACTCACGATCGCTAGGCCGGTAGCAAGACGACTACGTGACTTGCTTCTACTTCGACTCCGACTCCGGCTTCGATGACGGTGTCGGCCATAATCGTCATACTCGTATTCGTCACGCCTGTCATCGTAGGCGCTTCTGGCACGACGAATGACTTCGGTTCCGAGTGCACCTAGAGCAGCGCCCGCGAGGACCTTGCGTCCTTTGTGATCCTGAGGCTCACCATCTTTGCCCCGACGACTGCCAACAAGGGCGCCAAGGCCAGCTCCAGCAAGCGCGCCTTCGGCAATATGGCGCTTTTTATGATGATCAGAGCTAGAGCTTCGATCACGACGGATAACAGTCCTCTTAATGTAATAATCCTCGTCATACGCGTCTCTTTCATAGCGTCTATCATCTTCTCGCCGATAATAGTCATCATCCCGTCTTGGCTCGCGATGTTCGTCGCGTAGGACAATGAATGTTGGATCGGCGCGGGGAACAATGACGGGTGCAGGGGGGGGCGCCTCATTCACAATGACCTTTTGTTCGGGCATCTTTTGGCGAAGCACCAAAGGCGCCGGGGGAGGGTCTGGGGCTGTATAGTATTCAACCTCTCTACGATAACGCTCAACCTCAGGCTCCCGAGGTTCTCTTTCTTCGACATATCGGCGTTCAATCTTGACGTCCCGCTCCTTGAAATCATGGTGATCATCATGGTGATGAGGGTGATGATGATCTTTATGGATGTCTAAAGTCTTCTCCTTCACCTTCAAATCGCCATCCGAGTCTCGGCGAACGATACGTTTCTCAAGACGTACATCAGTGTCATGATGATCATCCCAGGGTCGGCGCTCCCAGTAGTGGTCTCGAGTAGGCGAGAGTGTCTCCTGGACAACGCGAGTGCGAGATTGGCGCTCGGGGATATAGTAGTCACGGTCTCTTTCGACCTCGCGCTCATATTCTACGGTTCGATAAGAATCAGACCCTCGGGCGTCAATGGCAGAGCGTGGGCGATCAGGGTATATGGTCTCTTTGGTGCGACGATCGTACTCGAACACTTCGGGGCCGGCGCGACCGGCATGAGAGTGAGAGTACCTAGAACGGCGGTCGTCGTCGTCATCGTATCGTTCGACACGCTCCAAACGAGTGGTGGTCCCGCGGGGGCCTCCAACTTTGTAATGAGAGACAGTCTTGTACCGGCTCTCGTCGCCAGAAGAGGAGCGGCTACGGTCTCGAGTGACGCGAATGTCGCGCTCCCGATAGACTTGGGCCATCCTGGGCGCAACACCGCTCACACCAGGGATTGAGTTTGAGGAAGCGCTGGGGACTTGGCTACGTGACGTCACTGACAGGTGTTAGTTGTAACGGCGCTTGAGCTTATTGCGAGACTTGTTAATCGAGATGAAGTTGGATAACGTCAGTAAACCGAAACGTGTTACACGGGGTGTATGATTTATGGGAAACGACGGTTGTGTTATGGAAATACGGATCGAAAATATAGAAACAAGAGGAAGAAACAGATCTGGGAGTTGGGAGATGAGGAAGAGCGGGAGAGACGGGGGCCCAGAACCCGCAGTCGATGAGCGACGAGGGGCGCCTTCTAGGTACTGTAAGTACGAAGTAGGCAGGGTGCCTGTTCCAGGAGGGAGGAACCTGTTGGCGCCGACATGTACCTACCGGGGTCAACCTGCTAGGGTCAGATGGCGTGGAGGGAGTAGCAGGTACCTACCTAGCCTACATATGTACATATGTACATACCTAGGGTTAGGTAATGGCGCCATGTAATGATGTCTTCCAGTGAAGTACTGAACGCTGTTGGAGCAGCCTGTTACGTTACCCTACTACCTAGGCTAGGTAGGTACTACGGCATAGATCATGAGAGAGGTACATGGTGCGGGGTAGTCAGAGTACCCGAGACTTCGTAGTAGCAAGTGATAGAGGGGCAGATGAGTCTACGTTAGGTCAGCAGTAAAGTAGCGAATACCTTGGCGAAGACCAATGATGACTTGGACCTGCTAGGTTTTGCATGCAAGACTTCATATTAAGCCCCTCTCTGCCTTAAAGTGCAGTTTCCAAGTTGTCAAGCAAGCAACGGTAGATACCTATCTAGATAGTATCGTCGTATTCAAGCCTAAACCTGACCTCGAACCCGAACCTGAACCCGAACTTGAGTCTGCAACAAGACTGACTAGGTGAACTGTTGTCGTCATTCCAAGTCTCTTGACAGGGGAGGGGCAGAGGAGGGTCAGTGAAACATACATCAAAAGAGGTTGTCATGGTATGCACGAGGTAGCCAAGTCATCATTGGTGTCTCTTTTTTTTCTGCGCTGCTTGGTTGTGTCATCACCGTCATACCCCAGCCTCGCCAGCCCCAGTGCCTAATCTAGTCTAATCTAAATACATACCATGCCGAATCACAATGCCCATGCATCTAGGAAGTACTGTAAGTAGGTATCTCTCAGTGAAATGGCATTACTACTACCATTACCAAAAAGCTGCGGGTTGATGGGCTCTCTCTGCGCACCGCCCCCCAGCATCAGCATCAGGCAGACAGACAGGTGGTGGATCACCTGGTTTTGCACACGCCAAAGACTTATTGCGGCCAGCTGACCCACGATTCGGCAGTGTCTCTCGCATTTTTGGGGGCGGTGCTGTTCTGCAGCCGTACTAGTCCTGTTGGGCCGTCGGCGAAGAGCGAAAGCGCGGCGACCACGAGATTGCCCGAATAAGGTCAAGAAGCGGCCGCAGTGTGGGCTCTTTCTCAACACAGTCACCAACTCGCTGTTCGCCTCGAGGCACACGAGCAGAAGTTCCGAAAAGATAACATACAGTCAATAGCCATCTCGGCGCTTAAAGGAAACGTGAGGATGCAAAAGACGAAGCGTCGTTATGGCGCAGTTGGATCCTCGGACCAACATCAGCGACCGGCATTGCGGAAAGCTGATATCCACTTTCGAAAACCGGGCTTGGCTCTTCTAGAAACAGAGAGCTTCCAATAGATGCTGATTGATCCACAGACATTCTTGGCCACAAACTTGCCTGTCCACGATACTGGAACACGGCACGTGTCGGCACGGTAAGGCCGGCACGCTCTAGGAAATACGGATGATTAGTATTGTCCTTGTTAGTCTCCTTATGTATCTACAGTAGGACCCATCCCCGAGCCAACCGTCCCGTGGTGGATGAACGGGTGTTCTTCACCAGGTCACTAATATCCGGCGTGCTCACGATAACCAACGGAGGGCGCAAACAGCAGACCAGTATCCTCACCTCGTGAGGTATCACGTGGTTGCTTGAAAGTCTCGAGCTCATCTCACCGCCAAGCAGCCGCAGCCAAATAGGTAGCCCAAGTTGAATTTGCGTCAGTACAGTAGGTATGATCTCGATACTTTTACGTTATTGATGATTCAGCCTGTGACTCAACCGTGGAAATCTCTGCTACAGAGGGCCACAATGCCTTGTTGACCTGCATCGCGCTTACTCAGCCCTGGTGTCCCATCCCATTGCAAGCCAGGGTAGTTAATTTCAGCCTCAAGTCTTCGCTCCACGACGGCTGCTGCACAGTACTGATATATACGGAGCCTTCTGTTTGTTCGTAAAAGGTGGGATGAAGGCTCTGCTCAAGTTGCCACCAAGTTCTATTTGTGTCATCCTCAATTTTGTAGAATCTGACGATAGCCTCCGTATCGCATCCTATAACTTGACTGTGCCACTTTAAGTGGCATATTCCACCTGTCAAAGTTGTCTGTACCTAGAATGTGTATTGTTGACAGTGTTGAGTAGATGAACAATCGAAACTGGAGCCGAATCCTATTACCTGGTATCGAGGCCAGTTCCCTAGTTCAGGTGTTAGATATCTTTTACGAAGATCTTGAATCAAATTAGCATTGAGTTTCAAGACTGGCTGATCTGTCGAGCCTGTTGGAACGAAAGGATATTCCGCTCAAGCCAGAGCAGATATTTACAGCACTTTCAACATCGCCGTATCATCACTGAATCATATAGTAACCCAAGACACTACATGTGATGCAAAGACCGTGAATGCGTTTCAATTCATAAACTCGTTATCCGATACACGTAACTCGTGTTCGCAATGAATTCGTACGGCGCGTAAAGTAACAGAAAACCCCCAAACCCAACACATAAATTCGTAGTATTCATTTCCCTCATACAATCAAGAAGAGAAGGCAGACAAAGGCCGCAAGTAAACACTCAAGAAATAGAACATGAAGAAGTGAAATGAAACGAATACCCCAGCATTGAAGCGACAAAATGTACCAAAAGTAATCAGAACAGCAATACACACGCATACACGCCCTATCGTAGCGAACCCCCCTCGATCAAATTACCCAGCCATTACAATCCCTGATTTTTTGTATCGCTCTAGGCGAAAAGTTTCTTGAACACAGCCTTGAGACCGCTCTGTGGTGTCTCCCTCTTCTTCCTTTCTGCATCGCGCTCTCTCTGGCGCTCCTCGCGTCTAGATGAGTGTCGATGGCGTTCCTCTTTGGCATCGGTCGAATGAGAATGAGGCTTATGAGATGACGAAGAGGGCCGTGAGGAGGGCTTCCCATCACTATCATTGCCTCGAGACCGCGTGGATTTTCGCGCATCGCTGTCAGCCCTCGAGCGTGTGGAGATCCGGCCTTCGCTTTCGGGCATCGAACGTGCTGAGAACTTCGGGTCTTCTTCCACCTTGGCCCGCGAGGATCGCTCTCGGTGTCTGCTTGGCGAATCCGGTATCTCGTCGTGGTGTCTCGAGCTCCGAGGCCGAGGCACATCGCCGGATACCCGGTGTTCTCGATGCTCTCGGTGTTCTCTATGTTCTTTGTGTTGGCGGTGTTCACGGTGTTCGCGCAGCTCACGCGAATCTCGATTCTCTCGTGACTCTCGGGGCTCTCGCTGAGCCCGCGGCGAATCGCCCGACTCTCGGTGCGACCGGAAGTGAGATCTCATGCTATTACGATTTGGCGGCGCTTCTTCGATCTCGGCCTCTGGCGACACGCGAGCCGCATCTAAGATGCTTTCGCCGCCTCTAAAATTGAAGAATTTCTTGCTTGATACTGGCGAGGGTTCTTCCTTTATCGACACACGGCGCTCCGAGTGAGAATGACCTGGCCGTAGATCGGATTGGCCCGACCTTCTCGAACTACGCGGGGAGTGTCTTATGCTTGAGGGAGGGGTTGTCTCGGCTTCTTTACCTTTCTGCTCTCGTGATAGTTCTAGTTCTCTTTCCCTTTCGCGTTGGGCCCGACGCTCTTCTTTCCGTTTGTCGTGGGCAGCCTGTTCTTCTGGGGTTCGATGTCGACGTTGTGAGGAGCTTTGATGACCACCTTCATGGCGCCGGTACTCTTCTTTGCTTCGTCGCAAGGGTTCTTCTTTTCTATGTCTCGAGGACATAGACCGATCCGAGCTCGCCTTAACCGACTGCTCACCCTCGTCCCTGCTCTTATTTTCACGGTGACGATGACGACGATATTCGTCTCCGCTTACGGTCTCTCTGGGTCGCGACGGGTGGTGGTGGGATCGGTGAGATCGGTGGCGGTGCCGTTCATCATCTGTCGAAAGGTCAGCAACACTCGATGAAAAGTCACTCTCGTCAAAGCTGTGTTGTGCTGAGATCTCCGATGATACAGCGTCTGGAGACGCCTGAACTGGTCCCTGGCCAACACCCAATGTCTCTGTAATGTTTCTGTTAATCTGGCCGTAGCCGCGAGAGGGACTTGCTGGAGGACTAAGCTCCTGCGCTGTAGCGTAGATAACCACTGCTGCTGCCACATTTTCCTCTACTTCCCGAAAGTGTTGACGGTGTTTCTTTTTAAGACTTTTTGCTCTTGCTAAAGCTTCGATTTTAGGATCGCCGAGATCAGGCAAGACGATAGCCGGGGTGGGAGACCGCGGCTCCTCCATCCCTCTGTCCTTTGAGGGAGAGTTGTGTGCAAACTCTTCATGTGTTTGAATATCTGAATGCACTAAACTCGGACGGTGTTGGCCTCTAATGTCCATAGACGTGGTAGACCTGTCTTGATCATATGTATAATCTTCGAATGAATCTACACCCGAACTCATAGGACTGGGGGACTCGAGATGGCTCGACGGACTGAACTTGGTCCGGAAATATGTGACACTATGATCTTCATCGGTTGATGTTTCAGCGTATGGCGACCTGTGGAGGTCGAGACCAAGCCCAGTTGTCTCAGCTTCACTCGGGCTAATGGGTCTGAGTCTAAGGTCTGATATACTGGTATCTTCCACAGCACGGTCTTGGATTTCCTCATCAGTGATAGCTGTGATAGGGGCAAAGGCAGCATCGATGGTATTCAGGCGTTCGTCGTTCAAGAAGGTTTCGACGCTCATGTCGTGGGATTCGTCTATAGAGTTTGAACGAGTAGATAACCACGAGAATTCGCCTCGAGAGTGTTGATTTAACTCATCTCCACTCTGAGTTATCCCGAGCCTTTGTTCCAAGTGGCCATTACCATCCTCCCAGGTCTTGGTTGGTGCTGTCAATTCTTCTAGAGACTTCTCGTCAAAAGAGAGATGCTCAGGTCGGCGCAAATGCGAGACAACCGATGCTTCTGAAACAAATCTATCGTAATCAAATACATGGCGAAGCCGTTGAGTTTCTATGACGCTTTGGTCTTCTTCTTCGTCCGCCTCAGGATCTGACCATTCTCGCTCATTATTTCTAAGAATGATTTCATCTGGGACTGCTTTCTGGGTTGGTTGCCATGCAGATGGACTGGCTTGAGCTTCATCCAGGGAGCTCACTGGCTCTGCAAACTGTTTTATAGCTATCTCGCGTGAAGAGCTTTCAAATGGAGCTTCGTTGATTGATGTTGTTGTGGTCTTATCGAGAGTGGAAGAATGGAGCCGCTCAATATCATCAGCAGAGGCAGTAACTCCCAACTTCTTAACGACGAATTCATCATCAGAATCCTCAGATATGGTATCTAGATAGTGTGGCTGAAATTCTAAGTTTTCTGGCAAAGTACCACCAGCAATTTCTGATTCACACCATGTCGTCCAGTCTTGAACCTCAAACTGCTGTGCAGGTCCCTCACTGTCAGAGTATTGGGGCTGTAGTGCAGTATGGGATATATCTATTCCAGATACTCTTGGATCGACATAGTGAACATCGGGGTTGGGGGGATTAGACGAGAGGGCCGTATACGCGGGAAAGTCAAGAGTAGCTTCTCGTGGACTCTGTGTCGCAACGTTTCCAGGACCCTCACCTAGCTCTTGAGGTACTTCGGCGATGTCGCTTAGTGTGTCTCTAGAGTGTCGAAAATCACCAACGGACCTCTCCACCGTCTCGTCATCGTCAGTTGTCTCCCAAACTTGCTCCGACGTCTCATCTTCGTCAACCGTATCCCAAGGAGATGACTCGACAGGCATATCGGAAGATTTGATCATCGTAGGCCCACGGCCGGCATTGGTTAATATGGATGGCGGATTTTCATGAATTGTCCGCCTAGTACGCTCCATCGCCTCTTCATTCGCCGTACCCTGGTTGCGATACAGTTTATGTGTAGATGGAGGAGCTCGCATGTTCCAGCGCTCCCGGCCAAATGTGGGGTTTTGCAATAAGGCGCCAGCCACAGCAATATAGTTCAGCGTGCTTAGCTGTAAATCGGGTTCCTCTGGCGGAGAGGGAGGCAGAGCAATATCAGCTGCGTCATCTCTTGAAGAGCGATCAATGAGAGAAGCTTCAGTTTCGCATGCAGTTTCTGTCATCTTTCTTGTCAAAGATTCTTGCAAGGTTTCAGGCGGGATGGGATTGGCTGCCATTATCCCTGCTGCACATGTGCGAGGTTCTAAGTTAGGTTCCCAGTCTCGTTGAATAGGTGCATGGCTGACATTTTCGGCAGTATTCGTACCATTTGCCTGCGAATCCTCGCATGATCCAGATATTGAAGCTGTTGTCAAAGAGATATCTTTTGCAATCGTGTCTGTTGTCTTTACCGAATTTTCTTCGAGCTGCGCAGAAACAGAGTCGTCTGTTTCATCGATCCCTAATTTGTTCAGGTTGTCATACAATATAGACGGCCTCGTGTTCTCCGAAGCCACAAGGTCTTCAGCTCCTAGCAGAAATCCGGCCTCAGCCTTGTCGCGTGCATCATTTGAATTCGGCGTCACAGATTGAGTCCCAGTGTTACTGTCGATAGACGATAGAGGCAGTGTAATGCTCGGAGCAAAGCGCTCAGCATCCTCGACTAATTCGTCTTGAGTTCCTGGGTCTAATTGTATCGTAAATTGGTTCTCGAACCCCGTCTTCTGAGCAACCATATCTGTGGCATAGCCGCCTAATTCTTCCAAGGGGTATTTGTTCGCTAGCGCCTCATCATTTGGCACTTCCTCGGGAGTATGATCTTCCGTTGTAAATTTCTCCTCAGCCGTGTCCAGATTTTCATGGTCCCGTTCGCCCCATGAAACACCGTTCGGGGCCAGTTCAGACTCATCTCCGCCGGTGTCACCAGCCACAGCTCCTAGGGTATCTTCAAAACATAAGGAAATGGGGGTTTTCTTACCTCGTGAGTGTCTTCTAGACGCCTTCTCCTCGCCTCTTAACCGGCCAACGACATCCATACCCTCCTCGGCTTCCCGCATCCTGACCTCTCTGACTCCGTCTTGTGATCTCTCAGCGGCATCGAGCTATAATTCTTGTCAGTAACTACATTCAATCACCAATCATGTAGACTCGCCAGGATCTAGAACCCAGTTTCTACAGCTTATGGATAAGTATTAAAGGAGACATACTGAACGCCTTCCAGTGAAATCTGTTAATTTTGTGAGGCTGCCAGAAATATTCCCTTACCTGAGGTTTTGGTGCATCAGGCTCCGCGGCCACAGGGGGGACTTCCCTTGAGACATTTTCTTGGGTCTCAATAGCAACTACAGCCGGTTCCGCAGCCGGCAGTTCTCTCTCGGGCATGTCGACAGGTTCAGTACTACGCGCCTCGACAATGGGCGCTTCTTCCGCCACAGGGGCAGCTTCTTGGACGTGAACAACTTCTTCGACGGGGATAGCTTCTTCGACGGGGATAGCTTCTTCGACGGGGATAGCTTCTTCGACGGGGATAGCTTCTTCAATGGGAACAGCAGCTTCATCAGCGGGAATAGTGACTTCATCCACGGGGCTGGTTTCATCGAGAGTGACGGCCTCTGTAGTGGGGACAGCTTCGGTGACGGGAATTTCCTCAACAGGCGGCGTGTCTTCAGGAGCAGTAGGAGCTTCGGTCACAGGAACTTCTTCTGCAGGAGGCATCTGCTCCATAGCAGGTATTTCTTCGGCAGCCGGTTCTTCTATAGCACGCGCTACCTCGACAGGCAGATCATATTGCGCAGCAGGGGTTTCTTCAGCGGTCGCTACTGCTTCGATGGGCGGTTCTTTGTCAACTGGAGCTGTGTCCATGGGAGGTTCCTCAACGGCGGGCGCTGCTTCCTCGGCGGGTGCTGCTTCGACAGGAGAGTCGCCTTCTATGGCAGGCACCGCTTCTGTGGCCTCTATCGTAGCAGGTGCCTCTGTAACAGCGGGTACATCTTCAACAGCCGGCGTCTCCTCTACGGCTGGCATCTCGTCAACAACAGGTGTCTCATCAACGACCGCTGTCTCTTCTATGGCTGGACTCTTCTCAATAGCGGGCGTCTCATCAACGGCAAGTGTCTCGTCAGCAGTAGGCTTATCGTCAACAGCTGGGGTCTCTTTGGTAGCGTGCGCTTCCTCGACTGTAGTAGTTTCTTCACCGCCATGACTCTCTTCTACAGAAGGGGCTTCCTTTTCAAGTGGCCTCTCGACGACGGGGACTTCATCGTGGGCTTCATCGGAAGTGGCGGTCTCTTCAAGAGCTGGTGCAGCAGCCGGGGTCTCTTCAGCAACAGTCTCAGAGGGCGCAGTCTCGTCCGCAACAGCAGCAGGCGTAGCTTTCACAGTGGGCTCCGTAGCTGATCCATCTCCTTCTGTCGCTTGCTCGGTCACTTCTTCGACATCAGCTTCTTTGTCAGCTTCTGCAGGGGCTGCAGGCTCTTCCACTACAGACTCAACCACCGGAGTTTGATCAGTAGGTACTTCCTCGTGAATTTCCTTAGCAGACTCGTCATCATGGTCATCTTCAACGGGGTCGTCTTGGACCGTAATTTCATCGACAGAGGATTCTTTAACAGGAATATCCTCGACAGTTGCTTCCTCAACAGTCTGTTCGGCGGCTTTTTGTTCGGTAGTGGGCTGCGCGTCAGCGGACCCCTCAACCACGAGTTCCTTGGCTACAGGTTCCTCGACGACATGTTCAATAGGGTCTTGTTCACCAGTGGGCTCCTCGATACTGTGTTGTTCGACATCGGATTCCTCGACAACAGATTCTTTGGCAGCGGGCTCGTCGACAGTAGGTTCCTCGGTAGCAGGCTCTTTGGCCTCAGAATCAGCAGCTGGAGCTTCTTTCTCGACAGTCTCTGCAGTCGGCGTAGATTCAGCAAGTGTCTCGGAAACGGCTTCGACCTCAGCTGCTACGGGCTCTGCTGAAGTATCGGTGTTCTCTGTCGCAGTGGGCGCAGTTATCGCTTCAGTATTCTCCGAGACCACTGATACAGAAGTTTCTTCCGCAGGACTATCTTCAGTGGTGACCGCAGCTTCAACGGCTTCTTCCTTTGCAGCAGGTTCCTCGTCTTGAGAAGCTTCAGCAGTGGCCTCTTGAGCAACTGGTAATTCCTCGACTACAGATTTTTCGTGCACTTCAGGCACTTCTGTTGCAATAACTTCTTCCTTGGCTGCGGATTCCACCTCGGCAGCTGGCTCATTGGTTGCACCAGATTCCTCGGGTCCCTCAGGAGCTGTAGAAGCTTCCTCGGTAACAATAGGCGTATCCTCAACCTTGACCGTAGTCGTTGGCGCATTGTCGGCGGCGGTTGTCTCGTCCGGGTCAATCTCAGCTGGGGCAGCCTCTTCAGCAGCTACCATATCAACAGCAGTATCCTTAGCAGCAACGTCGACTTCTGGAGTTTCGGTTGACGGCTCTTCAAGCGCCTCAGGCGCATCAGTCTTTTCGAGAGCACTCTCTTCCACTTTGTCAGGCACATCCGCTACTAATGATGTCTCAACGACTGTGGTTTCATTGGCGGCCTCTTCTTCTTTTTCCTGCGCTACAGGGGTTTCTACAGCTTCAGAGGTAGGCTCATCGACAGGAACTGCCTCGGCCGCTGGGGTTGGAGATTCATCAGCGGATTTTGTCTCTGGCGCTTTTTCAGGCTCGTCAGCTGTAGCCTTCGTTTGTTCTGCGGTTTCATCAGCGGTTTTCTCTGTAGGTTCATCTACAACCTCTGTTGGCTCTGCTGCAATGGCATCTTCCGTCGAACTTGATTCAGCCAAAGCGGGTTCCGAGTCTTTGACTTCGGCGTCTTCCTGTGCTGGCACCTCTACCACCGGAGTAGCTTCGACCGTCTCTGTAACAGGAGTTGCTTCAGCGCCTTCTTCAGTAGCTTGTGCAGCCGCTTTTTCCGCTTCGCGTTCGATCATCTTTTCGAAAGCGAGATGGTCGTCTATTACAACCTCGTTGTCCGGCTTCTCGGTCTTCTCTTCGGACGAGGAGGCAGTTGCATCCGCGGAAGATGCTATTACTGCGTCTTTGGCTGCATTTGATGTCTCTTCAGTCTCAACCTGGCCCTGCTTAGCATCGTCTTCGGCAACAACGGTATCGCCAGCGGTAGTGGCTTCGTTTGCTTCTGTTGAGCTTGGGAGCGATGTTTCGGCAATTGGTTCAGTAGTTGAACTCGTTTCTTGGTCTTCATTGTGTTTCATAGGCTCTTCAGCCACCTCCACTTTCGCACTTTCAGGAGTGGTCTCGGACTTTTCAATCACATCCTCTGTCACTGTGCCAGCCTCTTCAGGTTGTGATTTGGCTTCGCTAGTTTGCATATCTCCGGCATCCGCCGACTTAGCCTCATTTTCTACAACTGCTGTCTCTGTTGGCGCATCGCCATCATCGGAGTTCAAGGGTGTGGCGGCACTAGGTGAAATGAAATTAGCATGACGATGTCGTCACAGAACAAGACTGGAATAAGACTTACACTTCCGGGGCTTCATCAACATGAGCTTCCTTTTCAGCTGCTGCTTCTGGCTCCCCTGAGTCTTTCGTATCTGTGATCTCCTCATGCGTGTCCTGTACGCTTTCGGCCTCGGTTGCCTCAGGCTCTGGCTTTAACCCCTCCGGTTCGTCGGCTAAGTCAGCCGGAGCTGCGGCTGGAATGTCCTTGCTGTGGTCGGACTCTGTGCTTTCAGCAGGTTCCTCAGGCTTCGTCTCTTCTGTCTCAACAGGATCAGTTGAAGGGGCATCCTCAGAAGCTGCGGCTGCAGCTATTTCTGTGGGTGTGCTATCCGCCTCGGGAACCTCGACAGTCGATCTTTCCTCCTCAGCTGGATTATCGTCAGCCTTCGAAGTGGTGCTTTCTTTTGTCTCATCCGCAGTTTTCAGTTCCGCAACCGTTTCCTCGACCTTTTCACCAGCGTCTGTTTCCTGCACATCTGCTTCCTGAATCGGTTTATCATCAGGCTCAACTTGATCTTTCGAAGCATCCGGCCCCGAAGCAATAGTGTCAGTCACCGGCGCCTCTTCTTCGTCCTTAGCTTTGAAACTTGGAGTCTCCTCAGCGGATTCTTTCTCGAGAGGGGCAGCTTCAGGCGCGGCTTTTTCTTCAGGTGCAGCTTTTTCTTCAGGTGCAGTTTCATCGTGTAGTGCTTCAGTTGAAACCTCCACAGCAGCCACCGCTTCACTGCTAGGTTCCTCCTTCGGCCCATCTCCTACATTTTCGGAGCTGCTATCCGCTGCTTTTGTCTCGCTAACCTCAGCAGCTGGTTCTTCGACCTCGGCTGGATTGGCGACCTTGGTTGACTCGGCAGGCTGATCTTGTGGATCTGGTTCAGTCTCCTTGCTAACAGGAGTGTCATCGGGTTCAGCGGGAGGGTCGGCTTTTTCCTCTGTGCCTTCCGGCTGAGTATCTTCGGCGACTGCTGGTGAAGCCTCTTCCACGGTATCAACGGCCTTTTCTGAAGTTTCGGCCTGAATATTGTCAGCAGCATTTGTTGAAGCTTCCTCTACAGCTTTAGGCTCCACAGTACCCTCCTCAGGGAGAGGTGTTTCTTCGGACGGCTTGACATCCTTCCCCTCATCCTTTGGAGCTACTGTCGTCTCTTCAGAAGATTCAGCATCTCTCTCATCATCTTTTGATGCTACTACTGGCTCAGCCCCAGATTCAACCTCGGTCACAGGTTTAACCACAGCCTCGGGTTCAGCCGTGGTTTCGTTAGTTTCCTTGGCGGTTTTCGATTCAGTTTCCGGATCCTTGGGAGAGTCTACATCAGCAGATTTATCCGTCGTCGGATTCGGTATCTCTTGTGGTGTCTCTGAAGCAACATCCGCAGCAGGAGCCTCTTCGGGTTGGTCTGCAGCCGGCTCTTTTGAAGCTTCTGGTGTAGACTCGGCCTCTTCCTTGACAGCCTCTTGTGCAGATTCACCCGCCTCAACTAGCTCGGCTTTCTGCTCTGCGGGTTCATCCTTAGAGTCACCAGGAGGTGAACTTTCTGTCTCAACAGATTTAGCTACAGGCTCTACCTCATCTGATTTATCCGCTGACTCGTCATCTGCTTTGGCTGTAGCCTCAGCTGAAGCGGGACCATCTGACTCTTGTGTCTTTTCCGGGGCTGATTCTGCTGTCACTTCCGGTGTTGCCTCTGGTGTTGCCTCTGGTGCTGCCTCTGGTGCTGCCTCTGGTGCTGCCTCTGGTGCTGCCTCTGGTGCTGCCTCTGGTGCTGCCTCTGGTGCTGCCTCTGGTGCTGCCTCGGGAGCTACCTCAGATGTCGTTTCCTCGCTATCTTGATCCGGTGCACTTCCTTTCGAGGGGTCGACAACTTCACCGGCACCTATAGCTTGCTCCTCGGCCTTCTCTTCTTTAATTTTGCCCTCTGGTCCCGCTTCGGAACTCGCCGCCGGCTCGGCTTCAGCCAGTGCTTTCATTTCTTCCACTGGCGCGGCTTCGGCAGCGGCAGATTTGCTTTCTTCAGTCGGAGAGTCGTCGGATTTTTTATCTGAATCGGGATTAGGCGACTCTTCTGTTGCTTCTGGCAGTGATCGAGAACTCTCGGGCTTTGACTTCCCATTCTTGCCCTTCTTTGCAGCTGTATCGACCTGTTTACTTGAGGTTTTCTCTGCCGCCTTTTCTGCCGCTTTCTTCTTCTTCTTTTCCTTCTTTTTCGCGTTTTTACCTTTTTTGGCGGAATCTGGCTTGTCCTCCTCTACCTCGGCTTTAGGTTCTGTATCCGGCTCGCCTTCTGGTTCCGGCTCTGCTGCAGGTTTAAGCTCTGGGTCTGGGTCTTTCTCCGGCTCCTTCTGGGACTCCTTCTCGGGTTCAGGCTCAGCGTTAGGTGTAGCTTCTGGCTTAACTTCTGGCTCTGGTTCTGGTTCTGGCTTTGGCTGTTCAGGATCTGCTTGGTCTTTTCCACTCTTTTTCTTCTTCTTTTTCTTCTTCTTTGCTTCGGCTTTCGTTAACGGCCACTCTGAGTCTTCTTGTAATGCAGGTTCAGAAGAGCCGACGTTCTCATTCCTTTCTTCTACTTCAGAGTTTTCGTTTCCTTCTGGGATTAGCCTAGTGTAAGAACAGAAGACTCAAAGGCTTACCAATTTGCTCTGCGTCTATCGTTTGGTACTGAACTTTGGAGAAATCGGCGAACTGCATGCTCTCCAAGGGATTTAACCGAGCAGAGGAGTATACAACTCCCGACCGCTCAGTCATTTTGCCCCCGTGGTTTGGCAGATGGTGGTAATATGAAGAAAAGGTGTGAATGACAAAATATGCAGTGTAAGTCCAGAAACAGAATAACGATTAAAGACACGGTCGTGTGCAGCAATTACGTCAATGTCGTTGGGTATTGAGACGCTATTCCTGCAGTCGGGTATTCAAACGCCACTGCTATGAAACAATGACAACGTGGTTACGGTAAAACAGATCAAATGCAAGTCCTGCCTATGGGATACGGCGGTGATAACTGGGGGGGAAGATAAAAAGGGAAACAATTCATCGAGCAGCCAACGGCAGCGTAGAGTCGAGAAAACGCACACATGCGATCTCGGGACGTCGAGTGATACTAAAGGGATTGATGAGAGCACCCCACACGAGAGGTCAGAAATCCAGATAGGTAGTCATATTTGACACTAATACGGGCCACCATGCATGGTACATGCTACATGCAGCATTGAGCTAGGAGAGGCAAATATTTTTCTACCCCACGACTCGAAGAACGACGCAGCAGTGGAGAAGAGCCTGAAGCTGAGGTGATCAATATCGTGCCCAAGATTGATTGGCGAGCCGGAACCAATTGGCGCCACGTCGCATCGCGGACACTGTGGATTATGGACAAACACCGGAGGTACTTTCAACTGGAGTGGGCTGGTGTGGCCTCATGCCTTTGGGCAAGCCGAACGGTGCTGATGGCTGGGTGAGCACATGAGAAACCGTCTGGCACCCTACGCTACAACACTCCCTTACCTTACGGTGATAGTGTGCGCCAATTTACGGCAGACCCGGACAAGACCGCCGTGGGCCGGTCTGTCATCGAAGGCAGGTTGACGTTTTGAGGTTCACCAATACTTTGCTGCAAAGATACCTATCACAGTCCAATCAGCGTCTAACGGGCGGTGTCGCTTCGGCTTGCTAGCCCCCCTTCCACATCCGGCTGCAGTCATTGGGCGTCAAGCTGCCCTACTGTACCCCTTGGGCTGTCGGACAAGATCTGTCATATCAATCAAAAGCAAACCGAGAGCGTCCCAAACGGTTCCCGAATTGGCCAAGGAGGGGTTGAGAAAGGCACCCAACCGGCAAGTAGACAGGGTGGGCTGCAGATATGCATGGGAGACACTAGTACGTGGTCGGCTTCGTTGGCACCGCTGAAGGACGATACTGAATGAGAACCTACGACAGCCAACCAATCTCAGCGGGGCGGAATAGACGTGGTTGGTCCTCGGCGGGCCGGCCGGGTCAGGGGTGAGGAGGTTCCTGATCGGGATTGATATCCCTGTGAGCTCGTTGCGAAGACGTAGGACCTATCTATTTGTCGATATGTAGTGCTCGATAAGACATATATTCACGGGCTCCCTGTCCCCTCCCGTTCAGTACCACTGCAAGATCTCCTGGGTATTCGGGAGATGCGTGTCCTTTCTTCTTCAGGAATTTCGTATATATTGATTGACATGTGAAAAGATAAGTCAGCATGGTATACTCTGTGCATAGTAGCATTTCAATGAAGGATTTTTAATTTTAGTTTAATGTATTATTGAGATGACAGACAGCCCCAGGGCGGGGGATGAGGGGCAGAAAGCCTCAGTTCATTGTTCCCGACTAACGACTTCAACCTTAGTCTTGGAGATCCATTGGGCATTATCCTCAATTAGCACGCCTTGTTTCCGAAAATTGCATTAATACACAGTAGCCTCGCATTCGCCAACCTCCTAATGAGTAGACGATGCGCCAAGGAAGCTGTTGAAATTGAACCAACCCCCCACATACTATACAATACCTACTCCGTAAAGAGGTTGGTTATGCGCAGGATTTTAACCACCAAGGGAGACGTTGCCATATTATTCTTAGTGGGACCGCCACGACCGCTTTCTCGTGAACTTTGAGCCTAGTACGCCTTGGATTGGGACATGAGAGAGAAAAATTTTTGAGGGTATAGTACGCATAAGTTATTTGCTTGCTCATTAATGAGACAATGGACTCTGCCAAAGATAGTCGGATCAAAGCACCACTTACATGTGAATACGCCTTATCTACACGATATTGTAGAGAGCTATAGTGACGCAGCGAGCTATTCATCATGAGATGGATTACTTACTCCATACATAATCTCGAATGACCCGTCTCATTTTGACCTTCAGGGTGTCTTAGACTCATGCATTATGCTTGAGGTAGTGAAGAAAAAGCCAATACCTTGAAGTTTCTCCGCGTCGAGTATCACAGTGTTGGTGTAGTCTAGTTCATCTCATATACTAGAGAGTGTGAAGAGGGTGAGGCGGATTGTCAAAGGATTTACTGTTCTTGAAGATGTGAATAGCCTAACTTATGCTGTAGATAGTTACATATGGCCCCCCAAGGTCTGGCCAGGAATCCGACAGCGATAAGATGGTGAAGTGGTTCGGCATCTTATTCATGCAAGAGAAAGTGAAAGTCAAGAGATTTTATTATCTTTTACTGAAACGATTTACTTCGTGTATGTTGGTTCATAAAATACTATACCCGCGGCGACAACAAGATTTTATGACATACACCTGAGCGAGGCGGCAGATAAGACAGAATCATGAGAATATATCTAGTTAGAAGATGTCGAAAGACATACCTATAAAACACAGAAGTGTGAAATCCATTCATCCCATGAGTACCTGAGAACTCCCAGATCTCAATCAATCCCGTCGGAAATGTTTGGAGCGCATAGGTTACAGAATCAAAATCGTTTAACGAATGGCATATCGCCCAAGCCTATTGACAAAGAAATCCCTTCTCGATCCCTCTTAACTGATCACGCATGTAGCTCCTTACTGCCATCTCATGCCTGATGAGTTTACAGCTTCGGCAGACTGAGATTGTCCCAGATGACGTAATGTAGGATGACGACAGGCTCAGAACCGCATCTTTTATCGCGGATTGTGGATGACTGAAGTAACAGATACACATATCAGAATAAACCGTCAAGATCGCTCAGCTACAAGGTCGAGTAGCAATCTTGGAGTCGAGTCTCCGGGCAATAGCTTGCTATGAACAAGTGCACAATCATCATTTCATCAACAAGGTAATATCCTCCATTTCGATAGGCGATAGGTAATAGGAACGTCGGTGGAATGAATACAGGGGTTTGCTCGACGAGGAGTAATTTGCAACGAGAGCTTAGACGTAAGACCTACGGGGACAAACGCGACCTGTCCTGGATTCCGCTAATTTAGTCTATAGACGGTCCGAATGGAATTACAACGCACTTCAATTGAAAAGCGACGTGGCTTCGTACTTCGCTGATATGAGCCATGGGCGGCCTCTGACCACAACTACGTCCGTGACGGCTTTTTGCACGTCTGGGGTCTCTGAATAATGATGTATAGGATTGTTGCCTACAAGAATGTCGGCACCGAGATTAGATGTGAACATGGGAATGGGTATTTCTGAAATCAACCTTTCTTGCTTAGCTATCATCATAGCAAGACAGTGCGCAGTCTAGGGACCTTTAGTCGTGTCACCATGCAAAAGTTCCCGGGAACGAAGCCCGCGCGACACATATTACACAGACAGGCGATATTAACTTCAACATATAACCGTATATCCATCTCGATAACTAGTGATGACGTGGCTCTCTAGCTAGGTAAGTAACGTAGTGCTGGCTCGAAGGAAGAGTAGTAGCCCAGGAAAAACAAGAGTGTATCACCGTTGGCCACACAACGCCGACGCCCGAATTAATAACAAGTAAAAGACCAAGTAGTCTAACGAGGGAAATGGTGTGGGTGTATCCTGTCAATAACAGACCACGGCTTGCCTGTGCCATGTCACCTTGTCTGTCATCTGACCCAAACCTTCCCTTGTAACAGCTGGTATTCCCCCTCCGCATGCGATTCTATGCTCGACCAAGACACCAAAATATCGGTATATTGCCAATTTATACTTCTCACATCGCCATTTCCTCCTGCAGCTTCCGGAGCTCCTTTTCCTCGTCGTCCTCGGAATCCTCGAGTTGTGGTTGGCTCTTGACTGTTAAAGCATGTTAGCTTGTTAAGAGGTATGTAAAATCGGAGTGGAAGACCCGTACTATCTGAATTCGCCACGCTAGGGAGTTTATGGACATCCGACACGGGTACTGTGCCAGACTCAAGCATTTTCTTGTCTAGTGCTTCTTGCTGTAGGGCCTCGAGCTCGTCCTCTAGTTCGTCCTCATCCAAGGGCTCGCCAATGTGGCTGCTCGTAATAGCCGACACAATCTCTTCGCTGAGTTCGTTCTGCTCCTTCAATTGATCCCTAAATCAACAGTGGTTAGTAGTCTGACGGTGGCAGCAACAGCGCACAATGAGACTTGTAGATGGTGGAGTGTGGCATACATTGTTTCCTCGACCTTCTCTACCGTCAGCTTGCCATGGATCTGTTTCATAGCATCGCCTGCTCTCTGCATAGCGGCGAGAGTCTCTTTGTTGATGTTGGCTGATTCGATGGCATTGATCTGAGCCTCCAAGGTTCCTATTTGGGCACTGGTCTGTTCTAAGCTGTGTTCATGTGTTTTCTTCCTCCGTAGAGCAGCCTTGGCAGCTATTCAGGGCCCAAGGTGGTCAGACAATGTGATGCGACGTGTTATGTGGTATGAAGGGAGATACGAACCATTTTTATTCGTGTTTACGTTCTTTCGAGCAATAGCATCCTGCTCAGCCATCTGGTTCTTGAGATGGTTCTCGCGCTTCTGTAGCATTTCCAGCTGAGTGCGCAAGCCCAGGATGGCATTCTTGGGAGTATCCTTCTTCTTGGCGGCACCACCGCCGCCAAACCATCCCCAAACTCCCGACATGATGACGTTGGGTAAGGACGGGGCCGAGCACTTGTATTATAGGGGAGACGGGAGAGGGCGGTGATTAAAACGGTCAGCTAGAGACGGCAAGCAGAACGGATCTCGCTATCAAGGCGGTTGTTCGAGGGCCGCGATGGTGAAGCCGATGGTGATGGCGGGGTATATGATCGTTGGGCGATAGCTCGGAGCCTGGACGGGGACGGGCGGATCCGGTGTGACGACAAGTAACGGCCCGACAACGGACAGAGTCGACAGTCGGTGGAGAGGTGAGTATCGACTCGTAGTCGGTAGGCGCCGCGAAGAAGAAGGCGATTCGATGGGACGAGGTAATAATGGAAGCCTGACGAAGGACGTTGAAGGGGTAGAAGGAGATAGAGAGTTGCACGTTATCGGTCCCTAGGTAGGATTAAGGTAGGTAGGTAGCCTGGCCCGCCGGAAGATGGACGATGATGCAAGCCGTGCTAATAATACTACTGACCTAAGTACCTGGTACTGAGATCTGCCTGCTGTAACAAGGCATCAGCGGCGCCCTATCAGGTAGACAGTTAAAAGTACCTTCAGGTACTGCAGGACATTCCATGTGCATGTTTTATGTGCAATCTTACACTGCCGTTACCACTTGGGTACCTATAGAAATACTAAGGTGCCGAGGATGCCTAGGTATGTAGATTTTAGGCACTCTCCTAGGTCCTCTTCTAGGCACCTTCTAGGCACCTACCCAGCTGAATGACCACTGGCCATCGGTCAGCTGGCTCACCTACAGCACTAACAGGATTTATCCGGTGATTAGCCGGTCGAGACTGGCATCATGAGGCCAAACTGGTAGAAAGGCACCAGTATCATGAGATCCATATACCTGTAACTGAGGTACTAAAAACCACATTGCAGTCTCCTTTTTTTTCATTTCTTCTCTGTCGTTCCGCTTCTATATCATGCTTGTGTTTACAAGTCCGGGTTCGTGACCCTTTAGTCACGATGTGTAGCTCGTACCGCGAAGTGACAGAACTGTAAATCGATAGCTAATTCCTCTCACTTTCGAAAGCTACCTCATACGAGATGTGTTGATAATACGCTCAGCCAACTAGCTTATATAAAGTGGTTTCTCCAACAGCATCATGTCGAATGGGCCCCTCCCGTCAGAGCGGACTCTCCTATCTGCACTCTGCAAGAAGCAAGTCGGTGATAAGGTCAGGTTTTTAGGATGGTAAGGTCACGTTGTCTCTCACATACGGCGTTTCCCTGCATTACCTAGTACCTCTTCCCTACGATATTCAATGTCCTTATTTAAGATTCCCGCGTCTGCCGTCTCGCTACCTTGAAACCCGAAAACCCGATGGCTCGTCCTGGCTCGTCGTTGAATCTACCGATGCTTTTTGTAGATCCCCGCTTATGGTTCTGCTGACTGGGTTTCTCAAGTGTCACAGAATATTCTACTCGCTTCGGACAAATCACCCTCAAACACCATTGCCCCAAAGAGGACGGCGATATCGAGGCGCTTGTCGATGTAAATCTTCTCCTCAAATCACTCAAGTCTGAGCAAACCGACCTCGGGCAATGGATACACGTGATTGGATATATTACCTTCCTCAACAGGACTTCTTCGAGCAACAAGACCACGCCGCGCGTTGGAGTACAGGCCTTGGTGGTCTGGATTGCGCAAGATCTTGACCTGGGAGTATACGAGAAGTCAATGCTAGCTGGTGCTAATGAGAGTGCCGGAAATTCGGCGTCAATAAACCCAGCTTCGAAATGAAGCCCGTTGTGCTCAAAGAGTTGATTCGGCGAGCCATCAGAATCTGGTTATTCGCAAACCCCATTCAAAGTCACGTGTCGCTAAAGTCGTGCTTTGACATGCGATATAGGGGCCTTGACCTTGGTGCATTCCGCTTTTCAAGATTTCCATCCAAGTAGAGGGCATGTTCCAATCCTGCACAGCGAGAACCTATCGCACAACATGAAAACGAAATGATACAGGAAATTCGAAGAGAGCTAGCTCTGCCAACGCACACGACACCTGAGAACAAATATAGCTAGGCGATATATGTCATCCATCTCGCGCTATCATGTTGTGAAAGGAGCCTGATGATAAGGGTAACATTCACCCCAGTAAGTCTGGGCTGTCGTGCTAATTAAGAAGGAAAGAAAATGAGCAACTTCTTGTCAGCCTATGAGCTGCAGGCCATTTCTCGAGCTTCCGACAAGGTACGAACCCTTGTCATAAGGAGGGATGAACTCCTTAACCGCGGCTCTGGTTGATGCTGCAGGCCACCGCCGAAATGCATTGCTTTTACGTGGCATCCAGCAGCTAAGAGCCAATCGAAACCGGTGACAGACGGATTCGCCGCAATTGTTTGTTGATATACCACGCACCACATTATGCAGCACATATCAATTAGCTAAGATGCAGCTACCCTCTCTTGCCAGGTTCCAGTCTAGGTATCCACAAGGAAGATCAGCATTCTGCCAGATGGCACGCCCTTCTTGGACGGCGACCCTCTTTATCCCAGACTCCCATCTCAGGTTCCATTCTCGGCCAACTTTCGATACACCGAACCCGCTCGGCCTTCGCCAAATGGGCGCTTAGCCTTCCGTTTATGTAACATCAACTACAGCAAAGAGTAACGTACCACGCCATTCTCCGTCGCGGCCAGATGCAATCCTGTAGCCTCCTACGGTTTCGTCGAATCCATGTCTGCTTAAGTGTCAATTTCGGGGTATTTCACACCCTCTTCTATCGGTATACGCTCGCTTCGAAACAGCACCTCGTCGGTTGTTGCGACGTTTTGACGCCTCCCCTAACCCCGATCCCGCTCCCGCTCCCGATCCTTTCGAAATGAGAATCGGCTGGTGCAGTGGGCGTTTGAGCGGTTTCTCGAGATTCTGTTGGGTTTTTGCTGCAGCTTGCCTTTCCCACATTTCCTTCGACTTGAGACAAATGTCATCGATTTGCTCCTGGGCGAGGATTAATATAATTATAATAGCCGCACACTGAGGAGAGGCCTCAGCTCACATCCGTCAAGCACGCCCCCGGTGTAGTGATCAGAAACCCATCCTCGCCCTGCAAGGATGTGTAAGTGTTGTACTTGATGAGCTCGTCGTTTCTCGTACTTGTCGAGTATACGGCCTCACTGTGGCCTCTGGGCCAAGGTAACACTGAAGTTCCTGCGTGATGACCTTTTTGTTGATGTCGAGATGGGGGATCCAATATCTATTCATGGATACCGATGACATGGTTGTGGAGTTGTCGAGTTGGATGGGGGTTAGGTCTTCCTATCATCAAGGCACCTCAGGTGTCCCTTCTTGATCCTGATCGAGGGGTGCTAGCCTATTTATACTGGGATTCGTTGAATCAGCCTCGTCACTCCGGACGCTCGACCGACTCCGCAGTGGAACTCAAGTGTCCGGCAGTATTACACTGCATTGTTTCATTCACCGCCTAGAGCGAATACTAAGGGTGAATGCTGCTAGCACGCAGAAGGACATGCATTGCATCTGTCTCTGCTTGATCACACATCTGTGGCAAGCGCCGAGTCCGCTTCCGGCAATTCTGTCCGCCTCACTTGTACGCCCCGTTTTTCTCTGAACAGACGAATTATACCATCGAGTTGGGAGAGTCTCGAACACCCTCACAACAAAAGGGTGATCATCTGCTTGTGTGCTCCTATATGGTTGGAACATTAGATTCCCGTAGTGCTACCACATTCTAACCCATGCATGGACCTTAACATACAGGCTTTATTACTGTTGCCGCGGTAGCTTGTCTTAGTTGTCTTCCTTCTCGGACAAGGAAGCTCTTACAAGTCTCCGCTTATGTCATTTATCTCCAACGCCACCACTACCGTGCGAGCTGTTGTACGATATCCTTCGGTCTCTTAAATCGAAGAACGTACAATTCGTTCCTCATGTAGGTCGTAAAGTATGCAGTTGGAGGCGGTCAGAGGCACTACTCGTCAACGAATGAATCAGATCGCACCGGAGTTCATGGTGAACTTTAGTCTGTCATTAGATGGGCAAGCAAAAAATGATTGGCTTATATCATGATTAATGGAGGTGCATCATGTAGCCAAACAAGTCTCGAGAATGCTATTGAAGAAACATCACTGACACGGCATATGTGTTTCTCCTGGAAGCCGATGAGTGGACCTCGAGGCAGCCTTGGAATTGGCTATTGTCAGGGACACTCAAATGACGTTCAACCCAGTCTACTTCGCGTCTCAATGCCGTATCGAGTGAAGCCATGGTTGACTGGAAGGATGTGAGTTGGCAATCAGGCCATCCGAGCACAGCACGGGATTTTCTTATTAAGGGTGCGTGCTTGAAGCTAGTCTGATGGCCACTGAGCCTTAACGCTCCTGCCGCCAAGAAAATAAAAAGAAAATGCAAAAAGGCGATGAACGACGCAAGAGAGGAAGGCAAACGCACCCACGACATTTAAATAAATGAATACACAAGAGGGGAGAAAAGACGGTGACTGACTGCGCAACACTAATGGTGTCATAATACCAAGAAGCAGACCGCTCAATAAGGTATCCCAGTGCGACGCGAATGATGGGATCTGGCACATTGAAATGAGATGGAATAGGAACGATTCGCCATTCTCGCTAAGAGGGGTGCCGTCCGGCGATTTGTCTCGATGCTGAAAGGAGATAAGGTGGTTGTCACGTGTGCCAGCTATTTAACAGACAGAGTAATCACATACTTTACAGAAGAGGAATTCCATCTGCCTGCACTTTCTATTCGTATCTACTCTTATCTCGGATTCTGCATGGTGTAGGCTCGGTCCTCTGCGTACCGGAGTTGTCTGTTTCAGAATCTGCCTGTAGTGACGGGAGCTTGCTGAGTTGTCGGATGTAGCTACTGACCCTCCCTACAAAACTCGACACTGCGCGAATGCTTGTTCTGTCTTCTGCTCATTACCAAGTCCATCAGTTTTCCGGGCTTTTATCATGCTCCAAAAAGCCACAGCTGTTTCATTTGACGCACACAGTAGACGCCGTGGTGGGTATCGTCACGAGTCTGGTCAACCATGCAAAGAAGGCGATTATAAGGTTGCCTGCTAGATAGCCACCTCGGACTCTTTCGACGTGGCCCTAGAATATGCCCAGACGGCGAGTCTCTAGAACAGCCAGTATCACCATGATTAATATCACGGTGCATATCAACATGTGGCGTCATCTGCATCTGTGACTGGCCGCAAGCCATCTCTGCTGGCGCATTGATCACTGGTGCGTCTTGTAAATTACCACCTGCTTTGTATTTAGCATTCTAGGGCTCATGTGCACGACCTTTGGCGAACCCTGCAAGAGGATACGCACCCGACATTTTGCACCTTGCTCTATGCTTCAAGATGGCTAGATACCGGATGACTAAGCCAGATCAAGCCACACATGGCTGTAGTGGCGGTGTCATGAACATCTGTGGCTGGAGCTTAGGTATCTGTCTGCGCTACCTACCTGGTGATATACCTCGTGATATCACGCATTAAGACCAGGCACCACCTTAGCAGCCTTGCTCACCTCACGCCGTCCACGTGGCTGCGGGCGGAGTCCCAACCTCAACTCATCGTCCCCCATCCATCGCCCATCTGGAAGAGGGAGGACGACGGTCGCTCTGGTCGCTCTGTTCTCAACTCTAGACGCTTCGGATGACGTAGGCAGCAAAATGACTGGCGAAACAACCAGAAAAGGGATATGAGACGGAGACAACCTTATCAACCCCGCCTGATCGATTAAAGAACCTACTCTAGAGGAAGTAGATGTCTAACAATCCGTCCGTTCATCCAATACGACCTTTCCGTCAAAAATAAGGCAGGGGCGGAAAAATCGCAAATGAGTACCAACGCTTCTGTTCCTCAGACCCTCTGGGATCTGCAGGTCCCGTTATACATCACGCATGCGAGCGCCCCCAACATGCCTTTTGTGACAGCTGTGCCCCGGTTCAGTTATCTTGCGTTATTGTTGCCCCGCTTATCGACCTACTTCGGGCTACCGTGCTCGAGCTTTCACCATGAGGATGTGTTGCTGCGGAACTTGGCCGTCGGACTGCTTGTCGACCTATACCAGCCGACCTTACCGTGGCGGTTGGTTGTTGGAGATGGCATTAGTTGGGATATCGGAGATACTTTTCTGAATAGTGCAAAGGAGGTTAGTCAGTCAGTTGATTTGCTCGAAGTCGCTGTTGGTGGGATGTTATTTTCGTACAAGAGAAAACACCCAATTTCAGGGTTACAAACTACTGACGCTTTTACCTAAGGCGGACTTCGTAAGAAATGGCAATGCGCAACAGATTATGTCCTTATCAAAGGAGAATACTACAGCGCTCTGGAACGCGGTTCAAGACAGTGAGTCCCATAAGTCACTCTGCTCTGCTAACTGATCAGCCATCTAATCTGATAACAATCTAGATGACTACACAGCCTTTAACAAGGTGAACTCACGGCTACTGAACACCTCACGTGAGCTCAGAAATGTGCCCCTGCGTATTTACATCCCATCTTCCCCTAGCGACGTGGCTGGCGGTAGCAACAACGCAGCAGGCGCATTCAAGGTCATGCAATCCCTTGTATCGCCCAAGATCAACGATCGTAGGTTCCATCATACCACAGGCCTGCACGGTCTTTGACCGAGATAATGTACAAGCTAACAAACGTCCTACATCCAGGTACTCCACAGACTCTGGGCGTAGCATTGCGTACTTTACTGCCCAAGCTGTTCCCAAGTAGTAGAGATCCGGTGCTTGCGGCGGCGATCTTGCATGGCGTGCGTGTCCCGTTCCACGCACCTCTCGAGGAGCTGATGCGTGAGGCAGCCTACCCAGATGGGTGGCTATGCCTTGTGGTTGTGCCGTTGGATATATGATTGTCCTCTTGTCAGTACGATCATGATCCTGCGACACTGAATATAACGGCAGCGGTTACACGGATTCGGGACAATAATTACCTTCCGTCATCGGAAGATTGTATCAGGGATGAACTTGAAAATTAAACACAAAATAAGTCTCGTGTACATGGCCACCCCTGAAAAAGGCTAGCTGGCACATATCGCTTCTCTACACTTTGGCCGAACTAATACAAATGAATCTCATCGAGAAGGCACAATCTATCGGTGTCCTGACATGCAGGTAACTAGCCCACATGGTTACCCCGAATCATTAGGCTTGCCTATGGAGATGTCCTATCTATTTATGGCGGAGCCGCTGGATGGATTCTTCCGGAACCCCTGCAGTAGGACCCGGAGCATGCCACGTGGGGAAGTCGGGTATCGGCATGGTTATCAACCCCCCAAGTTCCTGTAATCCTTTCGGCTGATCCGAGATCCCGGGACCAGCAACAGAGATTTATCACCGGGTATGAAGTTGATTCACTTGTACTACGCTCGTATCCCGTACTTCAGGAGGTACTTGTATGGTACTTGCGAAATACATCATCTACACTCCACATTACATCGATTATCTCGTCATGGTGCATTAGAGGGAACATGGCCCTTGAGGGTTAATTGCGAGGTGTGGTCGTTGTCTGGTTACTGCCGATGAGAAAGTAGTGAGCCAGGGTGCTTGGGAGTGTTTTAAGACTTAAACTTCTCATGAAAATGGATATTGTAGTATGGTTTTCGCAGACGACTCGTGGTGACGAACATTAGACGTATCTGGTCTCGGATACTCTTCAGTAGACTGAATGATAAGCAACTAGCTGTGCAGACTTAATAACATACACTATGTTGTGAGCCTAGATACTTACGGCTCGCATAGTTCGTAGTCATCGAGTGCGATGTCTTCCCAATTTCTCTATCCGCCTAGCCATACGGTGAATTCGACACCGTAAAGTAGAAACGGCACTGAATATACCGTAACACACATCTCGTCATCTCGATATCCTTGCTCGCCAACTTTCTTGACAACATCATCTCCGAAGTACATCCGCTCTAAACTATATGTCATGCATGCCGACAGAACTCGAAACCATCTGCCGAATGCCCACGAGACCGAGACAACCCTGGCCCCATACGCTTTCGAGCCCAAGAGGCCAAGTACACACTTCGCCGTAATCAGTAGCAATCACCGCTGAAGAGAATTACAAATTCTCTTTGGAAACATTAGTGTGCGTGCCTAGAATAATGAGTGTGTGTGGATTATGTATGTATGTATGTACATTATGTTCGACCGTCTTTCACCGACTCTCCGTCCATCCTATTACGCATAAATGCATGCACCAGAGTGTGTATAAGTGCGTACACTAGACATGCAGTTCGCTCGATTCTCTCCGCCCACGTGGTCCAGCACGCGCATCTACTAGGTAAGATTACTCACCTCTAGAACCACACCAGAACAAGTCTTTTTTTTTTTCTTCCTAACTCCATCTGTTCGTCCTCGCTGAAGACCTGGATGGAGCGTAGTGTTGGTGTGTTCCTGTCCTCCTAGCGCGCTGTTAGTGTATGTAGTGTAGAGATCTAGTGGGCCCCCTCGAAGGAAGGAAATAAGCGACCTATAGTACAGTAAGTAGAAGAACAAGGAGAAGAGAAAAAACTTCGGTTCCGTTTCGAGTAACATTAGGCGTAACTTCTGGCAAATGGGAACTATATCGCGGGTCAGAGTGTGGTGGTCTCTTGGCGATATCTCAGCTTTCGAGGCTTGTAGACGTAAGAGCAAATTACCACTACTACTAGTTTTTTTTGGGGGTGTTATTTACATACTGTTTTGTACATACAATAGGCCCGAGGGGTACTAGCTAGCAACATCCTCGCTTTGATGTGGAAAACAGGGTAATGCGTGATTGGTAAGGTGTTATACTACATCGCGGACTTCGTCTACGGACTATGAGCTAGCTAGCCAATATGCCAAGTTTCCTGCACTCGTAATCCGATGATGTTCTAAGTAGATATCCCCTGGGAGCTTTGTCTCTCTCCAAGAGCACGGATACATAGAAAACCGAGACGAAAAGATGATGGCCAAGAGATAAAGTTGCATGGCAAGGGGGCAAAAACGTATTACCGGACCTATCGCTCTCCAAAGAAAGGAACGTGCAGTTCACACTAATGTACTCTCAGCATATATATGTTATGACAATGACGTAGATGAGCACAGACAGCAAGCACTCAGTTACCCAGAATGAAGTTGATTGTGTAGTGGTATGAAGAAAATAGAACAAGTTGATATGCTTAGTCAGTGTATACATAAGTAGGTAGGCAGCACTTTATCTTGCATACATAAGTACCGTATCCAGTATACTGTACCCGAGATCTGGCCGCCTCCATAGCACGTACTATGTAAAATGCCCAGGAGCCAAGCACCAACCAAACCAGGGGCCGAGATGCATGAACCGTTTGGGTAGAGCGAGCGAGCGAGCGCTAGATATTGCGTCACACTACCTACATGTATATTCTATATGGGAAGTATTCAAGATAGCTTCACGTAAATACAATACCTAAGTCCATCTAGGTTCCGGTACCTGCGTTGGAATCCGCACGGGTACCTGGACATCTACCTGCTGTACAGTAGCCAGGCCGGGCCCATATCATCTAAGTAATATTAACAGACCACATAGAGCAACCAACTAAGTCCATAGCGTGATGTCTAGAGTGTTTTAGCTTTCTTCCTCCCAGGGCGGCGGTATCTCGGCACGAGGTTAGCGCGGGAATGACGTCCTCGCTGATCGCGCCCGTACTGTGTTGGTAAGTAAGTAAAGTCGAGATTCGCGTACCAGCTGAAAAGTATCGCGGGCAACGCGACGATACCTATGCCAGATAGAGATCTGACAGATCATCTTACGTGGTGAGGAAGGGCAAATAGGTACTGTATTACACACATCCAGTTCGATTACACGCAGATACCTATGTAACCATGCCAAGTTATCGGCATGCCAACCAAGGTCCATCACGTCACTTCGGCAGGGTTGATTGATTGGGTTCCCTCGCGCTGGTTTTGTCTCACCTATCTTGCTCCCGTTCCCACGTTTTTTTTTTTTCTCCTTTGGCGCCCTGGAACCACGTTGTCTTTTGTCTCGGGTGCGCCAAGCTGTCAAACACGGCGGAACGGGCGAGACATACATCCGCGGAATGTACTACCATAGGCTAGTCCGGGCTAGTGTACATGGGAAGTGCGAGCTCCAGACCTATAATATGTTGATGATATAGTCTGAATTGCTCGGTATGACATGCAGGAACCAGCTGCAGCGCCGGATCGTCATGAAAGGGGTTTGTTTTCTTCTAACTCCTCTGATGAGGACGTCATATAGAAGCACATCGATATCACGATTGTCGTCGGCGTAGATTGGTGAGACACGCCTTATACAGTTCATTCCATTTGTGGCATATGCTGATCAACCGGAGCGACACTGATGATGAATCAATTGGTCTATACACACATTTTTATCTTTCCCTCTTCAACTTGGTTTTTGGTGTCTTTTGACCGTGAATGAGCCAGGCCTGATAAACTGGATAAGGTGTTCAACTTCTTAAGTTTGGAGTTTTTCGAAAAGGTCCCATGTAGATTTCTCTCGCGGGAGCTTTCTCCAAGCTGCTTGCATGTTTCCAAACCCTATTTACTTACTCCCTCCCCTTGTCCCCTTAACCACCCACCCAACTGATGAGCTGTTCCTCATTCATCTGATTATACCTAAGTGGCTTTTTCTTTTGTCTACTCACTGGATAGACGAACGTCATGTACAAGTTAGATATACCAAATACACGGGGAAAAACAAGAACAATAAAATTCACAGATGTTGCCTCCCACCAATACAGCGCCGCATAGTTGTGTCAATCACCGTATGCTGTTGTGTTACCCAGATCGAAACCCGCCTTCCTCCCCGGATAATTCGACGACAATAGCACGGAATAGCAACGCAAGTGTATGCTAATGCTGAAGTGACGACGTAGGTAGTAGTAGTTGTAGTAGCAGTAGTAGAAATGAGAAAAAGGTGGTATCTCCTCCGCGGCCTCTGGAATGCAAAGAACCGGCATTAATAAAAAACTGGTGAATTCGAGAAGGCCACACCAATCCAAGCTCCGTTGATATAAAAAACGCCTGATGAACGTCCCCGTTGTGAAAGGGGGGTTCTCAAAATGAATGCTTGCCGCTCCAATTTGCTGCCCTTCGTCTAGAGATCCCGCGTCACACACACACACACCACACACACACAATCGCCTCCCACTACGTTACTGCTGAACTGAGATTTGTAAATGATCGATCGCTAATGCCGGATTAGGTTAAGAATGAGCGCGCCGGTTATGCTAAATTGTGAACGTGGGGGCTGACAAAGCTGTCGTCCATGTTCGTCTTGTTGTTTGTTCACTTGCTTTGGTTGTTTTTGGATGTTTATACAGACATCGTAGATATTTGGTGGGGCTTGTTCTGCTCCAGTCGAGACTGAAAAAAGTTCAGTTTATTATGTACGCAAATAGTCGCTAAAGAGTAATGCTTCGCACAAGGGGTATCATCCGCATTGATGAATATACTGCAGAAAAACAGTTTTGTGTTGTTTCGTCTCCTTGTTGGTAGTAGTGCCTCATTGGCGAAAGAGCATCCGGCAAGATTAAGCCCAGAGCTAACCGATCTTTCCCACCAATGCTCAAGTAGAGTTTCCACATACAATTGCAAGATATCGTCGAATTCCAATCAGTGTGACCTCATAATGGAAGGCGAAGAGGGCCCACGATAGTAGCTGTTCGAGTAGATGGGCGGTAGCACAGCGTTACTGGTCGCACTCGAAAAGCTAGAGTCCGCTCTTATATCCATCTCGTCGTGCGAGAAACCCAGCTCCACTGCTAGACTGATTAGTATGTTCAGATCCTTTTGGAGAGCACTGGATGGTTGAGCAATCTCCTTGAAGAACGCGATGGTGCGCGCAAAGAGCCCGCTCAAGACCTCCGATTCAATGAAAGAGCGGAGCGCATCATCTCTGTAGCACGCCGCTAGCGTCAACAGATTTCCCCATTGACTGTATGAGAAGTTAGTGAGCTCAATATAATGTATAGACAGCGTGTTGCACTTACGCATGCGCTGTCCCGAAGACATTGGTGATGATGATGCGCTTCTCCCTATGTATGCCGTGAAACGCGCGCGTACTCTCGATGAGGGCGTGAATTGCCAAGCCCGCGTACTCGATTGTCCTAGGGTCGTGCCTGGGTTTTGCGTTATTGCCGGAGGGGGTCATGGCATCAGGCGAACCGTGGTCATTCTGATAAGCGGGGGGGGTCTCCGCCTCACCGTCCAAGATCATTCGCAAAAACGGTCTGTAAAGAATTACTTGTGAACCCCAGTACTTGGCGCGAAGCCTTGCCGCAAGGATGTCGTCCGGGAGAGGGTCATTGTCGTTCCATTGGTATACCGGAGGCACCCACATATTCCTGGCGCTTTTGAGGACGGCCTGGATCTCATTGATCTGGTGCTCCATTGCCTGGTAATGGTTGCTGCTGGGCTTGTCCTTTGCCGGGTCGTATAATAGATTGTGCACCCTGTTCAGCTGCTTCCGCAGATACAATTGCGCCAAGTACCCTTCCGTTACGTACTGAGGAAACCCGTGTTCAAGGGCAAATTCCGTGTTTGGGTAAGGCATTTGGGATTCATAGGCTAATATGCCCGATTGTGGAAGTGGTAATTCTGCCAATATGTCGCTGTAAAAGGGTCAGTCAACAGTTACTGTTTGTATTAGTAAGGAACTAGCTGTTTTACCTCTCCAGCTGCAGGCATGTCCAGAAAGCGAAGGACAGTTGGTTGTCTCTTCGAGAATGCGGGTTGCACTTGTTTAGATTTGAAAGGCGACCGAGGCTCCTAGTCGTTCAGGTCAGCGTCAAGTAGCATAAGACGGCTACTAGAACTCAGAGGTTAGACTTACGGTCGTAGTACGACTTGGAGTTTCCGGCTGGCAGTAGAAATGTGTTCCCAGCTCTCCAACACACGGCCCAGTTGCCCCTGATACAATCCAGCCAAAATATGTACATAAACTTGCTTCAGGCAAAAGCCACCGTAGCCCGCACCCATAATATCAGATGCAAGCGCATAGTATTCGAGCCCTGGAATCACGTCGAGGTTGCGCTTGTGCGATGCTGATGCTCTGCTGAAGGGCATATTGTTACCTTGTAAAGACGATCTGCGGCTCATCATGATACCCCGATCGTTCTCCTTAGGCGAGGGTATGCCAGAAGACTGCGAAGGGGGCAATATACCAGGTGAGCCTTGACTAGGCGACGCTAGGACTCCGTTGCGCACTAAAGGCGAATTACTCGAGAAGCCGTCAGGTTCGTGGACAACATCGGGAATCTTGCCTTTGTGAAGACATATTTTTCCCAGAGCGAAGACTAGGAGAACAAGGGCACTTTGCACATTCCTGTATGGGCGACCTGGTTTCCTAAAGTTCGTGAACAGGCCCTGCTCATCACCGGCTGGGGATCGCTTGCGCTTATTTCCGACCTCAGGCATGGCCGCAGACGAATTCATGGACGGAATTATAAAGCCCGCCGAATGGTTGCCTGACTTATTGCCGCTAGCGGTATTTGAGGACTTGGGCAACTGGTCGAGAAACACCCTGACCATGGCGTCCAGCTCCTTGGGGATAATAATTGGGTGCATGTTGAGAATATTCTCCTTGAAACTCTTTACGTACTTCAAGATTTTGGTTTGGTCCCAATCAGGGTTCGAGTCAGGATTCAGCACACCTCCCTTGTAATCGCCAGGCCAGCCCGGTGCTGGGCTCCCAACTTGACCCCATAGCTCTGGGCCAGGTGTAGGGGCTATTACATCAGAAGCGTCTTCTCCATCGGTCGTGCTGAAGTCTTGTGGTGTGCCTTTATCTGAGGTCCGATTGTCGGACTCATTCCCTTCACCTCTACCAAATATCCGAAGTACACCTCTCTGTTGTTCTTCCCGAATTGGGTATTCCTCTACATAACGAATTTGCTGGTCTTGTAATATGCGATTGAGCATCTTATTGATGGAGGGCCATTTTAATAGCAAACTGGCGAGTGTGGTATGGTTCGGAGGCATAGCGGGTCGGCCCGGGAGCACCATCGGCCCAGGCTCGGCTTCAATATCGTCGTGGTCTCCTTGCCGCAGCGTCTCGTGCGCCTCATTTAGACTCAGTGGCGGTTCCATAACACTGGTCAGCCCTGGTGTTGATGTCTCGGTTGTCTCTTCTTCGACTATATCCTTATTATCATCTAACGGTGGGGTATGATGAAGGATGTGTTGGTCGTCCTCTTCAATAGACTCTACTTTCATTCTGGCGGCTCCCGGGTTTCCATGCACCATGTTTTCCAGCATTGACATCCGAGCCTCCATCTTATCAAACTTGTCAAATTTGGCGCTCATTGAAGACATCTCTTCCTTAAGGAAACTGAGTATCTCTAGTATATCTGTTGTTGCTTTATCTGGTCTAATGTTGCTGTCAACATTTGAGACACCTAAGTCCGGATTTAGTGAACTTACTGTTTTGCGGGAGGATCCCTGTATTTACATTCGACATTCTTTTCACGACAGTTTTTGCATGGTTTCGTCTCGTCGCATTTAGCTTTTAGCTGCCTACAATTATCGCAGGCCTATAACACTAGCATTAGCGATCACCGAACACACACACACATATATATATATAAAGAAACTCAGGTATGGACATACTTGCGACGCCCGCTGCGGTTTCCGCTTAGTGCCGGCATTTTGAATTTCTACGGCGGCATACATCTGCGGTGGGGGCCCATAATGAGGGCCATCATAGTGCGGCGGTTGCTGGGCCGGTGGAGGAGCATGGAAGTTTTGAGGCAACCCTGGCGGCCGATAGAGCGCCGGCGAGTGCGGCATCGAGCCTCCGTTGTCGAAGCTCATGTGGCGGCGAGGGTCCTCTGGAGGATGTTGATTCGGGTGGGGAGGACCATGTGGTGCAGGAGGGAGTCCGTCGACGGGGTGACCAGTCGAACTAGGACGGCGCAGCTGGGGAAGAGCCTGCTCCTCGATGTCGCGCTTCACTATAGGGTCGCGCTGAGGATATGAGGGATAAGGTGGGTGCGCTGGAGAGGGAGGAAGCTGTCGAGGCGTGTCCTGGATCGGAGGATAAAGCTCGTGTTCATGGTGGTGGTGACGGCGCTCGTCGTGAGGTGGGTGGTGAGCATGAGCGGGTGGAAGAGTAGGTTCTGCCGGACGAGAGAACGACGGCGGCGGCGGCGGTTGGTATTGAGCCGGCGGTGGTGGATGATGAGGACCTCCTGTGGCGGGTGGGTGGTGTGGAGGGTTTGGCTGCGGAAGAGATACGCCTTGGCCGTGGAGTTTACTCGACCATGAGGGCGTAGTCGTCAGACGAGGTCGCTTGCTCGGGTGCGCGCCAGGTTCCATGCTTGGGAGACTGGCGGTTATATTTGCAAGTACACCGGTCATAGGGTTGGCCAAACAGAAGCACGGGTCAGCTCGACAACGACGTAACTATGATCAGGGGAGGTGGCCATGGAAAAGAGGACCTAGAAGAAGACGCGTGCGAGGGTCCTCCCGGCCGGCCGAGCGAGAGAGAGCGAACGATACTGAGTAGTGTGTGTAGTTGGCCACTCCTCAATTTAGGAAGTGGAGGTTATGATTTGCGTATGAAGCCCACTGCGGGCAAGCAAGTACTGGCGTAGTATCTGCGGCAGTACAGGAGTACCGTAGACGGTACTGGAGTACGTGAGAGGTAGGACGTCAGTACGCAGGTGTTACTGGCGGAGAACGAGGAGGGCCGCGGCGGCGATATGGTGATGGGCCGGCAGCCAACGTATAGTGCGTCGTCGTACGTTATACGTTACGGTAGCGGTTGCGATGGTAATAGCAGTGATGACGATGGGATGGGCAAGCAGTGGGAATACTTGTTGCTGGATCCCAAGCACGGACGAAGACGGGGACTGAGACTGGACACAATTCGACGACGATGTTGCCGGCTTGTCACTCCTCTGTGCTGTTAGTACTCGGCTCGGTACTCTAGTCCACTCGTTACGTACCCAGGTATCGCAGGTCCCCTGTCCAGGCGCGTTGAATGAACACCCTCTAGTCCGCCACACTACGGTATGACCGTAGCTTGGCGGCGATGTATCCCAGGTAGCACCACCGTCGTGCTATTGGATGGAGCAGAGCCCTACTACTGTGCAGAACAAGCTTGTGATATGATATGTACCAGAATTGTGCCTGAGCCCAAGCCGAAAGGTGTAGCGCGAAGATCAGCGCACGCGCAGTTGGGCAGAGACAGGTCCACGAGAAGCTCGGCAGCTGAGGTGGATTATACAGTCGCCGCTTGCATGCTAGTACAGATATCAGTAGATCGCAGAGGTCCCAGCAAGCACCTATGTCATCCGGATGGCGCCGTAGCTGTGCTCGCACTTGCACACGCAAAGACGTCGAAGAACTGCTCCTCTCCGCCCAAAGCTATCTAGGTATGGCGAACGGAGGGTTGTGCGTAGGTACGGACGGTACTGTATATATGCATGCATGCAGGCAGGACAGGACAGGTCTATTAAGCTAGGTAGGGCCAGCGATATCGTGGCAGATGTGGCGGAGCCAAAGCAGCAACAACAACGACAACTGTAACAGCAGCCTAGCAGGCGAGGAAGAAAAAAGAAAGCACTGTTAGTGATGGAGCAGATCTATGCAACGATGGGAGACGACAGTTGTACCGCACCGCGACCCTCTCTGTACTACTCACAGTAACGGTATTATAGCACAGAATAGCAGAAATCCCTTGTCTAGCTGGTCTACTTCGTAAGTAGTACCTATGCTGTCGGGTACCTGGCTGCTGGCGACGAGAATGACTCGGCCCTCCCCATTGCTTCTGGGAATTGCCTTTTGGCTGATCCACCCGGAGACCCTGGAGACCCTAGAGCCTGGAATGGAATGATGGGATAGAATGGCTCTTCGTTAGCAGTACCTACCTACTTACTGTAGAGTGTACTCGGTCGAGGGCAGGACAGGACTGTGTGGTCTACCGCAGAGCAGGTTCGCTTCGCTTCGCCTCGCCTTCGCTGGGCCTGGCAGAGACTGGCAAGAGAGGGAACGAAGGGGTATGGAGCATCGCAAGTATCATGAACAGGGTAAGCTTCAGTCCTTGGCTTGGAGCTACTCTGGCTACCACCCTAAAGAAAAGGCGGCAGGGATCACGCAGGACTGACCGACCAGGATAGCTGGTAGGGTCTGGAGCAGGGATTGACGGTCAAGGATAAGAACGGCGGCATGAGGGGAGGGGAGGGGGGGGGGGTTCGGCGGCCATCTCATCGGTACCTACACTACCTACTGTACCTGTACCTGTACCTGTATCTGTACTATGTACCTCTGTCGTCGAGCCCCCCAGGTACTACCTACCGTACTACTATTCTATACACGGACACGCAGACACACAGACACGCAGACACACAGACACACAGACACACAGACACTGATCTGAGAACGGGCGGAGGGACTGTGTGACTGCATATACTGTGGGAAACCGAGGTTAGACGGACAGAGACGGATATAGACGGTAAACTACCTACACAGTTAGCCCGGGCCCAGCGGTGGTTATTAACCAGGTACCCAAGCTGATCAAAGAAACGGTTTCGTCACCACCTTATCCATGTTAAGCTCTTGTTATAGTTATACAGACAGGACTGACTGGTGGTGTAGAGTAGAGGCAAGCAGCATTACCTGTACTGTAAGCAGATAGATAGATCCATAGATCAGCATACAATGTACATACTTACATACATACATAGTAGATACTATGAATTAGTTGGCGGTGCTCTTCTCAAATTGAAGCCAAGCTCTATCCCGCCCCATCTCGCATGCTACCTACCTACTCAGCACACACTAGTGCCAGTCGCCAGTACTTGGACACGTGAAAGCAGCAGCAGCAGTAGCAGCAGCATGGCATATCTATCGTTGCTTCTTGACTCGCTGCTTTCGCCAGTGGAATGAGAAGCGGTGAGTCCAGGTTGAACAGGACAGGAACCCAGCGGCGGTCGAGCGACGGCGACCACAGTCGTCTCGGCCGTGGGTACAGCGATGGGCATACGTCCTGGTAATTGGGCACCTACACAATCTAACAGGCCTATTATTGACTTGACTTGACCAACCTACCTACCTACCTACCTACCTACATCACACATATACAGTACATACGTAGGTATGGATGGTACCGTACCTACCGACATGAATGTCTTGTCTACCTACACTATTCAGCATGTCGGATCGTGGGTGGGACTGCCGTCATATCTCCCGTCTAATGCCGCCGAATAAGTAGGTAAGGAACCTACTATAGGTGCTTGGCCAGCTTGTGGGAGTTTCCCCACGATGACAGATCCGCATAACGTGATTATCTGACAACAGCCTCTGTATGTTAGCAGTACACTGCGATCGAATCCCGTACGTACAGGAGCAGAGTAGCACTGCTGACGACAACTGTCGAGTTCGGCAGATATGAACGTTGTTTACTGGGGCCGGTCAGCGCAGCTTGCACTTTAACGACTACCTATTCGGGCGGTTAGGGTCTTCTTTCATCTAGGTAGGTCAACGGCCAAATTACCAAAGGAGTCGAGTTGGTATGCTTGGGCAGGAGTTCTGAAACAGACATGCAATGCCGCTCAACAGGCTGTTAACTTGCATATAGGTAGTACATGGAGACTCTCTACTTTACTTAAGTCCAGTTTGCTTGTGTAGGTGTGGAGGTAGGTACGTAGGTTGGCCTGTTGGCAAAGCTGAATAGATCATGCTCCGTTTATCGTGTGGAGCTCTTTTACCTTACTTTGTAGTTTCGGGATATAAGCTGCACGTGAATAACCATCCCTCGTAATCTCAGGCGAACACTGGCTGTATACGCAATAGTTTCCGCAAAGGGTGTCTTGTCATCTGCAGCATCGTTGTTATGGGAATAGCACTTATCCAAAGCATCAACCAGAATGGTGGAAATTCCCAGAGACTTGGCGTTGGATCCCCAAATCGATAAGCCGCTGCTTATCCAAACTCTGGGATGTTGCCGGCCAAGTGGATTTACCTCTTCCGCTATTCATACTTGCAAGCGTCCTCCATGTATGTACAAGAGATAGATATACCAGTGGGCTGCCAAAACATAAGCCTTTCATATGGCAAAAGATTTGCATTCTGGGTTTTGGACAAGGCTAGAACAACCGCTGCCGCTCCCTCCTGGGCGGCACTTATACATGTGAAAATATGCGTTGCAACAGTGCCTTTTGTTTGGTACGGTATGGCCAGGTAGTAGTTGGTGGGGGGGAAGAGGGGGATCTGACATATGAGGTCTGCAGAGGCCCGTGGTATTGTACGGTAGTTAGCTGCAAAGGAGCAACGTCTGTTACTACTACCCACCAACAACAGATATCCCATCATGTAGGTTGGTGTTAGTGTAGTGTATGTACACCGTTCCAACTTGTCGCAATAGCTGGCACAAAAGCCGATGAAGACGGGAGCCAGAAGTGGAGGTGAGTAAGTGACTTGAGGGAAAACTTGGCGAGAAGGCCCTGAGGGCCCGTCACTCACGCTTGGTCCCCTTTTATTGTCGTTGGAGACACAGGCATTTCTCCAATTTGGATGCGAATAGGTAGATAGATACACCACCAACATCGAAGGTTATCACAGTGCTAGCTTCAGGGTCCTCTTGGAGATAAGCTATGGATAACATCACTCACTATAAAGCACCACATTTGCTGTACTACTCCACTGGTTGGACGATAGAGGGGGCATTTGCACCAACAACTTTGCTTGGGCGGCATATCTATTGCAACCCCAAGGTCCTTCGAATTCGACAACATCAGACCACCTGCATGATCCCAGATATGAGGCATTTCAAAGTAAATCTTTAGCTCGTAAGGTGGTTGTTGTGTCTATGTAAGTATGGTCATAAAGAGACGCTGAAATGTCAAAACGCTTTGATCTAGGTACTGTACCTACAGTATCTCGGCATAACTCGGTGAGCAGAGTCACAGTCCTTCTCCCCACATACTAAGTATGCCAATGTCTCTGCGGGTAGGGAAAAGCCAGGGAAGAAGATCGAGTTTTGTTTCGAAACTCCGCTTTGAGAAGTAGGGGTGACGATGTTACGTGGAGCGGACGATTGTCTCCGAATACCGGTGCTACCTCTCGTTTGTGTAGACGTATATACACAGCTAAGCAGGCGTCAGTGTGCATTATGAAAGAAAGAAAACCCTACGATCACAAGGATATCGCTTGTAAAATCTATATACTAGTTCTCAAATATATTCAACGTGATCGCGCAACAACGGCATGGCCAAGAAAGAATCTGTAACGATCGATCGCAGCACAGCCCACGAGCGATGGGCAGTAGAGCTTCACCGGTCGCCCTAAAACGCTTGATTCTTCGAGAACAGCCAAGGCGAGGAGAAAATTTCTGCCCTGTGCTGTTCTATTATTTTCTTTTTCCTTCCTCGCTGTCCTTTGCTTTTTGCGTCTGGTGTTGCGATTCTGATCGGGCTTTACGAAAGGAGCTGGAGAGAAAATCTGATTGATCATCTCTCACCACCACCACTAGCTCCGAGATCCAAAAGAGAGGCTCCATCGAAGCGCAGGAAGTACATACCTACTTACACTTTACATGTACTAGGTATATATGCAGCCTGAGGTCTTCAGTCCATACGAAGAAAGCCGGCATCAAGGATCAATGCGGTTGTGCAACTCGAACGAATCAAAAGCATCAGCCCAGGTTACAACACCTAAATAGAAATGCTCGGCTAACAATGTCCCGTCTGCGCTACACAGCACTGCTGCATGTAGGTAGGCTAACGTCTCATCACCATGTTCAATCAGAAAAGGAAATACTCTCGATTACGTTGCGCGAACGTTTGAGATTGAGATCGTGGTACATAGATCGAAAGGCGATCTCTGTTGTTGCTAATGCTTCGAGTGTCGATGGTTAGCATTGCGCCTCGGCCACCACAGCAGTATGTAATTTGGTAAATCCGCCAGGATTCAGCCTATTCTCATACCGCATATTCTGTATCCAGGGCTGACGGTGCGGGGGGATAACGCCATCGGCCTTACGCTCAACATGTTAGAGGTGTCACAAGCACACGATTGCTCGAGACCCCGAGTTGTTGGATTATACTCTTGTACACCGTTGCCCGCGCTTCCCCGTGTGACTGTAGCTCGTGGCGTGGAACAATGATAGACAACGTCGCACCAGCCGGGAATGCTAGATCTTGCCGCTGCTTTGTTTGTAACCAGCTGCCATGCGCGAAATATCTTCAGAACTAAGGTATGCTGATATTCAAGGCTAGCTGTCGCGGATCTTCGATTACACAAAATACGCGTCAGGTAAATAAGCGCGTCGCAAGGTCTTACTTCATGCTATCGACTGACGCAGTCGTATCTACTATATTTTCTAATACGGCGCCATGTTTCGACACAACGGAGTTTACCATTCTCTGCGACATTAACTAAGGCTGGGAGAACATGGAGCGCAAGAAATACCTAATCGACATACCACCATGTTCTTACATATACATTGCCATCCACTGGTATGGGCAACTACTTTGAGGCCACGGACCATGTCCATAGCTAGCTAAATCGATAGCCGCCTATCCACGCCACGCGACGATGATTTCCCAAGGTGGGCACTTTCGGGCGGCTGTCAAATTTTAGGTAACCTAGTCATGCATGCTCCGTCAACCACGTGAGCAAACTAGAATCCCCAGATAGATACAGAAGTGCGAGACTTATGCGCAGTTTATGTAAGTACCATAACATAAATTACCTCTATGTACCCGAGGTACCTGACCTACCGGTACATTAGGAACTCCAACGCCCCGTACTTACATGTAAAGACTGGGATATTCAGAGTACAGTTGGGCTAACCCGGGATTGGGCGTAAGTACACGTCCCGCATTCTGCAATACTGTACACTATACCCAGCTTAGCAAAGCAAAGGCCGATAATATAATTTCTTTTCTCCTCCTCTCTTCTCTTGGCTCTTGGCCTATCTACAGATATGTACATGGATATATGCACTAACCTATTTGTATATTCTCACTTGTAGGCCAACGGGTTTGTTTTTTTCCCGATCGGAGTTAAGGCGCGTCGTTCGATGATCTACTGGTAATCCGTTGTTGCCCCATTTCTGCTTTACCGCAAGCCTCGAATCCAATAGGCGGTATTGGTTGGGCTGCGTAGAGGTTCTAGAATTTTATACCAAGTAAATGTAACTATTGGTATATCATCGATACTTTGAACTTTTGGCCAGACTTTAGCAGGCACCCCCTAGGTTTCTACCGTCTGAAGATGTGTTCGTCTGCCGAAATAGCCGATGCGGTCATACCTATTCAGTTAGTATCAGCTTTTAGAGTGAAACTGTCTTGACATCACGTTCGCAAAGATCTTCAACAGACGTCACAAAGCGTAGTCTGAAACTACCCAGCCTCCATGTACTATAGTTTGGTTGAACATGTCTCTCTAGGTACAAATCCGGAGTACACGTAATGTACATATAAAACGATCGCTGAGTGAAGAACATCCCCTGCCTATGAGTAAGTCATGTGATCGGGGTTTGAAAAGAACCCTGACTTGTCTGAAACATATCTCAACTATATCTTCTTTGCGCAGTCCTATCACATTGAATCCTTTAGTCCGATATTCAATAATCACCCGTGTACCGAGAAGCCGAAAACCTAGCGACGAGATTATTGTTGTATCTGTAATCTTACTAGTCGTGGTGTCGACGTTGCTATGCCCAGAAGATCATATCCTTGCGAACTAGACATTTGACATACATTGCACTACTGTACGCTCATATAGTTATACGGTATATACACGGTGACACGATGCAGAACCTCGATGTGTTTTCCTAACACTGTGTCTAGCACGTACCCGCTGTTGACTGGCTGACACTAGTTTCCAATAACGGTAAGTAGTAGTTGTACTGCGGCCAAAACTGCGACCACCAGTACTATAGTCTATAGAGCCACGATATTATCATACACAAACCGGTAGGCAACCCAGAAAATCAAGGTGCCATGATCCTCACAGTGACAGTGAATACGCAGCAACACGAAGCAGCCGACCTATTTCATGTAATATATAGCTACAAGCCAACCTGGATAGGTGCGCACCACCCATTTCCTCATGGCGATCCCTGGACCCCGCTCCCTGTCCATTTCAGGGGTTTCTCCAATGAGCAGCCATCCCAGGACCCAAGAGGACGGAAACTCATGGCCATCTGTAATTTCGACAGGGACACAAGATGGCCTGCCTACTATAAGTCACACGTTGGGTTGGGAGGGGGTTAACACCTCACGATACAAAAACCTGCTTCAATAGAAACCCAAATACTGCCGAAATAGGTAGCGAATGTACAGTACAGTATATCGGCCACCAACAGAGGAAAACGAACGGCACAGCACTTTTGCCCAATGCTCATTTCAGCAAACGGTTTGTTACCTTGCTGGTTGCTCGAATAAGACCTAATGCGCTGCACTGTAGCCCTAGCTATGCAAACTCCACATGACACGACAAGTCATGATGATTTCGACTTCTCCAAATCCATTACTCGCATCTGGCCTTCTAACCACTTTGAGGAACAACGTCTACTCATCGTCTCGTCTACGTGTATTCAGGCTTCTGTACACTACATACCATGCCTCTCGACGAAAGTACATAGTGTGAGAAAGCCGCGTTCCTTACAGTACCGAGTTTCCCGTTTCATACTTATCCTCAATCTTCCATCTCTTCTTATCATCTCTTCACCTCGCCTGCCTGCCTGCCTGCCACTTCCCATAGCGCAACCCATCCCCCCTGCTTCAGCCTTAAGTATGAAAAATGCCATCCCGCGTGACAAGTGACACCCCGGACCGCCAGTTGTTATGTGATTGCGTGCAGTGCTTTAAGCAGGTAGATGGGCTGTGGTAGAAAAAAACGTGACATTTTGACAAATTTATAAACGGCACGGTCCGAGCGCGCCTCCAAACTGGGAATTCCCTGGTTGTGCTGCGCGACGCTTGAAACCATCTTAGTAACGAGCGGCGTTCTATTTTATGCCTGTCCTGGGGCAATTACATCATCTCTTCAACCTCCGCCACCTATGATAAAGACGGTGAGTGTACTTACGTTCAGACCAGTTGTTCCAATGGGAGTTAAAAACAAGCAAGCAAGCAAGCAGTCTTGCGCCGAGACCATACTTGGTATGAGATGATGCAGTATCGATGGAGTATCTGTGACGCCAAGGTGTTCCTGGAGATAATAGCCTATCTGCTACTCTTTGCGTAAGCAACATACCTTTACCCAGCCCTCATATCTTCAGCCTCATCGAATCGAGATACAACGTACAGGGAAGAACCGCCTTTCCTCGACGCCATTCGGGGGAAAGGGACGTCCCGAGCGATGGTGACATTCCCTCCCCGCGATCAGCCTCAGAGTGTATCATAATGGCGTAAGCACCTCGCTTGTTTCTCATGCAAACGCCTCGCCGCCTGTTCACATTTGGCAATTTTTTTTTTTTTTTTTTTTGACTACCTACCTACCTACCTACTTTTGTTTGCGTCGCACTACATACTTGTGTGGTTGCTTGTCCATGACATGCAGGAAAAAAAAGAAGCTCGACGAGGTAGGACAGCCAATACACGTTGCCGAGACAAGACGGGTCACAGTGATATCATCGCCATGTCGCCATGAGCTGAAAGCAACAATTTCCACCGTGCTTATTTTTACCTTCTCTAAGTATTTACGTTCATCTACAGTATGTAGGTAGGGAGTGAGTGTATGTATGTATATACGTATGCATGTACTTAGTTTAGACCTATGTACTCCAGGCGTTGGTCTCTTATGTACAGTACTGGAGCGTAACGCAAGTTAAAGCGCGCGCACGGATGGGGTTCGGGAAATCGGACATGGCTTGCTTGACTTTGCTTGACTTTGCTCGACTTGCTTACCTGTGTTTCCTGATCCTCTGGGCGGCGGCGGCGGGCGCACAGAGCTCTCTCCAGGCAACATCCAAGCTGCGAAGGCGTCACACAGGACAAACACATGGTCCCATTCGTACAGTAGTGTCGAGAGGCGCCCGAATCTGAGTCAGCAGGCGATTGGAGATGCCGCGTGCGCGCGTCTGGTGCGGTGCGATGCGGTGCGATGCGATGCGAGCCCTTCAAACCCCCCACCTCCCGTTTGCTGATGCCAGCTTGGTGACTCTGACTCTGCAGCAATACATAAACCTACATACCTCGAATACCTAACTACCTACCTAGGTATATATGCATACGTACGGTCGTGCCTACATATAGACGTACAGTACAGTACATACATACCTACATACATACATACCTTGTGCGTGCAGACGCGAGCATGCAGGGCTCTCGCAAACGCGGGTTTTCGCCGGCATGATAGGCGCGCTTGTGCGGCTCGTGTGTTTGAATTGGGATGTAGATGGCTGGAATGGGAATGGGATGGGTCACCAGCCAACTCTAGACATTCGATGTCATTCCACTTTTTCCCAATATTTCCCGAATACCGTGAGCTTGGTGGTATTCGGTGCTTAATTGGACGAGCCAGAATGAGATACTTACCTATTATGCATATTGTTTCGTTGTCATGTGCCCACGATACCTATGCCACCACCCTTCTAGTCGGATAGCCGCAGTCGCGCGGCGTTGTGCTTCGTATGGTAGGTAGATGAAGGGTGTAAACTGTTTACGGGGTGAGTGAGCGTGTGAGTCGATATGCCGGGAACATGTACGCACGTAGGGCTTGTGGAAAATAAGGCAAGACTTGGGTCACATATAGTGTGGGGAAATATTGTCTCTGTCTCGTAAATTGCTGTCCTTCATGGCTGGTGTCGTGTACATGTGAAAAGAGATGTCATCCAAGACTTCGCGAGAGACGGTTCTGTCGTCCACATTGAGTGTGATACTGGCTTTCCCCTTGAAGACCATTGCTCGGCTTTCACTAAGGCCCCGAGCCGTTGTTTTCAGGTGACGCTGGATTGGGATTGGACACGATCCAGCGAATCTACTGCAAGTAAACCAGTCGAACGGTTGGGGGCTGTTTTTCTCTTATGCTTTTCTTTGAATGTTTCTGAAGTTTGTTTTTTATTCTCGCTGTTTATACACCAGTCATTCTCCATCCCACTTTCAATACCACCCTACCTACTCATACCCGCTTGAACGCGTGTATCACATAGTGTCTACATACATACGCCGAATGCCTATACGTACAATCATGGTCTACATACATATGTGTCTGTGCGGGACAATGGCGACGTTGCGTCAAGCAATACCACCTAATTTATCCAGCGAGTTAGAGCTTGGATATATCATTCGTCTGAGTCAACCCAGTGTCGGTAACCAGGCATACGGGTCGGCCGGGGTGGCGTCTGTGAAGAGGCGGGCCTGTGGCCCATGCTAGCGAGCGCCTGACCAATTTGTCAACTGCAGATGGGCTGAGATTGGTCCAAACCGACCAAAGGTCTTCCCTGACGTGCGGTCCGCTGATGCTTACTGCATACTCGATGCGTGTCCCGTGACCACGGCGCCGTTGTGGACTTCCCATGCCGAAATGCACTATGGCTCTACCAAACTCGACGTACATTGATGAGATGCCATGCGCTACTACTAGTCGAGTCGAGTCGAGTAAGTGTGTACGCCACAGAATTAGCTGGATGGGCGATGGCGCGGCCATCATGCTTCTCTTGCTCATGAGATTGGCTTACCTGTGCTGCTTGTGTGCTCGAAGAGTTGGTTTGGAGTGTCTACATGACCCAATTAACCCCCGGACGCCGTAATACCTAGCCAGCATATACCGCCCGATCTTGATCACTCCCGGACCGCTGGTGATGCCCCAGCCCATCAGCTACGACAGGTCGGTTTCAAGTGAACTACTTTTCTGGTTTCCGATAGCCGAGGGTTTTCGATTTAGATTGTCTTCAGATGCTGGGGTTGCAACCCGACGTTGGCTTGGTGTGACCTGTCACAACTCATCTTCAACGGACCGTCACCTGCATAATGGTCTCACTTTAGATCACTTGCTAGTATCCGGGGCCTTCACCCTGGCTTGATGAGAATATGACTGCATTGCTTGTGCTAGGTTGATGTATCTTCCGATAGTTGATCAACAATATATAAAGCGGACAGAAGACAGACATAGGGAGGTCTAACTTGTCGGCGATATTGGCGATCTTTCGTTTGGCTTTGCATCATTGATTGTGACGGACAACTGATTATCCGTTAGTTCAGGTCAGCATTGACACGCCACTCAGGAGATTGTTCGCGCCGCCTGAAATCCCACCACTACCTATCGCCCCCCGTTCAGCCATCTACAGCGGACTGAGAGCTTTCTGGTGTGTCATGCCCGGAGGTTGAGCAGGTAGTATACACGATGTGCTTGAAGGAATCGATCCATTGAGTTCATGTGGAGAGCTGAAGAGTACGACACGATTGCCAATGAGGTTTCATAACTCTTGGTAGTAAGAAAATTGTTGGGGAGAAGGACTGTTCCAGGCTTGTTCGAGACAGCTCTAGAAAAGATATCCTGTACTTCCTAGCCGTTCATGAGTTGTTGGGTGGCTGAATATTGATCACCACCGCATTCTTACAGATAGAAATGGAGGGGTGAGGGTCAAGCAGGCCATACAACAACCCTTACTCGTCCAAACATGCAGTCATCGCGAGGCCAACCCATCTTCCGTATCGTGATAATGTAGATAGCATGGGTGTTTCACCTCAGCACGTTGCATTAGAGTCCACGCCATCCATGCCAGAATGCGGATCTTGAAGCACGTCCACCAATGCTTTTCCCACTAGCGGGTGAAATTCCGCACGAAGTTACAGAAGCCAGGTGCCGATTCCAGTGTGCTTGCATACAAAGCCTAGGATCGCCTGTCCAATTCAGACCTATGAGCAGCTGAGTTTGATGCTTACATAGGGCAATTAGATCTGCAGAAACTGCAGCAAGAGGCGTTCGTTTGTTACAGAATTTAAGTACTCAACATTTGCCTTACAAACCACGTTACAGTATCTAAGTATGTATTGCCTAAGTCAAGCCAAAAGCAAATATCACGAGTTGATGTATCACAAAGTCAGTTCTATGTATTCCATAGCTCATCAGAGGTATCGCTGATTGTACAGATGTACCTAACCATAAACAAGATTGCAATGTATTGTAGGTATACCGTGGTTAGAAGCGAACTAAACAAGGAAAAGGACAAGTACAACTAACTAAGTATTTCATATTCGTCTCTATTCATATTATTTACAGAATATGAACCGTAAACTGGAAGAGTCTATACAAAAAAATAAAATAAAAAAAAAGCAAGATTACTTTAAAGACAACATCACCTTTCAAGAAGAGGAAGTGAAGAGAGAAGATGGCCACGAGGCACAGCAGGTCTAACGGCACCAACGCTTCCTATCACTTGTTGCAGGGCCAAGCTAGTTACTTGCATATCAGTGAAGGCACGGACATATTATAAAAATGTAGACGAGTATTGCATAAGATCCCTAAAGTTCGCGACGCGTAACGTTCGCTACAAAATACCAACTGGGTTGTTCGATCCACAGGAATGATCTTATCGTGTTATACAAAACGACGGGAATCAGGGTGAGTTCTAGCCACCTAATTTTGTGCTGTATGGTCACGAACTTGGTAGGTTCACCTTCTCTTTCAAGTCACGGAAGCTGTAATAACTACTCAGTCTTTGAATTATTACCCACTTGTACAAAAGTCCAACGTAACCGTACTGGTTCGTCCTTATTAAAGTAGGGTTGTCCAATACGGGATCCCGGGCATTGGAGGGTGAGGGACTAATGATCTGATGTTGCTGCGCCGTACAGAGTGTAGTATTCATCACAGCAGGCCAATACAACAGTTCAGCAGCACGTGGACGCGCGGCAGAGTGATGTATGAAGGAGGACGAAAAGACTCCGTCTCCGGCCGCTTCTACCTTCAATAACCGCGTTGTTCGAGTCGGCTCTGCACGTACGAACGGATCTACGCAATACGGAGAAGATGCTAACCTCCTTAGCCTATGATCAACTACTTATTAGCGGCTTCCAACGGCTAGATGAAATAAGAGCTGAAGGAAAAGGCGTGATTACTGATGTCTCAAGTATGGGGGTGTAAATGACTCTTTGTTATTGCGCGAGCCCTACATGTAACTATCCTACCTACTGCTGATACTATATACAGAATACCTTTGTCTATTCCATGTAGTGGTGATCTAGCCTTATTTTAGGCAATTCGGCCATTTCGATGGCCAGAAAGACATATGCCCATCCGCATCTCATCTAACCAGCCAACCTACCTACCTACCAAATCATATGTGCTACTTTACGCCCCAAAGCTATTCAGACACAGTGTCTCTCTCCCTTACTAGGTAGGTGCTCGGAAGTTGCACACCAATCTGGTATAATTAACTCACTCGATCTCCTATACATGCCATGCTTTTTTTTTTTCACTAGAAGTATACGGTCTACCCTATTCGAGAAAACCATGAATTCCAGCTTCATGATGAGCTGGTTTTGGGCACCAATTGCAAGAGAGGATTTGCTGACCCGAAAAAGGACCATGTTTGGTCGGGCTGGCTTGAACTCCCAGGGTCCCTGGCAGTTAGCCTTTGGGCAGTAAGATCGACACAAGCAGACCATGCCTTTCTGTCCTGACTGCCTCATTGTTTTTCCCCATCGTCCCCTCTGTACACCATCGTTTTTGCTCTACTCAGCAGTTTCCAAACCCCAAATCCTGGGTGGAACTTGTTCAAATCTAGAGGAGAGGGCTATTTCAGGTGTTTAGGGGCTTAGTTTATTTATTTATGTATTTTTATGACACTCGAAGTTCAACAGGCATACCGACACCCCCTGTATGAGCAGTACAGGGAATATTTGCGATGGGCTACAAGGTAAACCAACACTAGTTTTCGATAATCCCAAGTTCCAAGACAAATTTAAACACGGCTATGAGTGGCACCTTTTCCTCTGAAACATACGATACAATTTGACATCCTCATAGTGCAAACAAGAAAACGTGCTTCATAGCTGTGTAGTGTAGGAAGGAGGCTTGAAAATCCTTGGACATGCTCTGCGCCGACTGCCTCAATGCGCATGGCGTTGCTGAGCCCATCACTAAATGCAGTTAGATTGCTAAGTTATAATAGATTGCTATGGTTTCAACATACATACCAGCGTAGGGATATGTGGACATTTTATCAGATGACCCCTCTACGATCCTAGATGCCTGTCGTGGGGGATGGTCATAAAGCTTCGCTACCTCTGATATACCGATACACCACAGGAGGAGATTAAGCTGGGCATATTAAGGGTGGATAGAGCCGGGGAATCAATATCCCGAAGGAGGGCTGTTCCAAGACAGACCCCGAACTTCGCTTCACGACAAAGTCAGACAAGGCAGCTTCCTCTTCCAGAAGCATGCTGACGCTTATTTTTGGGCGTGGTTCATCAAACCCCCCAAGTTCATCCGTTAATGACCGTGCGCAATGGGCAAAACGCCCTCGTTTCTTGATTGCAACGAAAGGCAGATGACAATTTTCTTGTCGCATGCGAAGATCAGCGACACTTTGGGACATTATCGTGGTGTGATTGGGACGTATTTAGAGTTTCTCCGCCTCGGAGCAGTCTTGAAATGGCCAAGGAGCGGGCCCTTGATTGTTATATTATACTAGTGCCGATAATACGCACATGCAAAATGGAGAATTCCACCAGTTTTGACGCGACGTCTGTGCGAAATGTGAAACACATTGGCATCAAACCCCGCGTAGGGAGGTGGCTGAACCACCGCTTTGTATTTGCCTGTCGAATTCATCGTCATTGTCATGGCCGCTTCAAACGTCCTCGTGCTTCGTATCTAGTGCCATCTAGAAATCCAAATACCTCGGCATCTTCATCATCGACTTGTGGCGCCCCATCTTCCTCTTCCCCTTCCTCTACCACACCCTCCGTGAAAACTAGGTCTCCTTTCTGACCCAAAGCTTCGCGCCCGGCTTCCTCGAGTAATATACCGAAAGCCAGGAGGGCCGTCTCGTCCATACTTCTCTCGCTGATGCCCTCTCCGGTCTCGCTACGAATGGCCTGCTTGTTTGCGGGCAGGTCTTCGTAGAAGTGGCTAGCGTAGCTGTGGATAGTCTTCAGCAGGTCACTGTCGGGAAGGATATTTCGCCCACCTTCAGGCAGATCCTCGTGAGCGTGGTATATGTCCTTCTCTGCGTAGCGGATGGGAGCACCTGCGCGCCTGAAGAGCACCTCTTCGGGTGAAAGGACGGGGTTCCGGTGCGAGTTAGGATCGTTCCTTTTGGAATACTTTACGCTGGACCTTTGGGGGTCATACGAGTGAAGTGGTCGTGTCGTGGTTACACGGCCTGGATATGTGATGAGTATGGTTTGTCGTTGACAGGATTAATGAGAATGCTGCACGAACCTGCAACAGCGTCATAGAGGCTGGCCTGTCTTCTTTTGAAGGCGGGACCACTTGCAGTGGACTCGGCTTCGGTATCGCTGGAGTTCTCGCGACTTGTCCGGGATACAGACCGTTGTACACACTTGCCTTGACGGTTCCTTGATGCCATGGTCACGATAGGTTTGTGTGATAGTCTCACATATGGTCGACCTCTGGCTCTCAGCTATTTCGTGATGTTTGTAACCGAGGACTAGTTGCGATTTCACCGAGAACCATATTTGCAACTCTAGACAGGTCTATCTCGTCCTTGGATTCGTGCTATATCACGTACAGCATAGCATGACTTGTGAGATGTAGGATTATGTAATGTAGTGTAGGTACTTGTTAAACGCCGGCTCGTCAAGTTGGAGATGAAGCGGCAATCGGCTAAGGCGCGAGCTAGGTACCCCACCTACAGTGCCCGATATGTATATACACAGTACATGCGGCACAGGTTTTACAGTGTACAAATACGTTTCTACGGTACGTAGATAGGTACCTGCTCGGGAACTGTCCTGGCAGTGCCTCAGATGATACCTAGGCACACACACAATGCACTGTAAGTCACAGTATCTATTCATATACTTTTAACTGTATGAATTAGGTGTGAGGCAACGGAGGTGGGGGTGGTAGTGATGTGAAGTGTCCACTTTAACCGGACATTGTGAAGTTGTATCGCGGCGTCAGCCTTCGATGCAATGTCTGAGATAAAACAGCGTTGGCGGCATCACTTCGGACTCATCCACCAATAACAGGTTTCTTTTCGGGGAAGGCAACGTTGCGGCTCTTGGGAAAGAGAACGTCAAATGTCGTAGTACCGTATACTATACTATCTGCGTCCTTACCTGCCTAGGATACAGAGTATCTGTCCAAGCATCTAGAACCCCCTGAACCCTTCGATAATCGTATTCTTAGATGAATGAATCAGTTGCTCCTTGAAAGATCGACGGGCGCAGTCGGGCCAAATGTATTTGCTAGGCTGCACACCACGCGCTTGCTGACCTCGTTCCAACCGTCGCCACAGTATCGCTTTAACGGTGGTGAGCGAGGCGTTGCTATTCACGATGGCGAGGCTTCGTCTTCCGACGCGGCTACGTCTATCTGGGCGCACCAGGCTGGAGTGAGTGCCCTGGCCATCGAGCGCTTTGATGGGAGAATGTAAGGCTCTTCTCTTGTTCCTCTACCCACTACTCTCTATGGCTTTCTAGACCTGGGTTATTTCATCATATTCATCATATTCATCATATTCATCATATTCATCTGCTGACTGGTGGTAGCCTCGTGTCTGGTGGCTCCGATGCCTCTATCAAGCTCTGGGATCTAGAGCAATGTGGTAACTCATCGAAACCGCACACATTCAGACCTGTGGGCACTATTCGCTCCTCGCCGCAAACCCACAGGTTTGGCATCACACATCTGTCCTTCTATCCCTTCGACTCAGCTGCTTTTATCTCTACATCTTACGACCAGACTTTGAAGCTGTGGTCGACCGAAGAAGCGCGTTTATCTGCTTCCTTCGGCCTTGGTTCAAAGATCTACACGCACGCTATATCACCTATTGCCTCCCATCTGCTTGTAGCGTGCGGCACGCAGCACCCCGCTGTCCCCCTGGTGGATTTGCGCTCCGGATCTAGTATTCAGTCTTTGACGGGGCATAGAGGCGCTATTCTCGCGACGGCTTGGTCGCCCCGACACGAGAATGTGCTAGCTACAGGTAGTGTGGATGGGACCGTCAGGATCTGGGATATTCGAAGAGCGGGAGCCTTGATTGGCATGCTTGACCGAGAAGATAGTCTCGGGTTATATTACAACGGACTACTCGGGAGTGATGGCAAGGTTCGGATGCGGGCTTCGGCGAAAGCCCATGTTGCACCGGTAAACGGTCTAACATGGACAGACGATGGTAGCTATATCATCTCGGCTGGTCATGATAATCGCATTCATGTTTGGGACGCTGCTACAGGCCGAAATACTCTCGCTAGCTTCGGGCCTACCATCAGGAACACTCAGCTAGCCAGCGTCACTATGTTTACGTCCCCCGTGGGCTTGACACATCCAGGCAGGGAGTTTCTATTCTGGCCAAATGAAACCGAGATTCTAGTCTGCGACTTACATAACGGTGACATCATCACGAGATTGCGTGGCACTGGCGCCGCAGTCGCCGGTGTCCGCTCCTCGAAGAAATCCGAGCGATCGGTGAAGAACCGCATCTCCAGCCTTGCGTGGAGGGGTGCCGGTGGCAGCGGCGGGTCTAGCGGCGTCGTCATGGGAGGGACCAACATGCCGGGGGCTGTATTTAGCGCCCATCTCGACGGTCAGATCCGAGCGTGGACACCGCGGCTCGATGCGCCTGACGATGATGCGGAGGAAGATCTCCTATTAGACGCGTGTGACGGCAGGACCATGAAGAGGAAGGCCCTTGACGATGTCTACAAGAGCTTGATGGGGCAGAAGATCACATTCACCTAAATTTAGCATGTGAATCGAAGGGTTCCAGAAAGCTTGATTCCCTGGCTCCTTTCGTTTCGTGGAATACATAGTGTAGCGTTAAACCCGGTATTCCCAGCATTTCCACAGAAAACCTACACACGCATCTACGGTACAAATTCTCCGATATCATTCATATATATGACTTATCATGCTCGTCAAGATGTATACACCACTACGCTGAAACGTCGCCGATGTAACCCCTTTGTGTTCCCCGTCGAGTAGGTTTGGTTGGTCACCTAGACGCCGCCTCGACGCATAATGCTTTGTGACTGCTTGTAGCTGAAACATTTCATCACCTAGTGCCAAGCTCGGTGTGCATCATCAGCCTTCCTCTCTCGCCCTCCATTCCCCAAGATCCCCATGTCTGCATGAAAAGACTGCTCACAAACCCCTAGATAAAGATTTCGATCTCGAAATGACGTGTCATTTCATTACACAATACGTTCCTGCTCGCTCACGCACATGCATGCATACATACCATGTTGTACCGGTACATACAAGGCGACACCTATATGTATGTATGTATGTATGTATGTCGGGAAATATCTCGACCGGGGAGAGAGAACATATATATATGCTTGCAATTTATGTACGTATGCATGTATATCTATACCGACATTACTTCCCGATACGACGTCGGGTTGTCAAGGATCTCACACCGAGTCCCGTGCGTCTGGCAAGACAGGGGCCGCCGGACTAAAGGATGAAGACACACTTGACTCAAGCTGGCGCAAGTCGACTTGTGGTTGGTAAGCGTAACCAAACTACTCTCCTCGGCGGACGCGGAGTTGGGTGTGGGAGAAATGCGGTGTAATGTAGTGTGGTATTTCATCATAGCGTCAACGTAGCAGTAGCAGCGGGAGCGCAAGGCGAGGCGTAAGGCGAGGGGAAAAGCCTCCGGCACGTTTTATGTCCTTGCATGTGTGGCTTGGGCCAGGCTTTGATTCTACTGGCGGTTGAATGGTTGTTGGTTTTGTTAGTGTACGGCTGAGATCACAACGGTTATGCGGCTGGCTTCTTTGGGTGAATATCGACATATACTTTATACTTGGCAACAAAAGTGTACACTACACAACAAGATGGATTTCCTGGGACATTCGCTCAGGACTCGGTTATCTACTTGACCAGACATCCTCCATGAACTGCTTCTGCCTGTAAGCAGGTCGGAGCCCTATTTACAGGATGATGCATAAGTATGGTTATCTCCTACGGATCTCTCGGAAGGAATGGATAGTTCTTACGGCGTCTGCGTCTATGGGACCTAAGTAAGATGCATTTATCTAGATGCGTCAGGACACTCAGTATAGTGGGAGTCTGTAGAATGTTGTTACGCCAGTTTGTCTAGTTGTGTACATAGTATGTAGGCTGACCGCATGCGGACTTCCCGCGAGATGTACAGATTACACAGTAGCGACACGGAGATGTCGGCACCGAGTCACTTTGCGGGTTGCGGTCCCGAGTGGCGAGTCTGCTTGATTGTCGCTATGCGGAGTATAAGGCATCTTGTTCCGGTAAACCTTAGCATCCATTCCGCGCTTACCCGCGCCGCGACCAAGACTTGTGTGGTGTGAAACCTGTCGAAATATTCATTTACCGACCACGTGGAATACTGTTGAGTGGCGGCCACGCGCCGTGCGCTTACAGCAAGGCTGCGAATTGGCTGCAATTGCGCCGCTGATCAGCTACAAGCTTCGTAATTCGGAGGTGTGGTTGCGTTGGGTGGTTATTCATGCCTCAATAGAAGGAGTAAAGGGCATTGATTTCTTAGCAATAATTCCGTTTCTGGCGGTTTAAGGACTTCATCATCGGGACCGGTCATGCAGGGCTAGGATATTTATTACCAAGCTTTGCATCAATCATGCCAGATACGGCGAAATTGGCCTTTATGTGTCGGTAGATGTGTACATGTATCTCATAAGATGCAAAGACGTTGTTGTTCTGGACTTGCACACAATAGCTTAGCGCCAATAGAATATCCGTGTAATCCGTGCCGCTCGAAATAGAAGGTTAATCTGATGTAGTTGCATGAGTCAAGGCGTTAGTTTGTCTGAACTTTTTGATCCTATTTCTGTCCGGGTTGTATAGCCTCCTTCCTGTAGTGTTTGATTATCATCTCGTTTAGCTCGTTCCAAAGTATCGGAGTTAACGCGCTAATTGCGTCTACCTCAGTTAACTACCGCCTCTCGATCTTCGCAGCTAGTTCTCGGTCTATTGTTAGCTGCAAAGATGTAAAGACACGAGGTATACCAGGTGATTCTATGATCACTTCAAGTCATTGCGACATTAAAACCGTTGTACCTTGCGCTAAGTTATATCCGAGCCTGTACAGTAATTACAGTAGTATAGACTGATGCAGCTTACAATATCTACTTGTTACCAACTTCAAAGATACGAGAGTGAGATTAGATCATGGGACTTCGGGGTTTCTCCGTGCTGACTCCAGATCATATTCTATTCATGCAACGGAAGATTACCCCATGATTCGGCTGCCTCCACGTTGGAATTTTGGTATGCACAAGTTCCGTTTTGAAATCTGTACATGTTGGCAACGGTCTCCTTTCCCAAGCCGTTACTACAAAAGCGAGGTTCGGTTACAAGATATTCATGCATGTTGTTCTTAATGCAGTAGCGTCTTCCCAGCTCTGTGGTTAACCAAATGGTACCGAAACTAGCAAGTCCAGGATTGAAATCCTCCGCGCCCTTGCTGCCCAGGATAGAGCGACGGGGGCTGGCTTGACACTTGTCCATTATACATGTACACGAACTATACTCTAGATTACTCTGTATCGAAACTCACAATACGTATGTGCTCCTAACCTTAGCGCTGGGAGGTATACACACAGTGATGACAGCAGTCACTTATATCCGGGTCTTCGTTTTCGACATAAACTACACATGCTACAGTGCTGGTAGAAATGGGTGGGAAAATGGTCTGATGGAAGAGACATGGGTGAGATCTTCGTCATCTTTTACCAATGCAGTAGCCTCGGTCAGTCGGTGACGGGGTTCATTCTCTCACTAACATAACACGCACGTCGGTTATGGTCTGACATGGCTATTATTGAGGACCCCCGTCCCAACGAGCTTAATGTATATACAAGAGAACTAACAATCCCGACCATGCCTGACCTTACTTACCCAGTCTCCCAGCCTAGCAGTTCTCTGGGGGTGACCCCCATATTATGAATCGCGCGGGATGAAAGTAATAATAAACTGACAGGGACCATTTGAGGCAGAGATGGTAGGGGTCTGTGGGGGTGGAGACTAGGATTGAACATGTACAGTTACAAGTGCGCTTGGTATCTGGTACGTTTCCATTCAACGGTTTGAAAACGTGCTATGCCACATGTGTAAGAATTTTAGTTAACCAGTTCACGGCTGAGACGTTCAGGCTTTGTGGGAACTCTATGAAATGTCAATTTCGAGTACCTTTACGGTTTCCCTGGCATTATCTATATCAAAAGCAGGAAAGAAGGCAGAAAACGCATCATAACTCGATTACTAAAGCTTCTTGATCTACAATCTGCGCACAATTCGAGGAGCTGCCTGCTCTCTTCAATAGTGGGAAAGCGCTAAAAGCCACCTCTAGGCGTCAAGTATGAATGGGAGGCATATTAGCAGCTTATTGCTACTATTTACTAACCTTGAAGGGCTCTTGGACTCAGTAATTCTGAGTTGCAACGACTTCTGCGGACGTTTTTCTCTTGTGGACGTGTCGATATGGGCGCCAGCACCTATGACGATCCGTACCAGTATCTAGTTGTTTTGAGTTGAGAGTCGAAGGCTATTTCCCTGTTTGAAAGTACGAATAACTAGATTTTTGAATACCATATATCGATAGAATGCAAACCTAAAACACTACCTACGCAATCTATTTGTATGCCCTTTTGAGATTAACATAATCATAGTTCTTCAGTCGAAGTTAAACGCAATGGTAGATAACAAGGACCTAGTCTCGCGCGTCTTGGTAAATAACGCTACCTCCTCCAGATGCACCGGGCTATTGTCAGCTATCCTACGAATGGTCCATTTTAACAATCTTCTCTTCGTCTTCATCTCAGGTGAATCAGCCCAACCAAGCCATTTCAGGCATTACTGTCACGGTCCTAGAGCTACAGACAAATACGCTCGCGTCAACACCTTCATCCATCAATCAGAACCTATCAATACAGTACTGTACGATTACAGTTCTCACAATTACCACGATGTCGATGCCAGAACCGCCTCCACGCATCTCGGAACCTCAACCGCGACCAGTTTTCATATATGGGATCCTGCGCTCCTTACCCCTACTGACAGCGGTATTGACGGGAGGCGCAACGGACATTTCATTAGTATCAGAGCTGGTACGGCCAGGGAGAATCTACGGCTATGGACAATTTTTGCTGAGAAACAACATCGACATCCCAGCACTTGTCGAGCGCGACTGGGCGTCATCGGTGGATGGTTACCTACTTGAAGTAGAAACAGCCAGTCAGCGAAAAGCTTTGGATGATTTCAAGGGCGAGAAATATTACGTGATAGAGCGCGTTGTCGTTACCACCTTGGACGGTAAACTCCCAAGAGCCTTTGAAGCCGACGTTTATCTTTGGGCTGGTAACGAGTATGAAGTAACATCTATTCCGTGGAACTTCGAGGATTTCGAAACGAGAAGTTTAGGAAATTGGTTACGACTATGTCGGGGGGAGCTAGGAGATTTTGAGAGGGTAGATGAAGTAAGGAGGGATACCTACTTAACACATGCCAGGCAACATGGCTTAAAACATTATTTTCCAGCTCTTTCAGGTACATACCTAGGGTTGATGAGTAGTATTGATTCAATCTAAACTTATACCCGCCTTCCTAACCTCCAAGGTCCGTCAATATGTCTCATATAAGTGAGGGGCGAACAGCTGTACCTTCCTATATGTACTATATATCTTATGAGGGATCGTTCTGCAGGACGTATGGGAGACTCGCACATCTTGTGCGTATTAAGGGTGTTCGCATTATTCAGCGCCCATAAACCTTTCGCTTATTACACCCTGGTTTGTGGCAGAAGGGCATGAGTTATTCGGATAAACCACTTCACGAGATGTTCTGGCAGGCTGTGGATGGAGTGACAAACGGCTGTTTGTGGTCGAGTGCAAAAGAGTTAAACTACTGGGGCTTTCTATTGACTGGCACGTGAGACAATTATAAATGTATCTGCGCTTTGCAACATCATAGGATATGGATGTTTAAGGAGGGTGTTTCCCCAGGCAGTTCACTCATACACAAACCATATAGATAGCAATAAACAGATACATGAATCATCAAATCTAGCGCCATCGATTAAGAGCTTTATAATTGCATTATGAAAATGATAATTAGCTTAAGCCGTTCATATAGACAGGTCTTCACGACGCTAGGTGCTATGGGTAATTAAGGAAATATGAAGACCTGACGAGCCATTTCTGATATTATGTCGTAACTATCGATAGTTGTACTCCCACAGCAACGGATCCTAATGCCTAAACCAATCTCTAGATTACAAACAGAGCAAAATGATGTGATCATCTACTATAGGTTAGGTTGATAAAGATTGAAGGCTGATTTACGCAGAATAATACCCCTTTGCGTAGTATTGTTATATATGTATATGCCATGGAGCGTTTGGGTTTATACAAAGGAAGGAAAAAATAGAGAGACAGAGGGAGAGAGTGTGTATGGGCGTGTGTTGTAAAGGGGAAAGGTAGCAAGACAGTGTCGTATATTCAGTTCTGCTCCGTATAATACTTTATTACCCAGCCCATTCCATGTAGCTACCTCACCCCAACAGTAATACTATACATGGATAAACTCTAGTTTAGTGGATACTTGGCTACATAGGAAGTGCTTAATGTAGCTTTCCATGATTTTCGCCGAACCTAGCTTCAATACCAAGTTCTAAATGGATCTGGCTCGTAGCTTTAAGAAGTAGCTTCCGAAATTTCATGTTAAATACAAAAATTTTCTAGATGTTTTTTTTTCTTCCAAGATATCGAGAGCACTAGATTTATGTTAGAGCAAGCTCTTGGAAAGGATAACTGAGAGAACTGCAATATGAAATGATAGGCGGTGCAAGATATAATTAGATGGCATGTGCATTCTCCGAGTCGTTATGCGGCTTGTGGATTCTAGAAATGACCAGTTGCTACTTGGACGGGGGAGGTGAGCCTTGGCAATACACGGTTTTATTTCTTGTTTCTATGATTGTTCCATATGAGCAGATACCTGATCAAGTCCCTCACGCCTCTCAACTTCGTGCATAATTCTTGAAAAAAACGACTTTCGAGCCGGTTTTCCCTACCTCGTCGTTCTTGCTAGGCCGTCAACAATGTCTTCAAGCCCCCTTCGTGCAACAACGAATGTCATGCAGCATCCCCATGGTAACACTACTCAAATCTTGTACACGGTTCGCTCGCCCAGGTCATGTAATTACCGTACATCCAGGTTCAACTGTGATAGATAAGTAGACTTAGTCACCACGTAGACGGTGTTTAGAGATAACAAATATATTAATTAACAAGCGAGGACATTCATACTATTTCTAGCTGTATGCCCTAAAGATTCTTCGTAATTGATCCCTAACTCCTGACACCAAAAAGTTCCTCCCAATCAAATAATCATAAAACCCAAGACGTAAATATATAATAATTAGATAAGATAATTTACCCTGCTGTCAAATCCAGTTGGTCCACGAAGCCCAGATCTGCCCACCCCTATTCCATGGGCCTAATGGCTTCGAAGCCATTTTCTCTGTTCTCAAGCGCGGTAAGTCATGACTCCGTATCCACTCCTCTTAGGGCTTCCGTACCTCAACACGTTCAGTTCATCTCCTCCGATGAAACTTGGTCCAGTACACCTGTGGGCTCATGGCTGGGCTGGGATATGGTGGGTGTGGTTTGAAAGAGTGGCAAGATAGGCCTGTCGTCCGACTGTATATATGAAAAATTAGGTGGCACTGTGGTTTGGGCAAACCAGTCTGTTCGGCATCCACGTTTTCATATAATAGAGGCGGGGGCTTTTGTATTAGATAGCCACAGGGGCAGACATCTTTTTGCACGAGTGTGCTTTTTTTTTCTTTCTCGTTTTCTTTTCTTTTCTTTTTGCTTTCTCTTGTGTTTGTTACTTTGTTTTGGTTTCTGTATTTTGGTTTCTGTCTTTTTGTTTCTGTGTTCTTGATTGAACTTTTGTATTTTTCGCTATATCCTTAAGTCTCTAGACTTTTACCCTTAGGTATCAAGGGAAAAAAAAAAAGAAAAAAAAAGGGAAGATTATAATTCAGTAAGAGCAGTGCGCAGGGGATTAAAACGAAAAATTCCTCGGCCACAATTCGATAGCATCAAGAATCCTTGATGGCGCAAACTTCGCGAACGATATCTTGCTCGCTAAGAACCATCCCCATCGACCTGATGCTCGAAACACCACCTCTAATCCGTGGGGAACTCCATAATATCCATAGCACTACATTTGTCCCAATGGCTCACGATGTCTTGATCTTGTAAATCCTTGTCATCGTCATCGTCGCAGCAACAGTCTTTCTTCCCGGTCTCTTTCTGGTCCTCGCCGTCGTTCACGCCGGTGCCTTGGTCCTTGTCGTCTTGGACCTTGCTCTTTTCTGCCTCGCCATCCCTAGCCGTGCTATGTTCAGACTTACCGATATTAGTGAATCTTCCCGCAATGTCGTTCCTAACGCGGGCGCTAATCTTAGACCCAAACTTATAAAAATGCGAAGGGTAGGCCATGGGTCTCGGATGCGAAGCCAACATAGAATCCAGTCCAGCAGTAAGGGGCTGGAGTCGAGATCGGGCCAGTGGGGTATGAGTCGTACCATTGACAACGAGCGGAGGAAAAGGAGAACCCGCAAACAAATTGTAAGACTTTGATGGCTTGGCCTCGCCGAGGGTTGCACTACTAGCGGCACCGGTAGTGGAAGTAGAATGACTGTCCACGGCTTCTTCCTTGCCTTTCCCCTTGACATCAGAGCGATCTGTTTTTGACAGATCTGCATGCCTCGATCTCCAATTCTCGCCGATTTTCAGAGGATATGGGACTGGTGATTTGGCTGTCCAAGGACTGTGCTTGTAACCATATGGGGTGGGAACTGTGGGAACTTCCAGGATGTAGCCGGCGTTTACCAGATCTTCCAGAGTTTCAAACACCTTTCCGATTTGGTCGAGATCTTTCTGTATCTCATCAAAACGACGCATCACCCTTTTTATGGCATCTTCCCGTACTTCCGTTTCAGTTTCGATGTTATCCGCTACGTCTCTGTAATGCCATTGGAGGCTCGATAACTTATCTGACATCTCCCGGATGCTCCATATTTTGTTCTCAGTTTCGCGATTCAATTCCTCTTTGAAGAGAAGAAACTCTGACTTTTTAACATAGTTCTTCCAGTCTTCAACGGTCCGTATTTTCTCCTCGCTGTCTTTACTGGCCGCGCCGGTATCATTGTCGTTCTTCTCCTTGTGGTCGAAAGCAATAACGATATCATTGTTGGTTTTGTCACCTTCTCTTGGGATTGGATTCGTGACCATTGGAGTAGGGAACAGGCCATGATATTGGATCGCTTGCGTTAGGAGACCAAGTTGTGTAACTGCAGTTATCCAATCGCCACGGCCGACTCCAACAGCAATTTCGACAGATGGGAGCTTGATAATTAGTCTCGAGCTAGACCCAGGTTCCATGACCCTTTTCGCTGCTTCGAGGAAATCTGGATAATTCGCCGCTGGTGGCTCCGCATACTCTCCGGGTTGGTGTAATGGCTCTTGAGGAACTTCAGGTGAATGACATGGCCCAAAGGGGAGTGGGGGATACGTTGGGTGGTAATTGGGGGTGGTTGGCCACATCGTGGCGGCTAGTCGTACGTTCAGCAAAGTCGCCGAGTAAAATGGGCTTTTAGAAAAGAGGAATACTTGGGGAAAAGGGAAAAGGGGGAGACTCGCCAGAATTTATGTCCAAAAGCCTACATCTTGGACGGGGTCAAAGCAATCGTGGGCTAGGGGTGATGAAAACCAAAATACTAGGTTTAGATAAAGCTGGAGCTTATCCCCTATGTTTACCACTTAGACAGGGTTTGATGCGTCACGCCCACAATGTGCAGCCATAGAGGATAGAATATTGCGCATTATTATTATTATACATAAACTCTATGTATCTCACTAATCCTTTAGAAACTCAGGCACATTTTATCAAGCTTCAGGTGCATAGGTACAGACTCGCTGCAGCCTCAATTGTGTCTTCACTAGCGTCTTAGTATGTCATGATATCTTGATCCGAAGAAAACTACATATTAGTATATAGTATATCTTCTCCTTGCCACCGTATTTGTTGAAGTACGGAGAGATTACAAAAGAACAGGATGGTGAATGCGTCGGTAAGTTTTCTAACCTGCCTAGTAACTTCAAAGACTAAGGTTGATGTTATATACGCAATAATTGCAAGATCCTCCTTCGTGCCGTTAAGTCGACCTTCGTCCGTGTGTGAACGACTAATTAAATTCCACCCATCTAAAATCACCATAACTATCCCCCCCCCCCTCTTTCTTAGGAAGAAATATAACACACAAGTATCGGCCCAACAAGGCAGTAGGAAGTACCAGGCATAAACCACGTGTCCTCGAACATTTTTTAATAGTGGTCTCAAGCTGGATATTATTTAAATCTTGTGGCGGACGAACCTGACGTGGCAGCCAGACTATCCTGCTTAGCATATGCAGTGAGCCTGCGTCTATAAAGTGCATTTTATCAGGTACGTATACCTATGATCATGAGATACAGGCACATTTGGCCTCTTTACATCACGAATTACAACATACTAACGCATCACAATTAATAGCATAGGCGAGTACACGCATAACTGTCAATAATGGGCTTAGACCAAGGGACATGAAATTATGAGTTATAGACGATGGGCATGGAATTACGGACAGCTAATTGCCGTACTCATTCGTTTTGTAATTGAGTATTCATTTGGTTAAAAGTACTATTTTGATACAATCCTCATACCGCCCAGCACTCGTGAGCTTCTCACTCCTATCACGCCACGAGCTGAAACGTACAGGGCGCTCAACAAGAACGACCACATCGCTCACTAGTTGAGACTAACTAGGCCAATGGTCGGCGGGCAGGAAATATCATAAGGCCAGACTGCACATATGCGAGATGAAAGCTCTAGGCCAGCGGGCCTAGCTACTTTGGAGAGACCATGCCACTCCCCATTGCCACGATTCCAGCCTCCACGGAAAAATAACCTTTGCTTCATTTATGAGCTTTGAAAGCAACATAACCTCTGCTAGCTATGTAGCCTATGCTAGCGTTAAGGCTGTGTTATCAAGGACAGACCGAAAATTGGATAGTGCGCACAGGGTCCGTCTGAATCTGATCGCCATTGGGCTGACCTCCAAAAATTTATGGTAATTTTAGTGAGAGAATGCATCGGTATAAAATGTAAGTAGATGTAGACAAAATATGACGGCGCGAATTCTTCTTTCGTCTATCCACAATGTTGGATCAGCTGAGACTGAGTATTCGTGTTCGCAGGTAACGGCGTAATATTTCCGGGAGCGCCATAAGAAACTTGGAACTGACTTAAAGTAAAGTGCCACAAGTAGTAGTATGCTTATGGTTGTAATTTTTCTCAGCCGGTATTATACGTCGCTTTCGATAACGCCTTGTTTTGGTAGTACATTTGGTGATCAAGTAAAAGCAGGCCAAGGTCGATGTTCAAAACTCAAAAGATCTTGCCTTGCTTTACAAGGCTACCGGGGATTAGTAAGGGGCGAAGCCACCATGACCTCTTCCTCGGTATCCACCACGATATCCACCTCGAGGAATATAGCCGCCTCTGCCGCCATAGACACCTCGCCCAAAACCGCCTCTACCACGCCCACGCCCGCGACTCATGCCAGGTATGTTGGTACGTTTTGGAGTAACCTTGATATTTCGGCCCTTTAGGACGCTGTCGTTGAGAACGAGAGCTTGCGCAACGAGACTGGGTTCAGTGAACTCGACGTAGGCATACCTTTAGTCTAGTGATTAGTCTCTGTGTGACGCTGTTGTGGCACATGCTAGTGGTTGTTGGAAGGTTCAAAGCTTAGGGATAGGAGAAAAAGGGAGGAAAAGGGAGAAGAAGTACCCTTTGGGTTGGCCAGTAAACTTATCTAGCAGGATGGTAACTCTGTTTATGGAGCCGCAGCTCTGGAAGTGGGCTTGGATCTCCTCGGGCGAGACGGAATAATCTACATTGCCAACAAAAATGCTGCGGCTGTCGACATCGTTACGATCGTCTGATACTTCCTGGTTCTTTTCCTCAAGAGCCGCATGCATCTCGCGCAATTTGGCAGCCTCCTGCTCCATTTCAGCAACTCGGCGCTTCATAATTGAAATCTCTTCCTGTACGTTTTGAAGATTAGCCGGCCAGATCGCGTCAACTTGGTCTTGTGTTCCATGCGCATCTACTTTCTCTGGGTGTATCACAAGGGCGATGGGGGATGACTGACCTCGTCATTGCCCTCTTCGGCGACAAGAGGATCTTCGTTGGCGACATCGCGGTCGTTGTTGGCGGTATCTGACATGGCCACGGTTCGATGATTTAACTACACGGAATGATTAGTAGGTTAGCCGTTGTATCCTTCTTAAGATTGGGATTTAGGCAGTGAAGTTTGGCGGAGCGCGTGCGATGGCGCGTGCCTGGGGAGTAGTCGGAGATATGGGAAATACAGGGGAGAAGGGACGGCGGAGTAGGAACGAGCAGCAGCAAAAAATCCATCTCAACGTAAACCTTTGCTGGGTCGGCAGTTTGAAAGGAACGTACCGGCTAATGCCTACCAAGCGTTGAAATAAGTAGGATAATTAGGATTGGATACGTAGGTGGTTAGGTAGGCGACTTGGATAGACGTCGATGGTCGAGAAACTGTCGAGAAGCTTGCACAGCAAAACACAGCACGGTAGAGAGGGGGGGATCTGTCAGGTTAGTAGGACTGGAAGAGTTAGGGATTGTTGAGTGAGGCCAGCAGGCTGTTGTGGGAAAGAAAACTCAAGGGAGGCTGATGATATCGCGGAGATGAAAGGCAGCCTTGGATGCGTGAATGGATGAAATGCTAACCTAATGCTGCTACAAATCTTGGGTACTTACCTCATAACCTGCCCAGGTAGCCAGTAAGGCTGTTGGCGCTATAATTTAGCACCTCTAGGCGGCCGAAGACACTGCAAAGCCGATCGGTAGCGGTGGGGGTACAGTGGGTAGGTACATATGTACCTACCTAGGATAGGTAGCTATATCGGTACGTCAGAAACCGCTGGGAATGCTTACCGATGCTAAGTACCACTTTCCAGGTCCTCAGTCAGGTAGGTACTTGAGTAAGGGTTCTGTTATATGTCATATCGAGCCTCAGCAACCAAGATGAAGAGAGCGCCACAAGTGAACGATTCCCAAGATTAAAAGAGAAATCCATGTTACATTGCATATAACTGTGTCTCTTTCCTCTATTTTGATTGTACCACACCAGTCTATGATGTCTACTGTAGGTACTGCGAGACTAAGGTGACCCCGAGGATTGAAACCACTTGAATTGAGCCACATGTAGGAATTTGGTTGGGAGGAGGAACATTGCTTTTCATATCCTATTTCCGTTATCCTAGACTAGTTCTGCTTATGAGGAGTCGATACAGTATTGCAACCTTACGAACATGCTGTGGTTTTTCCTATCTGAGCTGTCATGCTCACCAGGACAGCCCGTGACACCGGGATCATACCAATCTGTCTGTTAGCGACTATACTAACCTATGTTCCAATGAACGAGAAGAGAGATTCGAGCGAGTTCCGGTGAAATGGATGCCATCAGTAAAATATACTCTACCAAGTCAAAATATCTCCGTCTGAAGGCCTTCGCTTCTGGCTTTTCGTTACAAGCAAGAACCATTTGAAAGTGCGTCTTGAAAGACCAGGAGTTGCTGATAGAATTATTTTCTCAATAAAAGGGTTTCGCGAACTTCTTCAAGATCTATAATTCAAATATTCTCAAGAGGTCCGGGTAGTACTGAGTGTGAATACTGACCAGCGAAAAGAGGCACGGTGCTGGTTGATAGAGTCCACTGGCAACTCCAATATGATATAGTAAGATCATCGGTGTCAGTCTGTCATGCTGTGACCATGCTCCGAGTATACACAATGAAGCCAATCAAAAGGCACTAGAGACCGCCCATCTACACAGAGTGTTCCCGAAGCTTCATTACGCCAGAGACGTAAGGACGTGAGTCTTGGAGTCTAGTCTAGAGCCTAGCTAATCAATGAAGGCCACAGTCGGTAGGGCTCATATGACATAATACCCCATTGCAGCCATTGGCAGGTAGACATCGAATGCACAGTTGAATTTCCTGGGAAACCTCGTGCAGATTTGGTAGAATGGAGGTTGAGGGTGATGACTTACGATAAGCTCACAGGGTGATCTTTATAGCCTTTAACAGCTTGGTATTAGCTCACGAATTAGCTAGGCGATAACCTACCGCCTACTGTTTCACGAACGCCTTGATGAGTCTGAAATACTGTAAGTAATTATCACATCAGCTTCTGCGGCTAGAGAGATGACACAAGTTCTCTCCCGCCGATATCCCGCGCTTCACCCCACACAGCGTGTCGTAATCCTCGTAAGATAAGAACCATGGCGTGATATCTAGGCAGGACGATGAACACGAGGAAGACGTCAACGCGTTCGACAGTGGTTGGACTGGGATTTTAAAATCCAAGCCCCTTCAAAGTCGCATTCTGAGGAGTAGTGGGGGGCCTAACTAACTTTCTGATACCTCCAGTCGTCAGCAAGGGGGATCAGACCGGGCAACACGGACAGGAATGGACAGGACTTTTATAATTTCGGTATCTCGATCGGATGAACCCCCGTAATTCCCATGTATGTGAGCAGGGCTAGTGGCGGGGCTTGGACGGCGAAACGGGACGTCAGACGTGTTGATAAGTGGCTGATGATGACCACTTTTGTGTAGGTCGATGAGCTGTAACAGATGTCGTGCTTCAGATCCTGGCTGCAGATCCTCTGAAACGCAGGTGCCCAGGATCGTTGCGCACGCCGCCACGACTAAGAGATGGATGCCTCTGGATGTGATTCACCTAGCAGACGTTTGCTGGCCATCTTAACACATAGTAGTCCAGCGGATATGATGCGCTGTTATACCCACGCGCAAGGCCGGCGTTTTACGCAGATTATGCTGCGCTCTCCCGCCCATCAACGACGTACGGTTCGACGATCGCAGTCAGATCATGTAGATGTGCGAGTACGGGCTGACGTAGTATACTTGAGAGATAGCTTCAAACAAGTTGGTTTGAGAACTTCGCAGGGGATTTTGCACGTGTCGCATGATCTTGGGGGTGGCATCCGGGCTGGGGTGCCGGGGGTTTGGTGCGGTTTCAGAATCGGAGCTGGAACGGGCCCCAGCCCCTATCCAGATACTACATAGGCCGCTCCCGTCATGGCGGCGATGAGCAGCATGGTTACGATTATCAAGCCCTCGATTGAATATAAAGAGTATCCGCAGATCTTTGCTCGCCGCAGATCACAGACTGAAAACACCCAGCCAACCGGTTTTGTCCCTCTTTTTGCTATTCAGCTCTGGAAATCCGCAGACACATACACACCTGAGTGTATATGCTAACGCTCTTTTCTATTACGCACGAACCTTTTTCAAGATGAGACTCTCAACATTCTTTCAGACCGTCTTCACCGTGGCCGTCGCCACCTCGTCTGCTACCGCGCTGGCGATCGGGGAGGATGCCAACGCCCTCAAGCCTCGGGTTTTCAACTGCAACAAGGAAGCCATCAACGCCTGTGTTGCCTCTACCGGGCAGCAGAGTGAGGATTGTTTCGGCCACCTCTGCGCCGGCAGACCGCTGAAGAAGGTGGTGAAGCGCCAGGATCAATGCACCGAGGAGAACCTCCTTCAATGCGCCATATTGGATTGGAATGAGGCGCAAGCATGCTTCCAGGACCTGTGCCTATAATCAACGGCCATGCAAAGCACCGCTAAGAACGAAGAAACGAATAGAGATCGCCCATGTACCATTCACATCGACCTTGACGATCGACGAACGCGCGAAATGAGGCCAAGATATAATGAAGCGTCATATAGGCTGAGGACGTAGGGCAGGGACTCTTCGATTGCGAAGCTGCTGGATAGAGCGAGGCGATGCGAGTCATCGTCAACACAACCTTGAAGGTTTCGCGACTGGAATTCTGGAATGAATAGCACCGTGATTTACATCAAACAAGGCCTCACGGATTCTCTTCTTTGTATATCGTCTACCCCCTTTTGGTTCTGAATGTCGAGGACAATTTGTCATTCGTCATGCCGTTTCATAGACACGTGGACAAGACAATTCAAGCCAATAAATTATAATGGCCTTTCGCTGCCGACCTTATGTCCAGCTACGGTAGCCTTTCCCGCATAATGATAGTGTTCGAAACCCGGTACAATGTGGGAATGCCTGGCGTTATCGTCGATTATACGCTTACGATGCGGCCGGATAGACAAGCCGGCCGTTTGCGCAAAGCAACTATGTATCTAGACGGAGTTGAGTAGCTTCATCTAGACGGCAATCTCGTGTCTCGATAAGGTTATTTACAATCTAAGGGTCTTATATGTGATGGCTGATTGGGTCAATCAGATTACCTAACATCCGTATAATCGTATAATACAAGCTTTTACGATGTGTCTTGGTTCTTACATCCTGCCGAAGCCGTATAGCACTGCATAGAGATGCACCGATCGTATATTTAGAGCGCAGCGACTAGTCTGTTAGGTAATTTTTGTGTTACATCGGACGTCAATTCAGAGCACATAGTCGATAAAGTATGGAGCTTTATATCGCATTTCGCTCAACGAGATAGCCAGCACAGGCATTTGGTTTGACGATAGAAGAGTTATAGTATCATATATCATCGGGTCATACGTTCCTACGTGACAGGATAGGTATATTTAGCATGTGGATACGATTTAGGCCCTCGGTAGCCTAGGCAGACTAGTCCCAGAGATATATCTAAGCTACGAAGGATTGGGAACTTTAGTTCCTGAATAAATCCTTATGCATATTCCGGACCATGACCAGTGTCAAGTACTTTCGATGGGTGCGGCAGGTCGTGTAATCCTTCGAGGTTGAGTTCCTATTCAAAGGCCTGAACAAAACTAGTGTTCATGAGCCCTACTGCAATGTAAGCGCGCAATATTTTACTAAGATTAACGCACTTGATATCTGTACAGTCAGTCAATAAAAGCATGATGGTCAGCTTACTTATCGGGCACCACATTGGGACAAAAGGAGCGCGACCAGGGGATCAAGCAGCTAAATTTGTCATGCTCGATGGGCCCCCCTTGGCGCCACACACAATGCCTAGGTAGGCAGGTTCAGCTCGTAGTGTAAATATATATAGATATGGCGCCAGCGTCCCGCGCTTTCATGTGCTTTTGAAGATCCCAGAGCTCGTCCATCATCTGCATTGCCGTGGGCTTCAGTTCAAGATGGCTGATTTCTCGAGGCCAATTGCCAGCACGCTGGGTCAATTTGACCTCACGTCATGGCAGGGTGTCGGTCGCCTTATGCTGGCCATCATTGTTTTCTTCGTTATACGCCTAGTGTACACTGCGGTGTACAACCTTTACTTTCACCCACTTCGCCATATTCCAGGACCACCGCTATGGATCGCTATCAATGGATTAAGATCGTTGTACAAGATGCGCGGATGTCTAGAGTTCAAATATGTCGAGTTCCACGAGAAATACGGCGAGGTGGTACGAGTTAATGCCGACGAGGTGGCCTTCATCCGCCCCGAGGCCTGGAAGGATATCTACGGCCACGGCCATGCCGAGTTTCCCAAGCATTTCCCCGGCCTCAAAATGGATACGAAGAAGATTGTCTTCGCTAGCTCTAAAGACCACTTTCGGTATCGGCGGGCTATGTTGCCGGCCTTCTCCGACAAGGCTTTGCGCATGCAAGAGCCTCTTATCAGCGTCTACGTCAATCTTCTCATAAAGAGACTGCGAGAGAAGTCGGAACTCAGAGAGCCTGTCGACATGGTAAGATGGTATAACTTCACAACTTTCGACTTGATTGCGGACCTTGCCTATGGAACCTCATTGCAAGGATTGGAGAAAGGAAAGAGTAACGCGTGGCTGGACAACATCGGAAACCTCATCAAGCTGTTGCCCATCTTGGCCTTCACCGGCATGTTCCCGCTCGTAGGCAGTGCACTCAAGTTCCTCGCGGGACCTCAGATTCGTAATGCCGAGAAGAAGCACGCCGACTTCACGTATAAGATGACAATTGATCGTATCTATAACAAGGCACAGCCCGATCGTGGTGATTTCATGGATTTCATGCTGCGATCTCGAGGAGAGGACCACGAAATGAAAGATGACGAGCTCGCTAGCAACGCTGACCTGATCATGCTTGCCGGCTCGGAGACTACGGCGACACTGTTGAGCGGTGTTACCTACTGGCTGCTGAGGACACCTCATGCCCTCAAGAGGGTTGTTGAGGAAGTCCGCGAAACCTTCAACGCCGACGAGGAAATTACATTTGACGACACTCGAACGAAACTTCCTTATATGGCTGCCTGTCTCCAAGAAGGCCTGCGCATCTTCCCTCCTCTTCCTTTGGGTATGTTGCGTTGTGTCCCTGAAGGGCCGCCGGTCCAAATCGCGGGCGTCACTATTCCCGGAAAGGTCGGTTTTACTCTATTCATTGACATTGCATTTGGGAAACTGACATGATGTCTAGACACAAGTTAGCGTGCCCCAGTTCGCAGCTTACCACTCTGACCTTAACTTTCATCGACCAAACGAGTTCCTTCCTGAGAGGTGGCTTCCCGAAGCTATGTCGGACCCCAGCTCTCCCTTCTATAATGATAGACGCGAAGTCCATAGGCCGTTTAGTGTCGGGCGACGAGACTGCATCGGTCAAAACCTGGCAATGCGTAAGTGGCCTTATTTAATATTATCAACATATTGCTCTCAAGAATGGTTGTAGACTACAGATATCGGCTAACAGTTTCCAACAGACGAAATGCGATCCATCCTGGCCAAGGTCCTCTGGAACTTCGACTTGACGCTTGACCAGAGCGCCGATGGCTGGCACAACCAGAAGATCCTGGCACTATGGGTCAAGCCACCTCTACAAGTGCACATCAAGCAACGAGCGAAGTGAGCCGTGTATGAATTCAGTATAGAGTCTTTCCAATGATGGCCTAGGCGTTGGAGGGGTATAGAGATGACATGGTAGAATCTTGTACAATTGCTATAGAATGGGTATACGCATGGTATTTCTTCGAAAGGGCTATTAAACTCCAAACCGACCGCAATTTCGTGTTTGTAACGAATACTACGATAGCTCCTTGGCCTCTGCACTGGGGTAACTATCCTCACAGGTTCGCGTGGACAATCTAAATGGAAAAAAAGAGAAAATATCGCTGGAAGTTCCTGAACGGAGAATTGTGAAACGCATGGCTATACGTTCCATATATCACGATATTCTCTGTGAGGTCTGACAGTAGTTGATGAGTCGGCGCTAGATCGGCTACGCACTGTGGACGTGATAATGCGTAAGTGGTGGGTACTCTTCGTGCTGCATTCTCCATCTCACACATCACAGCATTCGGTTAACTACTTCCGTCACCAATCTCCCGGGACCTCTTGTCGAAATACTATATGTAGATAGGATGGTATCTTAAGCCTTTTGACTTTCTGTTCCGCACCATTTTCTTGCCAACTACATACCGTTGAGTCGAGTCATAAACAAACATGGTAAATAAGAGCGATTCGGTCCTGATCGTGGGGGGCGGCACTTGGGGATGTAGCATCGCGCTAGAACTGGCGAGGAATGGCTATAGCGACGTGACGGTCCTCGATGGAGAGGAGGCGCCTAGTAGTATAGCAGCTGGGAATGACCTCAACAAGATTATGGAAGAAGGTATCTCCCATGACTCAATCGGATTCTAGGCTTGGATGGAATAGGCGATTCGGGTGCTGAAATACTTACTAACATAAACCTCAGGCTCCCAATCTGAAGATGATACCGACGCTGCATATGCGTGGAATCGTCTCCACAATCTATGTACCACGGCATGGCTCAACGATCCCATATACAAGCCTCATTATCATCGCACGGGCTATGTCATGGCTGCCTCTTCAGATGCTGCGTATGAGGCTTTGCTGAAAGATATCCGCGGCCATGAAGATGAGTATCACGAGGTCGCTTCTGCCGAGCAATTCCAAAAAACCATGCCCGAGGGCGTCCTCACAGGCGACTTCGCGGGCTGGAGAGGCTTTGCCAAATCAAGCGGTGCAGGATGGGTATTTGCTCGTGGTGCTATCGTCTCAGCCAAACAGGAGGCAGAGAGACTAGGCGCTCGTTTTATCAGCGGTCAAAAAGGTCTAGTCACTAAATTCCTATTCTCTAGCGAGACTGAGCATGATCGGAATGCCTTGCAAGGTGTTCAAAGCGCTGATGGAACGATCTACCATGCCCACACGACGATTCTGGCCAATGGAGCGAACGCGGATACCCTAATGGATTTGAAATACCAACTCCGGCCGACGGCTTGGACGTTGGCCCATATCAAAATGACGCCGACTGAAGCAGAGCTATACAAGAATCTTCCGGTTTTGTTCAACATCGAGAAGGGGTTCTTCATGGAACCGTCGGCTGAGACGCATGAGCTTAAGATTTGCGATGAACATCCGGGCTACATCAATCCCGTTTACGGCGGAACGTCATCTGATGGCGAAAAGGTTATCGTAGGGTCTAAACCATTTGCGCGACACCAAATCCCCCTTGAATCCGAGGACCGCATGCGAGCATTTCTGAAGGAAACAATGCCGCATCTCGCTGCGCGACCCTTTAGCTTCGCGCGCATATGCTGGGATGCCGATACTGTTGACCGTATGCCGCTACTCGATTGGCATGGTTCTCATACTACCGAGAGCGGACGCCTGCTATTGGCGATTGGCGGCAGTGGGCACTGCTTCAAGACGATGCCAGCCATGGGTCAAGTGATGCTTGAGTATCTCGAGGGCAAAGTAGATGACCGGACACGACGAGCCTTCCGATGGCGGCCCGAGACGGCCAAGGATAGGAACTGGTGGGATGTTCAGAACAGATGGGGTGCGCAAGGTGAAGTCATGGACATCACCAAGGTCAAAGGCTGGACAGAGATGGCCACGGGTTGATGTCTTTCGTGCCGAAGCTTATAGCAGAGGTCATAGAGAGTCATAGAAGAGGATGTTTGTTGTCTGTAGCTGGCGGCCACTTCGGAAAGAACACCCAATCACTCGCCCAATCACTGTCGCTGTCGGCCTATCTACGCCCTCAACTACATATACTTTACCTACCCTACATTAGGTATGTAAATGGGATGTAATAAACTTGAATCCCTCCATTAGCTGCCTATGTAGGTAGGTATGTACATAGTGGCACCTCTCCATGCTAGGCAGATTGGTGCCTAAGTCGCCACAGATCGAGAGAAGGTGGCTTGCCAACAGTACCTAAAAGGGCATACCTTAGGCAGGTACCTACCCGAGGACCTGGATAGGTTATATACCTAGGTAATGCGAGCTGTAGCCCGTCAGCCTCATCCAAACCCCCCAATCCAACCCGATTACCTACCTACCTACCTAAGGTACCCCTCTCCTCGCTTTGTATTGGAAACTTGTCTCTCCAAAGCCTCGATAGACTCACACGAGAAACCTACAGCACTAAATTATCCTCGCGAGTCTTCTTAAAGATGGAGCACGGCCCTCCTCTCGACACGAACTCAGGCTGTGGTTTCGCCAACCATGGCCTAGTTGCGCAGGCGACGAATTCTCTCCCGAACATACGGCCATGGGCGTCGAGAACGAACAGAACGATGGAAAGAGTGGATGGAGGTGTGCAGGGTTGACCCAGAATGTGATATATCTAGTGTGAGTTTCGAAGAAGGCGGAGATGACCAAACTTGCACATAGTCTGATATGGTTTATGATGGAAGCTATACAAGACGCGTCGTAGACATCGTTTGAGGCCCCTACGGCGTATTGGTCGAGCGAGGTCCCTGCCGCCTCGGACGAGACGGATGACAGATATTGGCTGCAACTTTGAGCCGTCTAACCTTAGTTCTCCGCCCGAATCAGCTAGGGGAAGGAGAATGTATACCTCTATGTGGCGCAGCCAACGCAGCAAGTCTATATCCCATGTGGTTGTGAAACCTCAGAATCCACCACCGTCACCGCATGTCCGCCGACGGATGGGGCTTTCAATAAGTAATCTACATCCCACTTAGAGGGTTATAGGGGCCTTGTACGCATCGATAGCTTCTTGTCTGATGGCAGACGGAGTACACTTTACTTCTACGACTCTCTATTCTATCCCGATGGGCCTTATCGGCACGTTTTGGCCGGACCGCTGACTACTCGCGCGTGGTGCTTGCAGGAAGATTCTGTTATCCTCACGCATATTGTTCTATACCAAGGCCCAGCTTTTATGGCAATGGAATCATTTGAGATTACGGGAGGGCGGACTTCCAGTGTCACGCCCTCCAGAGGTTGTAATCAATGCCGATTATGGCATAGAGATCCCACGAAATGGAGCACCGGCCCTCACACTCTTCGAGCAAATTGATTTATGGTACTGTTCATTGGTGCCGCAATATACCAAGCGCAAGTTTGCACACAGCAGTGACAAGCTCGTGGCGATTAGTGCCATTGCTAGAGCCATCAGCTTAAACAGCGGTGCGGAATATTTGGCTGGACTTTGGCGTGACGCCCTATTGTTTGGCCTTTTGTGGCATCGAAGCTCACCTGGAAAGAAGACGTCAAGCTATTGATGTCCATCTTGGCCTTGGGCTTCTCAAGACTCCGCTGTCAAGTATGGGGGCCCCCGGTGGCGAGTAGACCCATTGACGGGTGAGTTCTTATATGCATACACTTTTGACGCCTCAATTACCGCTGCTGAAGTGGAGCTCGATCATCGCAATCCATTTGGCGCCGTAACTGGAGGGATTTTGAAGCTATATATGGTCGTCTCATGTGCCGCGGCACAGTAATGCGAGACACCAGAGGCCATGACTTGATACTTTGGGATCATTTGCGCCCGTTCACGGCCCTCGTCCAGATGGATGATGATGATCTAATCACTAAAGGCGAATATTCACGATAATCTAATGGCTCAGGCCACGCGCTATCCTTGGCCTAGAAAGATGTCTGCAATTTCAGGGCAACTAGAAAGCAAAAACGTTATGGTTGACTGTGTAGCCCATCTTTTGGCCAGGATGAGGTCAATTTCTTCATTTACACACTGCCTTGAATAGATGGCAGCATTCTGATCGGCAAAAGACAGCACGGGATATTGCTCCCATTCTGGTGATGCCGGATCTTCCCGAGACTAGATGGCTGGTGCCGCATTCAGGTGAAACATAGTGTTGCTTAGCTAATATGCAATGTGCCAATCCTCTGCACTAGGTATCCGAGATGATCTGAGAAAAACTAGAAACTTTACACCACTGGTACAGCTACTGTAAAGTCCATACTAACTTGGTATCGATATTTATAGTATCAAAGCTCGCTTTCGCTTCTCCCAACAATCTACTTTACTAACTAAGCGGAGCTAACAAGTCTGGCTGGTTAGGCCAAGTACTATGTGTATGCTATCAGGCATCCATTCTTACTTCAATTCCTCATATTAGTCGCAAATATCGGCTGCTGAATAATTCAATGAGGGGCAACCCCGCAGTGTAGCATCCGCAGAGATGCAGCCATGTTTCAACTCTGCCGATAACAAAGAGAAAATCCTAGGATGAGGGTGTGAACAAGCTGCTGATAGGAAGTCCAATTGGGTAGGTGGTAGACACCAGTTTCTTACGATTTGCTAACCAGGTTGACATCATCTTGTTAGCAACCACTATCTGGGGGTACGGTATATGCACATCATCCAACATACATGAAGCTGCATTGCACACATATCGTCTTTATCACAAGACTGTTGGACCTCGGGCAGATTCAGGCCCCTGTCGTTGACCACCCGGTAGTCCCGGCACTCTAACGACATCCAATCTTCTGAGCACGGCCTGATTCGCTCGATATAATTCGAAGAGCCTTGATCCTGCTAGCATTTAGAGCACGCAAGGCACGCTACTCTAAGCGTCATTCTCGATCCTGGCACGGGCAGGCCAATGAGTCTTCCAAGACACTACCGGGCGGCCCTGCACGCCATTAGCCCCGATCAGACCCCGATCTCTGCAAGACATATCCAGCCGCATCTGGCAATGATTCCTAAGACAATCGGCCCTCCTTACCATCGAAACCGCATTTCGGGCTCTAAATTAGTGTAGATACGAGTAGACATTACTTATCAAAGGCTCATTGCTGCTAGTCAACCTACTTAGACTGCCGAGACTGCCTGAATTAAACAAGGTGTGTCGCTATATATATCGCCTAACGCGCCCCATCTCTTTCCGATTGTCAAGCCCCCCTAAACTAATTGTATCCATCTCTTAGACTTCGGCTAGCGCCTATCTGTCAGGCCAAGTATACTTATCTTTGGGTCTGCCGCTCGCCCTTCTCCCCGTCTCTGGTCGACTTGGCTCACGCCCAAGCAAGCCCTCCTGTGATAAAAGGAATAACGCGTGACAACCACCGAGAGATTCTTTCCTCTACAACACGGTTTTTCAATTGGGGATCCTGGATGACAATGAACCCTTGAGTTACGCTGCGCCGGTCGATCAGGGCCGAAAATCATGAGCTTCCCGCCTCCTTCATCCGACTGCCCCGCTGTACATGGTCGTCACCAAGCCAGGTTGCCTTCGCTGCCTTAAACTTTACCAATTCCGCCTGCGCAGCTAGAACCATACACATCTTAACATGGTCGAACACCACCCTGTCCACAATAGCGAGGTTTATCTATTAGGATTAGCCCCTCGCCCTTCGGTGCCACCACCGTCCCCGCCATCGCCTCTGACACCCACAGATGCTGGCTCCAGCACGCCTATCGAGCATCTCTGTCTAGAAGCAACCACAGGGCCATCCGCAGATGTTGTCGAAGAGGCAAGCTCGGTTGCGGGACGGCGTCTCGCGGGTGCTATCCATGTTCTGAACACCGAGGCGACAGCTCTTCGGAGCTTGACCCAGCTGTACAAGGTCGATGCCACAGCAGCAGAAGGTTTCAATGCAGCCGTGGACGCCATCCTCCGACAGTGCCATGAGAAGGGGAAGCTGGTCGTTACGGGGGTGGGTAAATCCGGACTCATCGGGAGGAAGATCGTAGCGACGTTCAATAGTCTGGGATTACACTCGACATTCCTGCATCCGACAGAGGCACTACACGGGGATTTGGGTAAGGTAGGTGCCCACGATGTCATTCTTTTCATCACTTTCTCCGGAAAGACCTCAGAGCTGTTGACACTGCTCCCCCACGTCGACGCGAGCTTGCCCGTCATCGTCCTCACCGCACACTCGCAACCCACCGATTGCGAGCTCATTCGTCACCGACCCGGCGCCATCCTTCTGCCTGCAACGATCCACGAGTCTGAGACCGTCTCCTTCGGCATATCGGCCCCGACGACTTCTACCACCGTTGCCCTCGCGGTCGGCGACGCCCTGGGCATCGTCGTATCGCAGGAGCTGCACGCGAGCGTGTCCTCCGTCTTCGCGCGCAATCATCCCGGCGGCGCTATCGGAGCCGCATTCAAAGGCGAGAGCAAGAAACCTGGAAGAATGCGCGATCTGGCTGTCCCCTTCGAACAAATCACCTCTGTCTCTGGGGCCCCAACCGAGCGCTGTGGCGCCGACGTTCTGAAAGCAGGCTACGAGTCGCCGTCAGGATGGGTCAGCGTCGGCGAAGCCCTCGCTTGTCCCGTGCGCATCCGCCGTTTAAGCACCGAGCTTATGATGCATGCATTACCTGAAATCCCGGACCTGCTCGTCCCGAGGAGCGAGTGGATCAACATCAGTGCCGACACGCGGATTGCCCAAGCTGTGCGGTGGATCCAGGATCTTCTCGTGGCCCCTGAGCTCAGCGAGACTGCTTGCGGCGAGGACTCTATACTCGCTGTTGTAGATACTAGAGGTGAAGTCATTGGCGTTCTGGAAGCTGGGGCATTATTACGGTGGTGCGAATCATGACCATAATCCCCATAATCATCATCATCACTGGCACATATCTATCTTGGATTTGGAACGGTTCGGAAGAAAGGGAAGAGTTATGCATAGATGGAAATGGCGTCTGATTATTTTTGGGTTGGTCCACGGATTGTCGGAGAACGAGATTGAGTCTCGCGTGAATGGCTGCATGAAATGAATATATATTTATGTGTCGCGAAGCTAGGCGACTTGGTGAACATATACCGGGAATAGACAGGTCTGTTTCTTTGGCGGCGCCTGGCGGCCAATTTCATTCACCTTGTGTACATCTAGGCATTTCTATTATCATGTGGCTGTCTACTGAATTAGGCACTCGATTTTCCGGACCATATCTCTCACCGTTTACCTGATCATACATGAATGAGAGTATTACGCGATCACAGCCTCAATATAATTTTTAACAGAAAGGCACGACCCGTCATGGGATTCGGCTGTCTATCGACCGAGAGACAGCTGCTGTATCGATTGAACCAAGGAATATATATATCAGATGATGATACAAGATGTCTAACACCTTCTCCTGAATGCAGTCCTGAAATAGCTAATATGCCATGTCGCCGAAACGCCCCATGAAACCAAATGCAAGTCCGCTGGAAGAAGAGAACCTTTAAATCAAGAAAAAGTGATTAAATCCGCCCATTATTACCCTCCTCTCTCTCGTCCCCTGCTGTCCCTACTCTTTGTGTTCATAACTCAGAGCAGAAGTAATTGTCTACACGGCATTCGGGCCGGTAAACTTATTCAACCTATCCAACTTCGCAGCGTGCTTGGGCGCGACGATAGGCGCAACCTTGCTGGCGACGGAGACGACCTTGGACGCACTGCCCAGCTTAGCGCCCATGCCGGACTCCTCGAGCTTATCCCCGACCTTGTTCTCGATCTGCTCGAGCTTATGGTCGATCTTCTCGTCGACTTTCCGCGAGACGAAGGTCCGGAAGCACCCGTAGCCGCCCGTCGCGAGCCAGAACAGAGCATTGATCAGGTCGATCCAGACGGCGGCGCGCATGACGCTCACGCGCGTGTTCTCGTACCACTTGTGCTCGTCGTCGTCGGGCATGCGCAGGAAGATGACGGCGAAGGTCCCGAAGGCGGCGATCCACAGGATGAATAAGGTGAAGTCCCATGCGAATAGACGCGCCGTCTTGAAGAAGGGCTGCGGAACGGCGAAGGCGACGGCCGTGACGGCGCTGAGGGAGGACACGAATAGCGCGTAGACCCATTGCACGGCTTGCGAGCGGTCGTGGCTGTGGTCGGAGCTCACGCGCGAGCCGTACAGGCCTACGACGATGAGGGCGAAGATCAGCTGGAGACCGCGGCCGACGAGACGCATCCATGTCTCGTAGATGTAGATGGGCTTTGTTATGGCGCCCTTGCCGAACTTGGTGGCTAATGACTTGATAGGCATGATTGATGTTGTGCGATGGGTATGTTGGCGATTAGATGATGAACGATGGAGATCTTATCAAACGAAAGAAAGACGCGAAGAAGTGAAATGAATGTGTATCGGTCGATTACTCAATGTATAAGTGAGCGAAGTTCAAGTCTATTGAATCAACGGTGACAACCAGTGTCGAAGAAGCTGAACTGATGGTTTGAATTCTACGATAGAAACGGAATCAAGAGAAGGTCTAAAGAGAGAATGAGAAAGACTGAATGAGATGATGATAGAAGATGGAACTGTCTACGGGCTGTTTCATTGATATTTGAACCACGAAGACAATGAGCGAAACGATTGGGTGTGGTCGAATGTGGTCCAGGTCAACCAAGGTCAGGGCCAAAATTAGGTCAGACAAGCGCCCAATCTCTGGCTAGACAAGGGCTCATTACACAAGCCGGGTATGCTCTGTAATACCGCTGTCCAAAGAAGCGACAAAGACCAGCGACAGCTATGCCTTGTCTTGTTCCGCGCCGACCGTGACCAAAGGAGCGTGGATGAAAGGGTTCAAGGGCGCCGTGAAATGAGGCTCTCACAGCCAAGCAATGGAAAGCCGCCCAGGGATGTGGGGCGGTGTTGTAGACGCCGGACGTGCGACGCGGATGACTGGCTGGCGAGGCTCCATCGCTGAGACGGCGGGCGCTAAGCACGCTAACGGTCGCGCGGGTTCGGGCGTGTTTAGTGGTGGTGTGGTCGCGCCTGTCAGGGCATTGTAGCGCTGGCTCCACTGTTGTAGCCGCTGAGACCAGTTTCAGGCATTTTGCGTGCCGTTCTCCGTTCTACGATCTTCGCGACAGTACACCAGACTGACTGCCAGACTTTACCTCTGACTTCATTTATATATATATATTATAATTGTTCAATGGTAATGCAAGAGACTTGAAATCATCTCTTTTGACTAGCTAATTAGTATAGGATAGATTTAGTCCTTGTCCTGGTCCGGGGTCTTCAATGTTAGCTCACAGACACTAGTAATAGTGTTGGAATCAAGGCATCATGAAGGCCTGGCTAAGATATATTCAGGATTCAATTAGTATGAAAAAGTCTTCAGAAACTAAACGAAACATGAGTATATTATTGAAGAGTATAAATGTCGGTGAGCTATTCTGCCAGAGTGTATTACAATGTGTTAGGGTCTCTCACGTATCGAATTAAGTATATCCCCTTTCATTACATATATGATTGGTAATACATTTCGTAGAAATCATATCAACCATCCTAGTTTCAAAGCCTTTTCTCATCTGAGAATTCGGCTCCTACTTTCATGCGTGCTTTGGTATAGATCAAGTAGAAAGAGGCAACTTGACATTTCTCGGATGTCTTGGCAGGAAATACGAATATATAGGTTTCACTTCTTATCATATTAACTACGAAATTAGTTGTGTTTGTCCTTCATTACCCAGGGATGAACAACCTTGACGAACAGTCCACATAACATAACATTATGCCCTAAAGCCCTCGTAACAGGACATCCATGTATCGCCCTCCCTTTTATGTAGGTAACTGCCTCCACCTCCTTGCCTCTTCAGCTATCACCAGCTGGCATTGGTGCGCACATCTTCTTGCGAGCAGGTTAGATGTGACTACGTGTCACAAGGCTACAAGGCTGTAAGGTAAAAAAGAAGCTCTTCCTGTATATAACTTCAACTTTGCCCGCAAGAAGGTTGGGGGGTCTTTGCGCAACAGTAGAAGTCATTAGCTAGCGTATCCTCTCCTGAAACTACGCAAGATATATATAAAACAGCCTTCTCATAATAACAGGCTGAACACTGTTCGCAGCCAATGGTCATTATGTTGTTTGTCACCTCAAGGCATGCAATAAGTAAGGTTGACGTGAAGGGCGAAAGAATGTATGATCAAACACCTCGTGGTTGGCTGTTCGGGTAGCTGAAAAGAAATAAGATAACCTCTTGCTTGGATAATCCCAGTATACTTCCCAATGCATGTAGACCGCTGGAAACTCATTTGTTGCCACCTATTCCTTTACTCCTTGCTAGGTTTCCTGAGGGAGGCGATTTTTCAGCCAGACTTTCACTGCCGTATGAAGCTCACAGGGCTTCAAGAAAGGGAGCGGATTTTGATCTCTTAAATATATATCTTTGATGCTCTTTGTTCGTCGAATCTCTAGCCCTCGCCTTCGGAATTCTCCTTCGATATCACATTGACTTCTACTCACACTTCCGCTCGCTCCAGAAAGATTTCATCATGTCTCTGCCAATACCTGATGAAGTATATGAAGTAGATGATGTCGATATTATGCCCCCGATAAAGCCTTTTTGCGATAACGACCCGTTCGATGGTACAAAGCAGAATATTCCTTCTCATTTTCATGGTATTCTAAACAAATTTCTGCATGACAACATCCAAACGAAGATCACAGGCCACACGATGATAATCAGCCAACCTGGCTATAATTTACAACTGACATCCAGATACTTTGAAGTTAATGAAAAATCCTGGATGTTGGAGGCACTCAAGCCACGACGTGATGGCTCAGCGTACAAATTCCTCTTCCTAGCACACCATATCATACTAAACTTCGCGACTAACGATCCATACCTTTCTAAATGGGACGATATTGCCAGAAAATTGAAGACGAATGTTTTTGCTCCCCTCTCCATGAGCGACGTCGGTTTGGAGATCGTTGGCCCCTCTCCTCGCAGATGCCATAGGATCTACCCGCCCACGATAGAGGGGCTCGAACTCCGATATCTCTTTGCGAGCGAAAGCCCCAACGACCCTATTCCACTGGGCTTTGAGGGAAATTCAGAAAATCGGGACGACCTTAAAGAGATTTCCAGATTGAATGAAAAGATGAAGCAACATGCGTATGGAAGGATTGAAATCCCGGACGAATGGACGGAAAATTATCCGACGTCGCGACACAAAGGCAAAGAGAAAGCTCCTGCTTCGTCCTCATAACTATCTCCGCTATTCAGACGCAATTGGAAAGACGTATCTTTGAGGGAAGTCGTCGAAGATGATGATGCCTAGTGCTCAGAGCAATAGCAATTGCCATGGCCAAGATGTCACACGGACAGGTCTACTAGGACTTCAGAAGCCGAACTTAACCGATGCCACCCCTAGCGAAGAGTGAGGCTATAAGCGATTGGATAAGGTCATTCCGTTAGCTGCAAAAAGATACCAACAGATAAAGCATGAGTGCCCAACGGGCAAGGGAGTTATAAATTATATAAAACTTAAATAGATATAAATTGCCCAAAAATCTCTCTTTAAAGAAAAGGAAAGAAATTAAAGCTCTAAAGACTTTTAATATCTCTTTGTTGGCATATATAGCAGTACTACTAGGTATTTGAATACCCGGTGCATCGGTTTTTACTCATACTCTTTAAACGATCGCTTGATCTGTAATCTGCATAAGCCCCGTATATAGCCCGGAACAGTTAACTCGATTAGCTAACAAAGCCCTTTATAAGTGCATATGATTTTCAGATTTTGCTATGTAGAGGTTACTCTGTTAATACCTGCTACAACGCTTGATAAGCTCTTCCGTCCGCGATCCAATTATTCATTATTACAAGTTGGAAACACCTCGAACCAATACCCTGTACTACCACGTCGTTGGCAATCTGCAGCTCGAACCAACGCTGTACGGCATGGTCCGTGCGGAAAAAGAATTTTGAACACAACAACAAAAACAGAAAGCAAATACTCAATTTCGGCCTCTAGTGTACCGTTAGCTACATCGCATTACATCCCTCTCGCTTCTTTATAACTATGCCAAGGATGACTTCGGAGCCGCAGCTTTCTGGACGAAGAATCCAAGTTATTGGAGTCACCGGAGCGGGAAAGGTACGTCCACTTATACCCCGTATAGAATATCATGTCACTGTATCTACTCGTCTAATGCTGCATCCTGACGCTAGAGTACTTTCGCACGGCGACTAGGCAAGCAGCTTTCGATACCAGTATTAGAACTGGACTCTCTTTTCCACCAGTCCAGAGCCGGTGGCGCCCTGTCGGAAGACGACGCCCGACGTACCGTGCAGGCTCTCGTCGAGTCAAACGACGAGTGGATTCTCGACGGCAAGTACGTTGTTGTAGCCCCCGTAAGGAGGAATTAATGCTCAGTTAAGGCACAGTCATTGGGTTCAGTTGAAGGACGTATCCTACAGTATAGCGACAGACATCTTATGTGAGAAAATAACCACATGGTATGAGCGACTGTTCATCTGCTGATTTGGTATTACCCTATTTGCTTAGGGATTGATACGCCACTGCCATTGACTCTATGGCGTGTAATTACGCGCACCATCTGGGGTAATTGCCCTTCCCCCCCCGGCGCGCTTCTCACTATTTCAGCAAAGGTTCGCTGATGACCAATTTCGTGCTGACCGTTGATTGCAGAAGTGCTGACCATCCCCGGTGTTCTGCGAAGGGAGCTCTCGGGCAATAGCTTGATCGCAATGTCCCTCAGAGTCCGAGCGAAGAAACACGCGAACTGGAGCAAGCGCGTCGGGGCGGATCCCAGGTGGAAACGCCTAAGCGGCTGGTATGGTCGTGAAAGCTTCCTGGCAAGAGTGAGAGATTCGCTTAGAACACTCTAGGATCTCAACGACCTATGATACATGCAATAGGGCGGGTGGTATACTCATTTGCAAGTCAATACAGGGAATCATAAACAACTTTAAGACGTAGAAGAAGCTCACCTGAAAGCACTCATCGAACTTCCTAGTCCATATCAGCAACGAAACACAACACGAAAAGATGATCTGCAGACAGATTCAACAAATCGATTCGTCGCAATTGAAAAGGCGTATCTTTGAGGGAAGTCGTCGAAGATGATGATGCCTAGTGCTCAGAGCAATAGCAATCGCCATGGCAAGAGTCGTCAAAAGTGATAGTGAGAGAAGTATGGAGCATTGGATGATATGGTGCAGGGAGACACTATATTCTCAACACGAAATGGTTGAGTGAGGGATAATGGTATCATCTACAAAGGCTAATGATACGGCATGAAAGAGCCTTGTTATGGTGGGAAGTACGGACACTTTCGGCACTAGAGATTTCACCCCTGGGTATCACTGCCTAGAGACCTCTTACATTTCTACTAGGTAGCTTATCTGAGAAAAGTGCCATCAAACTATTTTGGAATCTGGTGCTCTTTTTTTATACAATTCATTGTCTTTGCTGAGTATAGATAGTCCTGTAGAGGCTTCAGGAAATAAGGAGCTCCTACATACATCACACGCTAAAACCTCTTATCACGGGTTGGGAATCACTGCATTCATGTCTAGGAAGTATAAGCTGTCCATGAGTTCATGAGTGGCCTATGCAGCTCTAATTATATGCTACGCACGCGTACAGAGCAGTTGCAGGCGATCAAGTGCACAGTATCTCTGTTGGGTGACACAATGAGTTTCTGCGATTTGACAACAGTAATTTTTGGTCAATTCAAAGGGTATCTTTAACATCTCATATGTTCGGAAAGGTGAATTTTGCAACATCTTTACGTAATACTCATATGTGTTGCAGACAGATAAAGTCCAGGAAAAATGCTACAATCATCCCTTTTGTGCTGTTATTACATGATAACTGTAGCTATGAGGTTACTGCATTACAATCATTGTTGGACGAAGGTTTGAAGCCTTCGTGCCTAGGCTAGGGCTAAATCCAGCGAGTCTAAGCAAAAACCCTGCCTCACGACCACCCCCCATCACGACCAGGGCCCTAAGCACCCTAAAACGCGCTTTAACTCCCAACTACCTAATTAAACACTATTTAATAACATAACCGCGTTTAAGTCTTACAATAACTTTTTACCCTTATTTTATTTAAAATTAACTCCTCTTTATCATTATATCTTTTAATTTTAAAAATTATTATACTATGGCTACTATTTATATAGTTTAACTTAAAACCCTAATTTAAGCAGCAATATATATTTAAAGCATTAATAAATCGTACCTATATCGTTAGCTTTAAAGTATTCCTATTAAAAAATAAACCTATATTAACCTTTAAGCTTTATTAACCTATTATAAATATTAATTAATAAATTAAACAATAAAGCAGGTTAGGCTAAGCTTTATACCTTTACTTTTTAAGTTTAAACTTATAATTAAATATATATTAACTGCTTTAAATAATAATAAAAGCTTTAAAAAAATAATATATATATTTTTTAACTTAAAATAATAAGGTTAAATTAGTTAAATTATAATTTATTAATTATATATATATTAATAATATAATAATAATTAATATTAACCTTTTTTTTAATTATTTTAAAACTTTAAAAATTATAAATATTTTTTTAACTACTTTTATAATATTAATAAAATAAATATAAATTAAAGCATTAATAATAATTATTAAATAATTATTAACTTTATTTTATATTAAACTTTTAAAAAAGTTATTAAAAAAGGTAAATAAATTATTATTTTTAAAGCTATTAATATTATTAATAATACTTTACTATTATTAATAATTTAAAAAGATATATAAATATAAAGTTAATAATTTTTAAATTAAAATTAAAATTTATTTAAAAATTAACGCTTTAAATATTTATTTAATAAGTAAACTAATAATTTTATAGCATTAAAATAATTATAAAACCTTTTTATACCTTATATTTAAAGCTATTATAATAATATATAATATATATTAATATATAATAACTATAAATTAAATATTAATAATAAATTTCTTTAAACTTACTTTTTAAATAAAATTTAACTTTTATTTTATAAACCTTATTATAATTATATATTATAACTATTAAATGTTAAAATTTTTAATTTATTAAAGAAAAAGCTAAAAAATAAGCTATAAAAAATACCTATAAGCTATTTAAATATAAAGCCTTTAAAAAAATATATTAATAATATATAAAGCTATATATAAAAATATAATAAAGTTAAATATATTAAAAAAAGTATAAAAAATAGTTAAAATATATTTAAAAAATTAATAGGTACTGCTATTTTTAAAATATATAATATTTAAAAAGAAAAGTATTATAAAAGTAATAATATTAATATTTATAGTTAAAAAATAATTTATTATACCTAATTTATTAAAAATAGCTTTAAAAATTATAATTAAAATACCCTTTAAAAGTTAATAATTATAAGCTAATATATAGAAATTAACTTAAACCTTCCCTTTATTTAATAATCTATTATAAAGGCTATTTTTTATAAAAGTTAATAAAGCTTTTAATAAAAAGGCTAAAATTATTATATTTTTATAAGTAAAGATTAAAGTATTAAAAGTTAAACTTTAAAAAAACATTAAAGTTAAATAAAAATTAATTAAAATAGGTCCTAATAATAACTTTATCCATATAATATATATATAAAAAGCAAAATGTAAATTATATAATTGTTTAATATATATTAATAAAGTTATTAATTAATACGTTCCAAAACGTAAAGATACTAATATAAAAAAGGTTATTAAGGTTAAAAATAATAAATCTAATTAAAAACACCAAAAAAGCATCGCAAATAACGTATTCGTTAAGAAAATCGCTTTAAAAGTTAGGTAATTAATAGGCAGGGGGGGTGGTCGTGAGGCAGGGTTTTTGCTTATTTGTCTGCAGCCATATTGATATGAATTTAGGTATAGATGTTTTTGAAGCATTTTGAAGAGGATTACGTGTTGAAGGGACGCTTGTTGTCACATGGGAGGATAACGTGACCAAGAGCGTGTTGTTTAGTTGTACCTCGGGACACGACGTGGTCGTCTCTGTAATACCGTATAGCTCTTATTTTAAGCCACTTATGGTCGTATGGTCGGGTCTGTCAACGGGAAGAAAGGGATTACACATATTTATTTAAAGTCTACCATCTTTTTCTCCCAATTTCACGATCTCTCTTCTACAAACTAACTCTCGACATATATGAACTCAACTTGTTGTCTTAAAATCAGAATCATAATCACTGTTGTTAGAAAACAAAATACCGCTACTTGCACAGTTATGAAGCCGGGCTTACCATCTTCTCAAACATGAATCATTACCCTCCAGGGCCGCCTAGGCCGTTTATACCCTTTTCTCAAACAAGCACGCTGCCGGTTATGAACGCCTTTACCTGGCCCCTTCCTGAGGAAATCCGGAATCAAATCCGAGAAGTTGTATGGGATTCTCTTTTTCATGGTACCGATGTAAAGAGGGATGAAATGGGGGATCGGGTCACTTTCAGCGCTGGCTTCATTAGTTTCGACGAGAAGTTACGCCCTCACCTGGTTTTCCCTGCATTCTGGACGCCCGAGACGCCCACTTACCCGCTGATTTCTATTCGCCCTGTTCCTGTTGAATCTCGTGATTGGGATCGTTGCTGCGGAGAGATTAGGGCTGCCATCCCCGGAGACATAGATAGGCAGCTTGCCTGTATATTGCTCGGCAACGGCGATCATAGCCACCTCCAAGGCCCTGAGTATATTAAATCTGGGGACAGGATGGTTCGAATGGGCAGGAACCCAGATATTGAAGGCCTTTTATACACGAGGACGCGCTTGCTAGATGAGTGGCACCCACCGATGACACCTCTGCAATATTTCTGGCTTCATCGTGTGAAACCTGTCATCTTTGGAATGTGGCATGCAGGACTGATGTCGCAGCATGCGATCCTTGATTACCTTCATAAGAATTGAGCCTCCCTTCCGGGGATCGCTTCTTTTTATGAGAACTGCAACTACTGTATGATGATGGTTATTGCTGAGCCTTCGTGCAGAGGCTAAAGCTATATGCAGAGAGTATCTTTTCGTCACCCAGGGATCGTGACAACTATGTATGAGTTAATATTAATAGTACCACTTGAGCCTTTTCAACACTGAGCTCAATTATTGCAGGTAGAGGCGTAGCAGGCTGCTGAATACAAATAAGATCGCAATGGGCAGGAATGTACGAGACACGGACAAAGCAAAATTGACAGATCTTGAAACAGGCCGCCACACTACAAGAGAAGATTGAGCAGTTGAGCAACTACAGTTAGAGTAAGAGATGAGGAACTGAGGAGGCCTAATGCTCTTCTAGGAGCGTTTAGATTAGAATGCTTTATGGCTGCGTTCCTGTTGTAAACTAGTTAAAGTAGTCGAATATCTTGCCCCAAACGGCATACTATCCTTGTACGATACTTTTAGCAAGTAGTTTCTGAATCACAAATCAAAGGGCTGTGCCATTTGCATGATAGCGTACCAGTTGTTTCTCTGCGGGCCATCTGCACAGCCAGGCCAAGAATGCAGCCTTACCAACATTAAAAACACGTGCAGTTCATCATCAGTAATTCGAGGGCTTACGTATTGAAACGAAATTTGATTGGCTTTCGTCCAAAGGGATATGCGGTGTGACTGCCCAACATTATCGCATAAATAGGTGAATTGAATGCTCCAGCACTGAGCTTGGTCCGAATTTTCGTGATCCATTTTCCCTTATCTCCCAGCGCTGTTCTTCCTGAGGAATCTCATTTTGGAAGCGCCACATCCTGGCGCGTATTGAGTTCAGAATCTCAGCAGTGGCAGTCGTTCTGAAAATCGATTACTTTGCATGTGAGCCTTATTCGGTGTGAGGTTGAGTCTTGTATTTGGTCACAATGTTGGTCTCCGACTTTGTCTTCACTTTGGTGAAGTATGCTGTTCTAATTCTTATCCCATATGTAAGTAAAATACTTCTGGCGAATAAGTGCTTGTCGTTGACTTTAGGTCAACAGTTCACCCTTTTATTAGGGTACCGCCTTTTCCTTCACCCCCTCCGCACTTATCCAGGTCCTCTCCTGGCGAAGATATCAGACTTATACGCCGGCTTCTACGCATTGGGAATGAGACTTCACTTGGTGACCTACTTTGATCTCAAGAAATACGGTGAGTACCTGCATTGCTTGTCACGTCGCTCTGTGCTGATGAGCCTACGTGCAGGTCCTGTTATAAGACACGGCCCCAACAAACTAGTATTTAGTTCACCAAAAGCCCTACAAGGTAATTTGGTACCTTCTATGCGTAAGATGAAACATGCTTACATCTCAAGATATTTACAACAACGAGAGAGTTACCAAGTCACATGTCTATGAACTTACAATAACATCGGGCAAGCCGAGCATTTTCAATGCTCTTGACAAACAGAAACATAGACAGAAGCGCAAACTTATTGGACAAGCTATCACTGACAAGGCAATGCGGTCTTTCGAGCCAACCATGCTGGAGCAGATTGACATCTTCATCAAACAGGTGCTGCTCGCATCGGAAGAATCGAAGCCTGTCAATATAACAGATTTCACGAAACGGCTTGGCGCTGATATTGTAGGCCATCTTGCTTTCGGTTACGATTTGAACATGCAGACAGATTCAACAAATCGATTCGTCCTCCAGGGGCTTGCTGTTGGCTCATACCAGAACAACAGCTTTATGCAGTTCCCTATGCTAAAACATCTACGACTCCAGAACCTCTTGACTATTGTCGGCTACAAAGCGCGTATGAAGTATAAGAACCTCCTGCAACAGATGATTACTCATCGCCTTTCTCAAGAAAAACACGCCAGGAATGATCTATATTCTTTCGTGGTCGACCATCTGGATGATCCTGCAGTTGGCGTCACAACTAGCGAGTTATGGTCGGAGGCCTTGTTTTTCTTCCCTGCAGGTAATCAGCATTCTAAAGTTCATCTTTCTGGTTGTGTAATCACTTTCTTTTTTCCCTTGACACTTCTTATTAACATATCGCTGCTTCGAGACGCAAGGATAGGCTGACCTAGAATTCCAGGCGGGGACACCACCACACCACCACAACTGCAATGAGTGCACTTTTCTTCTACCTAGCACAGTATCGCGACGTGTATGAGAAGCTAGCGACAGAAATACGCCAAACGTTTGAAAGCGAGGCTAGTATTCGAACTGGCCCGCAGTTGGCAGGCTGCAGGTATCTACGAGTATGTATTGATGAAGCGCTGCGCATGTCACCCCCTGTAAGTGGAACGCTCTGGAGAGAGCTGTACTCAAATGAATCGGGTAAAGGCCCATTCATCGTAGATGGTCATGTGATACCTCCCGGTACGCAAGTCGGTGTCAGTATTTATGCTCTTCATCATGACGAGGAATACTTTGACGATCCATTCACATTTCGCCCAGACCGCTGGCTCACTGAAGATGGAGCCACGCTTAGTTGCATGAGTTCGGCATTCAGTCCATTTTCTATTGGAGGGCAAGGATGTGCCGGTAAGGCCATGGCATATTTAGAAGCAAGCCTAGTAACAGCAAAAACATTATGGCGCTTCGACTTCACACTCGCCCCGGGGAAGACAGGCCATGTAAGCATAGGAGCTGCTAGAAAAGAGGCGGGAAGAGATCAGCCAAAGGAGTTTCAACTATATGATAATTTTCGTTCGAGCCACGACGGGCCCAACTTGATCTTCAGGGAAAGAAGCCTTTAAGTAAGACACTGTTCGATTAGGAAAGACTACGAAGTATTGTGCGCAGTTGAAGATTCGTATCAGAATAGCTGATTACCGAACACTAAGTCCAGCCCTGTCAGTAACTTGAATGTTCTGTAAAGCTTCACCAACTATGAAATCTAGATATATTCCAAATTTCCAATAATCTAGGTGAGTAGATAACGTAGAATATTTCATACATTGCATGCAAAACCCCCCATGGTGCTCTTGGGTGATCTTGTCGCGCATCCCTTGGCACAAACCTACTTGTAATGGGCTAGAGACACTCAATTTGAGGGCGCGTAGGGCGTGGAGGTCACGATCTACGCAAAATAGGATCTGAATAGGACCAATCTAGTAACTTGAACTGACTAGGTAACTACCTAGGTACTACTAAAGCCCTTCGGGCTGTCGAGCTGCCTAGAGAACTACCGGTACGGCCTAAATACATGGTGGGATAGGGGCCCGGCCAATCACGTGGCCTTGTTACGTAATGCTACTGATAAATCTTCATACGTCTTGGCTTTTGCCTCAGCCTCTTTCACTTCTGCCTCAACCTCTTTCACTTCTGCCGCAACCTCTTTCACTTCTGCTTCAGCCTCTTTCAGTTCTGCTTCAGCCTCTTTCACTTCTGTACCAAACTTTTTCACTTCTGTCTTAACCTCTTTTACTTCTGTTTCGGCCTCTTTTAGACGAATAAGAGCCTCCTGTGAGCTTGACAAGATCATCTTGCCGTCCATATCCCACATCTTCTGCTGGACCATCACGCGTCCCGCAGAGCCCCACGTGGTCTCCCGCTCAACGATGGCCCATTCATCGATTTTGGCGTCCGAGTCATGAAACGAGACATTATGAGTAAGGCTTGTGCATATGGTCACGTTTCTGGCTCCTTTTCCCACTGCCATCGGATTCGCGGCAAAAACGGGCCCGAAGAAGAACTCGTCCGACGCATACGCGAATGCGGCCAGGTGTGTGGTGCAGCTCTCGGTTGAAAGGGGTGAGGACCGGAAGTATCCCCGCACCCGGAACTCGGTGGGCCTCTCGCCCATCTCGACGGAATGGAGTTTCCACTCCAACGGTCGATCCTCAGCGCTTTGCTGCATGATGGGCGACGAACCATTGAGCATCGACGATTGTAATGCTTCTATGGCGTCTGGACCGATGTCTTCCGGGGGTCGGTCTAGCGCTGGTCTGGGCACCCTAAAATCGATGGTGTTGCTAATTGAACTAGTGACGATTCCTGAAATGTCCGTATAGACGCGAGCATTTGGGGAAGGATGGATAACATTGGTCACCCAACTCCCATCCGCCAAAGTTTTTTTAACACGGTAGGTGAACTTCTCATTCCCATTGGAAAGTGCCGAGATTGACGACTGGGGTTGTAATGCTTGTATTGCGTTTGGATCGATGTCTTCCGGGAGTTGGCCCAGCACTGGTTTGGGCACCCCATACTCTAAGGTGTTGCCAATCGAATCAGTGGCGCTCTGGAATGATACAATCGCCGTATAGACGCAGGTAGCACTTTGGGAAGCATTGACAACCCGGTTTAGGCGGTTTCTTCCCTCCCAAGTCCTTTCAACACGGTAGACGATCTTCTCATTCCCATTGGAAGGTGCCAAGAATGACGACTGGGATGAGTACGGGAGGAAAGTATCCGGCACCGTAGCACAAGCTGCTGACAAGGCTTGCGACACGAGAAACCCGCCAAACACAGGTCGGGAGTCTTGGTGAAGGGTCAAAGGGCTAAGCATCATGTTAGGATCTAACTCCGTTGTTGCCTTTTCCACTTACTGGGCGTTGGTGTAGACATCAGGACCAAGCTCCGGAGCAGGGATCACTGAGACGTGTGGCTCAATACGAGCTTGAGACGCCATTGTTCATGGAAATAATCAAATACCCGGCGACTAGGTAAAAACACTATTGTGGTCGTGAGCTCGAAGAGATACTTGAGGTGAGTGATCTTGGGGTGCTGGTATTGTCAAGAGGAGTACATGCAATCCCGTTAGATTGTTCAGTAGAAGGATAAATTACAGTACGCCATACGGCAGGATGAAGGGTCCTTTATACATTCCAGCATGTGGATTGTCAAGTATCACCGCCTTCCACTTCTTACAGGTATACTGCAGAGAAGGGAGGCAATCAGGGGTAAACGGAATCAAGGGAGGTGGAAGCAAACACCAGTTAGGTAACCTTGGAGCGGCATTCGCGGCGCAGCAACGTGGGCCGTACCGGCAAGCCAGCCGCTCGCCTACATCTCAATGACATGCTGTACAGAGTCTGGTGAGTAATAGGGGTAATTGAATAACTTGGATCATTCGATCGCAGGTGCCTGCCCCGCCAGGCATGAGAACTCTAGCCGCATAGTTTATTATATGTTTTCAAACATTTGCAGTACTATTCTATATTCCTATCGAGTTTACGGTCTTCTCCTGAATCAAGCCTGTGATCAAGTGATGTTAAGATAGTGCATTGTGAAACTGGAAGTCTGTCTCAAGGCATGTACTAGTTGCACACAATGCATAGCAAACACTCTCTTGTCAAATTACAGGCGTCCATTAAGTCTCATGGGAAGTTGTTTAGGGAGCCTACGACCCCTTACATAGCCATATCCATAGTTTGCCATTTGTGTTCAAACACATTCGGCCTTTGAGCATAACAAACCTTACCTTTTCCAAAACCTGATTTCCAAATTCTCAGCCAAAGAGGCGAGACGATGTAATGGGTTAGACTAACTAGTACTTTGTCACAGTACGTGACATCACATGTTGTTTACCGCCCTCGTTAATCATACCCCGCGTCACCTAGCTTCAGATTCCCGTATCTTCGGACCAAATCTCTGATATCTCTAAGTATCCTGAAGCTGTTAGTAACTAACAACTTAATTAGACTGACAAGGGACCGGGAGTATCTTGCTGCTCTCTCAACGCCGGGTTTTCAGGGAACAGAGCAGAGACATGCGTATTGAATCTCCTATCACAATTAGACCTATCCTCTTCATACTAAATTTTCGAGAACATGCAGCTTGTACAAGTCAAGTCGACCATCGTAGTCTTCCTCAGGCGCCGATTTCGGAACGTGCTTGTGATATGCATTTAGATTCTCTACCCCGGAACGATAGCACGCCGGGCGCCACTGACCGAGTTCGTCTATGAGAAGTAGCATTAGTATCTCGGTGACTAGGACTTGAAAGACGTGCGGCTCAAGTATACACTCATCATGGGCGTAAAAATAACACGCATCAAATATCAGCGGTTCCCCAGCCCGTCATCGACTCCCGAGTTAGCGTGCCAAATATCGCCATGCACGAGACTCGGTTTAACCGATCGACCGTCGCTCTACAACGGCCTAAGAAAACATGGTATCACCCTATCAAACAAAACCGGCAATAAGATCTCAAATTTAGGATCCGGACCCCTTGCTTTAAGCTCTAAATCAGAAGCAAATCGGAGATTTCTAGCGAAGAACCGCTCCCAACTGGGTTCCCACTCGATCATCTGAGGAAGATTTCCGCTGTATGTTGGGCTGCGATATCCGAATTTCCCATTAGGCGACTTTCTGTTCTGATGTAAAGCCACCAGACGAGCACAGAAGCTACTTAGATTAGGCATCGTCTCACTCATCGCGCGGAACTCACAGACGAAGAAATGAGATTAGGTGATGTCTTGTACGTGCCACACGCAATAGGTTTTAGAGTAAAGCTAGGCTGAACATCGTGTAATGAGCTCATAGACTCGAATTCGCTTCGCGTCATGTTGCGGCCTACGTTGCCTGACACGACTTTTATGAAGAAGGATATGAGCTCGCCATCTGTAGATCGGATATCTCTGCGCCCTGTTTCCGTAAAGAAGCTGACGCCGTGCTCTTTCGTTGAAATTACTTGACAGTCGCTAGGTAGTACTATCGTCTTCATTAATAGTTCGTTGCACCCAGCTCTGGTGTGTATAAGAAGGGCGTACCAGCTGATACAGCTGGGTCTAAGCGAGTGTTGCTATTTCCAAACTCTAGCCCTTCTGTACTGGTGTAGTTCATGCTGAGATGTATTAAAAAGATACAGAGCGGAGTCAAGGTGTATGCAAGCAGGGTGGTTTAGGGGTCGAAATTGTTAATATGCAAGTGATGAACTATACCTGTTAGCATCCTGCTGACACGCTGGGTTCAGCCAGATAACAAACAATTTATGGTGGCCATCAGTTCCTCACCATGGAACAATCAGGTCATGAACAACATGAACACATGAAGTTGACTTGGCGGCTATAGACATTAGATTTCAAAATCATCATCCCCTGTGCCGAGTCTCACATGTATTTCTCATCTACTACGTATTTTTTCAATTCAGTTCTTGTTCCCGCGACCCCCTTTCCCGTCTCCTTCGCATAGGCAAGGCGACGACGACAACGAAAACGACGCCATGTACAAATGATTTAGCCTCTGACACATCTTGGTACTTTACTCCGCATCTGCAAATTGTTTCTCACTGGTTATAACGCCGCTCCAGGGCTGCCGCGCCGTCATGGAGCTTTACGACTTTTAATATAGTTAGTTACCTAGCATTCTATTGCCACGGTGGTCGGCGAAGAGTTATTCTTTTCCTTGAAAATTTTCAAAGTTCAACAACGTTTTTGTAATGATATCCGATATTGCGCCTGGCGTAGGATATCATGTGTTTAAACGATATGGCAGCGACAACGACGAGCAGGAATGCCATGGCGTGCAGGACAGGATCTGGATTCGGTTAATAGCTCGACATCAGAGTAAATGCGCCCTACTAGTAGATACACAATTGGGAAAAGCTTAGGTCTATAGCTAGAAGCATATTGAATGGTGATTCTAATGATGTAAGTGCTTATATCATTTCTTACAGAGCTATAAAAACATCGATCGATCCCTTGCAGCGTTTAGATTCTAAACGACATGATAACATTGCTGATAAGATTAATGCAAGGGTTCCTTTCGGATAGCCTAAGAAAGACATCCCGAGTCAGCTCACAGCGACTACAAAGGATATCATCGGCTTCAACGTCACGGTTAGCATCGTGAAAGTAGCCCCTGAAAAGATGCAAAAGGTGGACATGAGGGGATGAAGACTCGGGCCAAAAATTATATTAATGGGTTAAGTTACGACACTGTGGAAACATGACATGGCATGTCTGATGTAAGGTGAGGAGCAAGAGTCACATTTTGGTTACATCATGGCCGAGTTTTTGACGATATTACTAAGTAGGACCGAGATAAGACTATCGTACCGCGGGGTCGGTTTCGTGACGTCATTTATTCTTTCGGTCCTTTTTTGCGCCGACAGTCGCTCTTCCTCTTTTTTTTTTCTTCTTTTTTCTTTCCTGCATGGAACTATTTGGAACCTACCCGCCGCCGGTTCTGATATCGTGAACTTCGTCATGGTGCTTTAGTTCTTACCATGTACATGTCGCTTAGGTAGCGAGCGCGCTTGGAGAATTGGTATGCGGATGATGCCGCGACTTCATTGTTGGGATAATGGTGTTTATAATCTATGTCGTCTGGACTGATCTGATGTTAAAGATTTAAGTGGCCCTGTCGATCTCGAAGATCCGCCATCTATGTTATCATTCCTTTGGGTAAGGAAATGGTCTAGAAAGAAACCGCGTAGATAGGTAAGCGAGGTATGGTTAGGGTAGGGTGCTGTGTTCTGATACGAACAGCCACCCTAAATCTCCAACGGCCTGAGTAGTGAAGATCCGATGACCTAGGCTGGTCTAAAGAGCCGAGCTATAAGCATGGGTCGGCCGGTATTTCTCGAATGGGCACTTGGTGAGTGGGCCTTGGGATGCCTGGTCGTGAGTAAGCTTCACGACAGACATGGCACCGTGGGTTCAAGCGCCTAGTTAATAGGATGTTCACAAGCAACGATCTTAACCTGCTACCGCTTCTGTGGTAATCATGGGAACAGCGGGACGTAGTTCCACACCATCGTCCTTTTGCCGGACCCATACTGCGTGCGTTTATAAACCGAGAGCTAGGCAAGTCATGCATGACCCATGGCATATGCGTGCGGTGGCACTCTGCCTTGAAAATCGACGATGGTTTTTCACGCACAATGATGTTCGAGTCCTTGTCATCGCACGCTGAAGATTTTATCATAGCACTGCCACGTTGCCTAGTGCCCGTACTAGTCTCAACGACAGTTCCATGGGCTTCCCCTGCCACGGCTCGTCTATAAGTTTGTCCGCATCGCAACCTGTACTTGCAAAATTTGTCACGTAGTTTTCTCCCCTATAGATCATAGAGGATAGGCGAAATTTACATACCTTTTTGGATTCCCTCCAAGCCACGTGTATATTGTCTCGTCCTTCAGTCGTCGACATGTCTGCCATTAACACATCAACACCCATCAACCCTGTCAATGGGGCGGGGACCAAGAAGAGAAAGGTCATCTGCTTCTCCGATTTCGATGGCACTATCTTTATGCAAGACACCGGCCACGTCCTCTTCGACAGCCATGGATGTGGTGCTGAGCGACGCGAGGAACTCGACGAACAGATAAAGACCGGCGAACGTTCATTCCGCGATGTATCTGAAGAGATGTGGGGTTCTCTACATGTGCCGTTCGACGATGGCTTTAAGGTCATGGAGAAGACGCTCGAGATCGACCCTGACTTCCAAAAGTTCCACCAATACTGCATCGGCAACGACATACCTTTCAACGTCATCTCAGCCGGTCTGAAGCCCGTCCTTCGAAAGGTTCTCGACACTTTCCTTGGTGAAGAGGAGTCCGCCCGCATCAACATTGTCGCCAACGACGCCGAGATCGCCGAAGACGGATCACAGTGGAAGCCCATCTGGCGACATGACACTGAGCTGGGCCACGACAAGGCACTGTCGGTGCAAGAGGCACGTAAGCAGGCCGAGTTGTTATGCGACAACGGCACCATTCCCCTCATCGTTTTCATTGGCGACGGCGTGTCGGATCTTCCCGCCGCACGAGAAGCCGATGTTCTATTCGCCCGCCGTGGCCTGCGACTCGAGGAGTACTGCATCGAGCACAGCATCGCTTATACACCCTTCGACACATTCGCGGACATCCAGCGCGAGATCGAGCGCATCCGCCAGGAAGACGAGGAGAAGACTGCTGGCAAAGGTCTTCCAGCGCGCTTCAACCCACGCGCCAACCTCTGGCGGCGCGTCTCAAGCCAGAACAAGATCCCGCGTTATACCCCATCCGCCGCACCAGCTGTTGCATCTACCGTTACACCTGCGCAGGCCTGAAGCGTGCGCGAAGAATAGCTGCATTTCGAATTAATCACTGCATAGAATTGGCGTTCTGGTTTTGAGCCGCTTCGTCAGTGGTGGCGGGCATTATAGACAATAGATGGATGTCTCGGGCATTGGATAGACGATGGACCCGTTCCCTAGGTATGAAAGACATTTCTAGAAATCTTGGAAATAATCAAGCATTCTGGATAGATAGTATGGTAGGGTGAATTAGATACCCAGAGTAATGATAGCGAATAGAAAAGTAATATCTCCTCATGTCTTTCTCCTCAATCCTTTCTCTATAACTAATGCCTAACCCCGCCTTGGCGAATACCTAAAACCAAGTACTTACCATTACTGAATGAGGCTGTTGTATGTATTGGGAATGTAGCACCCAGGCAAGGTTAGGTACCCATTTCATCCTGGCGACGATCTATACGCAGCCGCGAGAGCCGGGTTTGCCGGGGAGCCCCATCGCCGGAAATTTCGGATGCAAATTACAGGGCTGATATCGAGGGGATGGAGGGGTGTCATCAGAGTTGCGTGGTATATCTACACTATTGGTGTTATCCAACTACCAGATAGGCAGATAGAGGTAAATAGTAGTCCATAGGCCACAACAACTAAAAGAGGAGCTGTTCATTAAGCGACTACTTCCTTTATATCTCAATGCCGAATTAATCCCACTAGATAGTGGGCAGTAGAAGGCTTCGGCGGATAGCTCGGAAGATATGTACACCAGACATATCCCGGCTTGGTTCCTAGTTAGCGCGCGCGATTCGGGTTTACAATTCGGCGAGAAGAGGAGCGCGGCATATTGCAATGCGGTCGATGACCAGCACACATAGCCGTGTTTATCCAATCTAGAGGGTAGTTATGATGATTTATACAATTCCTATCCCTGGTGTAAAGTGGAATCAGACACACCAAAAGGCAGTCGGCACACCTTTGGCAGTAGGTAACAATGCCCGAAGGCCAGCTGACACGGTATTATGGATTTGGGGATATACTTACTTCGTACGATGCGCCTATGATCAGCTCTTGGAACACGAACTTGGGATGAAGGGTGTCAGCTCTGCATGGAACGGGAGGAAGCAAAAGCCACATCCTAAGCCATGGAATGATTGGAATGCCGCCTGAAAAGAGTCAGCTTTTACTTCATTGCGGGGGAGACTGAAACAAGTGGTCCTGCTCGCTTGATGTGGTAGGCGAGTTGGGTAGGACAAGAAGAGGGGGTAGACCGTAGATCGCGTTCCTGTGCCATAATAGTACATGGCCTTGAATTCTGAAGCTCTGCATAGGTAGAAGAGGATGTAACGGCATCGTCGAGTTCCTACATCAATTAATACATCGATTAACATGCCCAATATTGCATACTCCCTAGGTATACTTTGTGCTTCCTTTTTAGGAAACTCATGGATCAATACGATACCTCTTCCGCTACCATGCGTGTTTGTACGGTCACGATCACGATACGAGATGCTGTCCCACTAATCCAAGCCGTCGGTAGAGAAGATAATTGCAGACATTACCTAGGCTAACGAGTAGATTTAGGTATGGTAACAAATGGGTATGCTTGCATTTACGTACGGAGGTTATCAATACCTACAAAATGGAAATGCCCTCAAGATGCTACTATGTAGGTATCTACCTTCGAATGAGGTGACGTACCTACTTAATTATAGCAGCGCATGAATTACGACAGCACGAAGAACTTGACCCCACCAAACTCATGCCCTTTCGGTATTAGGGTCCTCTCCCAATTGCCAAGTCAGGACTGACCAAGTCTCAAAGCCCCGATGGTGATGAAATGAAATGGAATTCAGGCAAAGCAAGCTTCTCGCTTCTTCACTTGTCAGACTTGCCCCGAGCGAGACCCCGACACGCTGTTCAGACCTCACGCAGGTTTCACCTCATCCACCCGCTTTTACCCACAGATTGTCTGATTCTTGGATTCTTAGACTGGCCAGTAGATAACCAGCCTGGAAGCAATGCAAACAAGCCTCGAACAAGCCTCTTGCGGCGGGGCTTGGCCGGTACCTACTTAATACATTACTGATATATATTCAGCTAGCCAGGGTCTCTGGTCTGGTCTATTTAGGTACCTTACCCTACCTAAACAAGTACCTGGCATAGCGTCTTCGTAGGGCCTACCAGAGCCTACGTAGGTACGTGGGTAGGTAGAAATAGCGTGCCTGACTCCAGCCCGTCTCCAGCTTGTGACGATGCCAACTCCCCCGCCAAATCTTCCCACTCAGTAAAACAAACCACCTACCTGTCTGCACATCTGCACATCTGCACCGCCTCCTTGGCATTATCACCTCCCTAAGTAGACCTCTCCATCCATCATGAGCACCATCATTTTGCATTGGCCCTGACGTTGCATGCGATGTGTTTTGCATATCTACCTATCAGCTCAGCTTTGTTTATATATGACGACCTCTAGTACGACTCCAGATACGCCCTCAACCACCATTTCACGTAGCATTGGTTTTTGATTGCATCCTCCTCGAACCTTGTTGCATCTGCCGTTTGTTGCTTGTCGTGCTCCAAGTTGACCGCGTCCTTCATTTGCTCGTCGTTTTCCCCCTTCGACCACGGGAATCTTCCTATTCGATTCTTCCTACATACATACATATCCATAACTTATTCGTTCTATTGCATTGCATTGCTCGTTCTTTTGCCGTCTGTACACAAACCTCCTGAATACGTGTCGAGACCAACATCTACGAAGTACGGTCTTCGTCCCACGGCCTCGGTCTGTTAAACCCCCCCTAATACCCCCTTCTGCGGCAATTAGGGTTACTTGCGTCTCACTCTTCCTACCCCAATCCTCTACAGCATCTCGACAGTGGCTGGCCGGGGTTATTGGTTGTTTCTTTTTCTCCTTGCCTGGGGCCAATTGTACCACGCTTGCTCTATGAACCCGTGTAGCCCCCCTGGCTTACTTGATTAACTCCAGACGCAGGTCTGGTCCATTGGCGTTACCTTCCCGTCTTGACATCACCCATCTCTCTGTAGAACATCGCCTAAGGCTAAAACGGCTGAAACGCAATCGATCAAATCGCTAAAGCGACCTATTTCTCCCTAGCCTCTCTCCCGGCCGCTGGCCGTGACCCGAATCGCTGTGTCCCCCCACCTACATTCCTTCATCCCTTACATCATTATCCTAGTTTTCATATAAAGCCCCCCGCGTTCTCAGTAGTCAATATGGTGCGCATCATACCAGCCCGCCTCAAAACCTCCACAAGCAGTCGTGCCCCGAGCCCTATGCGTGCAAAAGGAGAAGCCGCCAATATGAAGGATACCGGCTTGGTTCTAAGGATTGTTGTTCTGCGTGTAAGCCATCTCTAGCAGGCCACCAGCTTGTTCTACTGGGGAATTGCGCAGACAGCTAACTGTCCATGGCTATTAGGCGAGAGATTTGGCTGCCAAAGATCGTGGTGGTACCTCCGATCCCGTGAGTAATCTTGCCGCTGTGACACCCGACACCCGACACCCATTCCTAGGCTTGTGCAAAACCATTCTCACTGTTTCGTCGGCGAATAGTACCTTCAAATAAGCTGCGGCGATACCAAATTCACGACACAATGTGTACCAAAGACGCTCAACCCAGAGTGGAACGTCATCAGCACCATTCCAATCACCGGCGTTGATAATTTGCTCCTCGACTTCCACTGCTGGGACAAGGATCGATTTGGCAAGGACTACTTGGGCGAATTCGACTTAGCATTGGAGGAGATCTTCGCCAACGATGAAGTGGAACAAGAACCACGGTGGTTTCCGTTGAAGAACAAGAAAAAAGATAAAAAGTCCAATGCCGTCTCCGGGGAGGTCCTTCTACAATTTCACTTATACGACTCGACCAACAAAGATGCGACCCCCGCTCAGGTTTTAGAGAAGCTGAGGATCCTCGCTTCATCTCTACCCGAGGCCTCATCCCGAAACCCTACTCCTAGTATGACACCCATGCTGGGCCCTGCGTCCAAGTCAGGAGCTACGACGCCTCCTCCATTTAGTCGAAATACTGCCGACAATTCTCAAGATGACGAGGAAGATGACGATGACATGCTGGACGATGACGAGACTCCTGAGGAAGACGACCCAACCAAGCCAGAGGCTATTGAAAAGAGGAAGAGGCGACTAAGGATCAAGGGGCTTAAACGCAAGAAGAGGAGAGATCCCTATGAATTCTCGAATAACGGTGGCGATGTCGTCGGACTGATTTTCCTTGAAATCTGCAACATCACGGACCTACCCCCGGAGTCGAACTTCACCAAAACTAGCTTCGATATGGATCCATTCGTTGTGGCATCTCTTGGCAAGAAGACATATCGAACTAGGGTTATTCGCCATAACTTGAACCCGGTATTCAACGAAAAGATGATTTTTCAAGTACAGAATCACGAGCAGGCGTATTCATTTTCTTTCACCGTCATCGACCGTGACAAGATTTCTGGGAATGACTTCATCGCTTCGACTACCTTCCCCGCACCTGAGATAATCGAGAAAAGCCCTCAAGCGGACCCAGAAACTGGACTTTATGATCTCCAGGAGCCAGCTGAGTACGTGCCAACACAGAAATCACGGCTCGCCAGGCTAGGCTTGTCAAGAAGTACATCGTCTCAAAGTCTAGCCAAGGGACGGCCCGCTATGTCTAAGAACCCAAGCACGGCTTCAACAATCTCACAAATCGACGGCAGTAATGAATCCAAACTTGCAGCTAGTTCCGGGCCAACTTCAAGCTTAGCCCCACCTGACCAATTGGCCAACCTAAATATCAACAACGAACCAGAAGTTAGTGAGATGGAAGGCGGCGACTTCTACACATTCACCCTTCCCTTGAAGATGAAGAACCTTGAGAAGTGGGAAACCAAGCACAACCCAGTCCTCACTATTCGTGCCAAGTACATGCCTTATCCGGCTTTACGGCAGCAATTCTGGCGAGCTATGCTCAAGCAATACGACACTGATGAGAGTGGCGAGATCAGCAAAGTCGAGTTAACTACCATGTTGGATACTCTAGGCTCTACTTTACGAGAATCGACCATCGATTCGTTCTTCCAGAGGTTCCCTCACAAAGCTTTGAACGGGGAGGCCGAGCTGACTATGGACGAGGCTGTTATCTGTCTTGAAGACCAGTTGCAGGCAAAGAGCACACCGCAGCCCATTACTGAGAAGGTAAAGAACATGCTCCCCGACGCCGAGAAAGCCAAGAACTTGCTCGGCATCCCGGGTCACGGTAACGGTCAAGCCTCCCCATCCGAGGATGGCTCATTCACTCTTGGCCCTGAGGAGTCCGACATCAATGGCTCGCAGTCAGGCACGTCGACACTTATTGTTCCTGATCTCGATAAGGCCGGAGAAGAAGGCAATGTGTTGGACAAAGACGATCTCAACATTGATCGAGGAGAGGAGCATGTGGTAGAGATTCGGGAGTGCCCCATCTGTCATCAACCACGCCTCAACAAGCGCAAAGATGCTGATATAGTCACTCATATCGCCACTTGCGCAAGTCAGGACTGGCGTCAAGTTAACTCACTCGTGATGGGCGGTTTTGTCACATCTAGCCAAGCACAACGGAAATGGTACTCAAAAGTGATAACGAAGATCTCTTACGGCGGGTATAAGCTTGGGGCCAATTCGGCCAATATTCTGGTACAAGATCGCCTGACAGGACAGATCAATGAGGAGAAGATGAGTGTCTACGTAAGACTAGGCATTCGTCTCCTGTACAAAGGCCTCAAGTCCAAGGATATGGAAAACAAGAGGAGTATGATGGTCCCTCTTAGTCTGAATTATGATAATCTGTACTAACTCGTATTAGTCCGCAAGCTTCTCAAAGGATTGAGTGTGAAGCAGGGTAAAAAGTACGATGATCCGGCATCCAAGTCGCAAATCGAACCATTCATCGAGTTCCACCAACTGGACATGTCGGAAGTGCTTCTGCCAGTAGAGGAGTTCAAGAACTTCAACGAGTTCTTTTACCGCGCCTTAAAGCCCAGTGCTCGGCCGTGTTCGGCTCCAGACAACCCACACATCATCGTATCACCTGCAGATTGCCGATCAGTTGTCTTCAACTCGATTGATACTGCAACCAAGATATGGATCAAAGGCAGGGAGTTCTCGGTCAAGCGCCTCCTTGGCGATGCATATCCCGAAGATGCTGCAAGGTATGAGAACGGATCTTTGGGTATCTTCAGGCTTGCCCCTCAGGACTACCATCGATTCCATATCCCGGTAGATGGAATCCTCCAAAAGCCCAAGCTCATTGAAGGGGAGTATTACACAGTCAACCCCATGGCCATTCGATCGGCTCTCGACGTCTATGGAGAAAACGTCCGAGTGATCTGCCCGATCGATTCGGAACAGCACGGGCGCGTGATGGTGATCTGTGTAGGGGCCATGATGGTGGGCAGCACAGTCATTACGCGGCAAGAGGGAGAGCACGTGAAGCGCGCCGAAGAGCTCGGATATTTCAAGTTTGGTGGCAGCACAATTGTGGTCCTATTTGAGCCAGGCAAGATGGTTTACGATGATGACCTCGTTGATAACTCTAACGGCGCTCTTGAGACCTTGGTAAGTTATTCGTCAATTCTTTTTTTCCAGGTGGCATTTTGCTGATTTGGTGGTGCAGATACGAGCAGGCATGTCAGTGGGACACTCGCCCCACGTACCGCAATTCACACCGGATATGCGAAAAGAACCTTCGCAGGTGACGGAAGCTGACAAGAAGGAGGCACATCGGCGGATTCGTGGCGGGGTAGAGACACCAGAATAGGGCAATGTTGCCAAGTAGAAAATACCTATTTTGTACACTACGTAGGACTTCTAGAAGGTTTAAAAAAAAAGAGCGCAGTTGGTAGAAGCGAAGATTTGTCAGGTGACGGAATACTGCATACTGCATACCGCATACCGCTTTTCCTTGGATAGCTCACCGTTGCCCTGGTACGAGAAGTCAAACGATAGCTTCAAGGCCCCCAAAAAAGAGAACATCTGTCACTGGTATACTGTTATATCTTTGGTCTGGGTTTGTATGACTGCATAGGCACCCGCATGGTTCAGCGCAATTGCTACGGCGACGCAACGTCAGGCTCAGCGGGGGGCAGAGCTTTTCTATACCAACGCCTAGGAGCATGCAGACAAGTGCAGACAGAGTGCAGACAGAATACATCAATTGATCAATTAACACGCGACACGTGAACTTGACGTGGAGGTGACTAAATACGGGATGCAGATTGGCAGGGTCGTGTCCAGGGGTCGTGTTGGTCAGGCTTTTGGGCCCCCTGTTCCGAGCTTGTCCGCCAGGAACGTGCGTTTTTGTTTACTTTCTGCCCCGCCTAGCAACCCGCCCCAAAAGCACATACATAGCACATACACGCCTCGACCTAATCTACTAATTTATATCTTTCATGCTATAGACCCTGACATCGTCCGTTCGTCCCGCAGACCCTTCAATTGCATCTAATTTTGAACTTCAGCTGGATCACCTCGCGACCCGGTTGGTCAAGCAGCCAGATACAAGCATCGATCCCACTACGATTATCCTGTCAATCGCCTGAACGTGCCCGCTGTTGCGCCCCAGACGACCAGAGAAGACAAGACAAGAGGACAGAAGACGCAACGTGCCCAAGTGAAGAGCGATAATAAATAGGCTTGCCATCTATCAATCGTACCAAAAGCGACAAACCACGTACATGACAGCAATATACGAACAAGACCCATCAGAAAAGAACTGCGGTTTGATAGGATAAATAGATCTCGCGCCTTCGCGGGAACTGACCCCGGTTCAATCATGATTGACCCGAATAATCTACGTACCGCGTCGCTGTATATCAACAACCAGCTCCTGTCGCGCGGCCTACTACGCGATGGCCAGAGCATCGACTTTGCCGACCCCGAGGGCAGCGACGGCGGCCTTCAAGATGCCATGGGCCGCATCATCGGCGTTGTAAATGACCTAATCTTGAGACGAGATGTACGTGTCTACTTACGGTGTTGATGGCGCATTGCAATCTCTTTCACTAGGAATTCGACATGGGCAAACTGACAGCGGCTAATACCTTCTTCGTGTAGCGCGATGCCGAACACCGCGAATCCCTATCTTCAACGCTTCGCACGCTGCGCACAGATATCCAGCGACAGACCACAGAGTATGCCCGCCAAACAGAGAAGCTGGACGATACCCAGCGGCGGTTAGATACCGCCGAAGCTACGGAGCGTGCCCTGCGCGCCCAGCTAAAGACGGCTGAACAAGGGATCCACAACCTAAAAGATCAAGTGGCCAAGATGAAATCTGTCGTCGCGCAAACGCGCAACGCCTGTGCCAACGAGGTGCGGAAACGCGATCGCCATATCGACAGTCTGAAGAAGGCTGTCACCGATGCCGGAAGGGTGCGTGGTAGTGGCAAGAACCGCGACGTTATCACTATCAATGTTACTGGCAGTGATGGCAACGAAGAGGGCGAAGGGATGGGGATGCCTGTCGGTGCGACTGAAGATGAAGGCTACAGTCTTCGCATGGAGACGAACGGCTTTCTGACCGAGCTGGCCAAAGGGCTAAGCGAGGAGAACGAGGGCCTACTTACGCTTGTCCGGGACACTATAAGTGGACTGCGCGAAATGAGTGGGCTGGATCGCAATATATACCCTGGCGATGAACAAAGCCATGACAGTGTCCGCAACGAGTTCGTCACACAGCTGCCCCAGAAATCTGCCGAGGAGCTTGCGACCGAAATCCAAGCTATCGTCGAACATTTAAGATCTATCCTCACGAACCCTTCTTTCGTGCCGATTGAGGAAGTCGAGGCCCGCGATGAAGTTATCGCCGGTTTGCGGGCGCGCTTGAATACCACGTTAGCCAAGTGGAAGGACACCATGCTTATGATAGATGGTTGGCGTAGGCGGATGGAATCGAGTGGCAAATCATCAGTCGATGTGGAAGATCTACTGCTAAGCCTGAGTCCTGTGCGTGTCCGCGATGCCGAAGAGACCGCGAATGTACAGCCCATGAGATTGTCATGCGTACAAGAAGAAGAAGAGGAGGAAGAGGAGGAGGAGGAGATGAGTAATCAAAACCAAAGGAGCCACGATGAGACCTCAGAACCTCAACACTTCAGATCTCGGAGCTCCGTTGAATCGCTCCGCTTGGTACCTGCTCCTGCCTATGATGAGGATCCTGACGACGAATCAGACTCAGACTCCAGCATCTTTCAAGACGATCTCGATGACGATATCGACATAGAAGAGCCTAACGTGCAGATTCTACAGACCTCGACTGCCGACTCCATCGACTCCTCACCACTCCCGGAGCCTCCCAAGATCAGCCCTCTGAAAGACTCGTACTCTTCCGGCAACAGGGGTGCGGTTCATACCTCGCCGTACCACAAGCGACCTGGCGACTTCACAACCATTGTCGAGGAAAACACTTGGGACCTCGCAGCGACAGGGGAGAAACAAGCACCTGCTTCCCCCAGCTACAAATCGAAGGTATCACCTCCACGAGTTGATGACGACGGCATGCCGAGCTATACGGCTTCATACGATAGTCCTCTTTTCGGCAAGTCAGGCGAGAGGCCCACAGAAGCCGATCTGAATCGGAAATTATTCTCGAAGCCATCTGAACCACGACCGCGAAGTACTGCTATTGGTACGACGCTGAGTCAAAGGAACCAAATATCCCCGCCACAGGCCACGCAGACTACACGTGCGAATGCGAAGAAAGTGTCCGAGAAGACCTCGCCCACAGCTGCTATCCGCAGAGTCGTGGATACAGACGAGGACATTGCTCACTCTACTGCGCCTTCTACTAATACATCTACATCTACATCTATTTCGACTTCTACCTCTACCACTACCACATCTAATCCCTCTACAACAACAACAACAACAACAACAAGTCAACGCAAGCGCCCCGCACAACAACAAAACCCATCATCTACCAATTCTGAAGAACCAGACAATAGAGACAGAGACAGCAACAAACACCCGCGTACCCGCTCCCCAACTCGCGCGCACCAAAACGCCGCCGTATCCTCCCGTCTCCCGCGCCCGCACGCGCAGCAGCAGCACCAAAGCCCGCTGAACATGGCCACCATCGCCGCGAAACTCGCTGCGTCGGAGCGCGAGGCGGACGCGGCGCGCGTGCGCGCTAAATTAAGGGCTGTGAGGCGAAATAGGAGGATCAGCGGTGCTGCGCCCGAGGGTGGTGAATCTTCATCTCCTCCGAATGGACAACGACGGACGCAGGCACAGACCCAAGCGCAGAAAGAGAGTGTAGCACAACGCGCAGAGAACAGCGATGGTGCCGATATACCTATACCTAGGGAAAACGTCGACCCGGTGAAGAAAGACAAAGATGTAGAAATGAGTATGGGTGTGGGTGTAGGCATAGGTATAAGGAAAGCGCCTAGACGCAGATATAGTCGTGCGACTGTGGGCGACGATGTCGATGAACTTGGGGACGACGATTATAATCCCAGTCGGAATGATGCGCGGACGGGAGAAGGTGAGGAAGGAGAAGAGGGAATGGATGGGGACAAGGGACCGGCTTTAAGCGTCGCCAAAAACCGCAGGAACCGCGCCGCCGTGCGCGCGGGGAAAGTCGCCTCTAGGAGAAGGAGTACGCTCTCGCCTTGGGAATTGCAGGGCTTGATCTCGGGGAGTGTGGAGAGTCCAAGGAGGTGAGGGAGGGGATGTTGGAGGGCGCTTATTTCGTGCTTTGGTGTGAAGGGAGGTTTAGAGGGCGTGGAGTTGGTTCGTTGGTTGGGGTGGTTAAAATGGGATGGGATGGATGGGATGGGTTGATATGAAAACGAGCCAGTAGTGGAACGGAGATTAGAAACAAACGGACTTAGTTTCTGGACGTTCGTTCTGCTCGTTCGGTTCGGTTCGGTTCGGTGCGAGTTCTGGTTCAGGTTGGTGGCGGGCTGTTGTCTCTCGGTCGGTTCGACTGGTTTACATCTGATTCCGATGTTGGATCACAGGATGTTGGATCACAGGATGTTGGATCACAGGATGTTGGATCACAGGATGTTGGATCACAGGATGGTGGATGGGCAGGTATACAAATACCTACACTACACTACACACATACATACATATAACACATACACGTACACATACTGTACAGTACATACATCTATGCGAGCAAGCAAGCGGGCGAGGGGTCTTAGTTTATACGTTTAGCTAATGGCATTCTTCGGCTTTTTTTTCTTTGTTTTGAAAAAAATATCTATCATTCCTAAAAAGCGCCTTTAGACATGTAATCATGATGAGTGTACATGTCAATGATATTGTTAGTCATATTCGAGATAGTGCAACGGATTGCACTGAGCCTATAATTTTGGCGTGATTTTGTATAGCAAAAAGTACTGGTGAAGAATGGTGTCAATTAAGGTATCTCGAATTCGACAAAGTAGGTAGGTATCATGACCCGTTTGACGAACCCTTTCCAGAGCCTGATTTTTCACTGCTATTTAATCGACAATACCTGCTCCGTTCGTCAAAGTATTGCGCTATGCACCGCGATCAGAATTGATGAATGTTCCCAAACATACATATTCTTATACATCGTGGAGACACCAGCCGAGGTCCCAAAGCAGACAATTTTCGCCGAAATAGGGGGATCGGGGTATACAAGACTCGAGGTTCCTCACTATCCGATCGTCACAGGTGTATGGCCAAACCCCACGTCAATATAAAATAGCCTCTAATAAAACGTCCCATGATTTTCATCGCGCGGGTACATCGGTAGATTAGTGATATAGTCGCCCTCGACGATACGCGCGTTGTGCTTCTGAAGGGCCCATTCTCTAACTTCAGTTCGTAGATTGTAATCGCCCCTGTGATATATGAGCTTGACCCCTCTTCGGACTGCTTTGGCTAGCGCAGTATTGCTCAGGGGTTCTTGCGAGACATCTAGGCCCTCTAGGTTGGGAAAGCGGTCAAGGAGGTCAGCCAGAGCCTCGTCGATCTTGTAGGGATCCGTGCCGCAGACTGTCGACAGACCCTTCACGTTGAGGAATTTGAGATGCTCGCTCCTAAACCAGTCCGGGTGCGATTTAGGAAATATCATTCCTAGCTCTGTCAACGAGCCGGATTCGAGACTGGGCCGCACCCATTTTTCCAGGTATTCCGGCCACCCGCTATTAACAATAGTGGGCACCCAGGGACGGAGAGTGAGCTTGCGGAGATTTTGCGGTTTATGATCCGTGACGAACTCGTCGAACGCAGTTAATAAGAACTGTGCTGTTACTCGATAGTTCATGAGATGCAGCTCCTCGATTTCTGGAGAAAGGGAAATTATCAGTGGAATGGTGGATACCCATTCGAAATGCGATCCTACAAAGAGCTTCTTCACATTACGCCAAACGTTAATTAGTTCGCTCGGATTGTCCCCAATAACAACGCCAACGCCATCTAGCCAGAGCTCCTCAACGTTGGGACAGTTGCGCATACACCTTGGCTGCCCTATGTAAGTTTATGAGCTCATACTTGGTATGGGAATGAACTGACAAGGCAAACAACCGCGAGACCTACGTTGCTTTTGGTATAGATCCCCAGACGAAGGACACGAAGATTTTGCAACACGGGCCAATACTCGTCCTCAACATGCACTACCCCCCCTAGGAGTCGATTCGGCAAATTCAGGATGGTCAATTCCTGAAGTGTAGCAGCTGATGATGCGATGATCTTGTGGACAAAATCGGGTTGGAAAGCTGTGTAGAACCCAAGGTATAGACTGGTCAGTTGAGGCACGCACAAAGGACCGATCGAGGAGCGATCGATAGCAGGCGATGCTACAATGCTTGGCGCTCGTAAGTTGAGGACTCGGAGGCTTCGACAAGTAGCAATCCATCGAAGTATGTTCAAATCTACCCGGAACTGGTGACAGTTACCAATAACGAGCTCGGTTACTTGTGCGCCTGAGTATGCTGCATATTTTTGGAGCAGGCCTGGGCGAACCGGCTTTGTACAGCGGTCAAAATGTTGGATGCGCCAAAGGGACTGAATTGTCACGTCCTTCGTAGTCAATAGCGATTTCCAACTCTTCGACACTCTTAAACAACGGCTATAAGCTTGATGATCAGCAGATCGGGAGTTACGATGCCGATCGAGAGGATATATTTACCATAAGGTTCGAAAGTCAATATTCTTCAAGATCATGACAACAAGCTCCAGGGGCAACACGGTGAGAGGGTCTGTAGCAACGGCGAGACATTTGACCTTGTCTCTCATCTGGTGCAGCGTCTTGTGACACAGCGATTTAGTAGGCGAAAATCGGGGATATTGGTAACAAAACTCACCGGGAGAAGTGGGTGAGAAGGATTCTTCTTGCTCACCAGCTCGATTCCTTGCCGGTATGTTTGGAATGCTGGCTGAAATGAGCGCTGAAGACGTAAAAGTCTCCCAAGACGAAGGAATCCCTTCGTGTTCCACAGTCAGAGAAGTGCGCGATGCTCGCCATCCGTCCTTGTCAGGGTACAGCATAGCATACCTTGGGCTCGCGGGGAGCTAGATTGATCATAGCTTCGGCAATTGCGATGGCTTTGTCAACGAGACGCCTAGCCTCATAGACAGCTGCCAGCCCGTCTAATGCATCGAGATGGTTGGGGCTTTTGCATCGAACATCGGACTTTGCAGAGCAGATACACTTTTTCCTCAGCTCGGCGTCAAGGGCGCCATTGGTGATGGCGGGGACGAGGGACTTGCAACAGCACGGTGTAGCCCTAACCTGCATGCCACATGTACAGGAATTCGCGATCTAGACATGATCAAGTTAGTTGAAGATGTGTTGTTTAAACCACACGGGAGAAGAAGATAGGAAGAAATGAGAGAGAGGCACAGAGTGTTGATGAGCCAGACCTGTTTGAACGTGGCAGAAGCTTTGGGATACTGTTTTTCATCGTAATATGCCTTTGCCTTTGCCAGACCAGCCACAGGTGCATCAGGGCCTGGATTAGATGCCATGACGTATAAATACGGTTGAAAGCTGTGATGACAGGATGGTCGTCACCTCTCACACACAATACAGCCTGAAGCTGGCAGGCGATGTGAAAGGTGAAGGAGGACTGAAGCATGAACGCGACTTGGCTTGGCAGAGTGCTGTTCAGCCGGTACTGTGCGGCTTGTACTGTCCCACAGCGTATCTTGGTACAGTCCAGCCACTATAGTCTATGACTCTATGCAGAAGGTACAAACTGTCTCGCACTGTACGTGGTACCATAGACTCGGTAGAGCAATTACTGAAGTACCTACGCCGACTTGTACTTGCCCATCCCATCCCGAGAATGACTGGGAAACTGTACATTCAGTAGGAAACTTCAACAGATACCTATTGAATTGACTGCCGACTTCTCACACATGAACACTCAATCGCTACTAGAGATCGTACTATGCTTAACGTCAGTCTCAAAGCGCTTGCAACATATATGCCAAGGCAAAATGCGGGTGCACTGCGCGATGAATCCGCCATAGGTGACCGAGCGGCGAGACACTGACCACCACAGGGCATTTCTCTTCTTTAAACCTCTACCTATAGTTTGGAGAGACTTGGCTCATATATTCAAGAAAGAAAACGACTATTGCTGGGGCACCGCGTAATAGATCCCCTGATGTTCGAGTGGTTCAATGCTTGCTATCGACAGACATCTTGCTTTTGCCCCCTTTCAACTCCAAAGCGAATTGAGAGAGTAGGTGGTCAGGCTTAAATATGAAGATGGGTATTGCTAACATGTCCACGTGATAAATTCCCCTAGGCCTAGCAACCACCAGGGCATCTCTTTTCTTTGAGGTAACCTTTATATCGAGTTCGTCTCCCTCGATGTAAGCTTCCTGGCCTTCTACCGTCAACACCCATCGGCTTGAACTTGGCTGACCTGGGATAAAGTTCGAACCAACAACCTTATACCAGCCAAGACACAGCATATATTCATAGATAGACCTCCGGGCTATTGGCCGCGTTGGTACGGTCTAGCGAAGCATTTCCAATGTATCTTTACCTAGCGGTTAGCGATTGTATCCTTACTCTGCATACCTACTCTGCATCGTTAGGTCCCGGGGGTTCGATTCCCTCGGTGGCCAGTATCCTTTTCTTTTCCTCTTTCTCCCCCTTTCCACCACTATAATTGGTTTTATTTTTCACCTTTTTCTTACCAGCTACTGCGTTCTCATATAGGAGATTGATGGACTATAGACGTTCTACAATCATTCTTGCCCGGAATTAACACCCATCTCACTACCTGGGCATGTATGCTAAACCCCGAAGATATATATACTCCACATGATTGTCTATGCACCTGCCCATTTGGCACACTCTCGATAGGGCTGGTGGACTACGAACAATAATACCACATCCCATAATCCTCGAATCACCGCTGACGCCATGTGTCGCTATACAAATATCTGCCAGGGTATCGCTGAGAATGGTTCTCGGTCTAGATGCACAGGGGACGTGAGAGATAAGGACCCTTGTTTATATATGCATATCCCCCACATCTCCATACCAACTGAGCACGATCTTCTGCCATGGGTACGGTATACCGACTAGTAATGGAAGAGGCATGCAAGATACGATGCATACCGTCGAAAGGAATAGTATAGATCAAGCTATGATTGGCTTGTCGGAACGATCTTATCTACGAAAGTGACCTGATGACATAGACATCCCAGAGTAACGGTCCTAGTGTTACTCTGGGCATCTATAAAGCGTACGTCCCTCCTATCTCCCACGATGCTGGACCTGAGCGCGGTGCCACACCCGAGAGATCACCTGTATCCGACGATACAGGAGCCCGACGACGTAAATATGGCGAACGACTCGGAGCTCGCATTGGGAACCTCCAATTACGAGAAGAACGACGCTGAGAAGGCCCAGGTCGTAGAGACCAGCGAGAAAACGAGTGTTGCCGAGGGCGATGTACAGGATGTAGCTGGTGCGTGTTGATTATAACTGAGGATATCCTCGGACCAGTTGGTTACTGATACTGCGTCAGTACCGGCGTATTCAGAGGAAGAGTATAAGAAACTCAGGCGGAAAATCGACCGCTACTTGCTCCCGCTGATGTGGCTCTGTTACGGCATCCAGCAGACTGATAAGACGTCTCTCGGGACCCAGGCCACCTTTGGTCTGAGGGAGGTAAGACATCTCTCTACAAGCGTATACAACATGTCTCTTATTCTGTACAATGGTCTCATGGCGAGAGGATGCTATTACTAACTTTGCCGTGGCATGTTGATAGGACACCGGGCTCGTCGGACAACAGTACCCGTGGCTGACTACCATCTTCTACATCACGTATGTCCTGTTCGAGTTCCCGTCGAACTTTATCCTCCAGCGATACCTGATGGGACGCACGCTGTCATGCTATATGATCCTCTGGGGCATCATCGTTCTCAGCATAGGGTTTGCGCAGAACTTCACTCACCTGATCACGTTGCGCGCGCTTCAGGGACTGTTCGAAGTAGGTTGTGATATAAACCCCGCCGCTCGATGGCGCATCGCACTGGGATAGAGACTAAATACCGGTTTAGTGTTGTATCTCCCCGGGTTTTATCTTAATCATAGGATCTTGGTAAGTCCATCAACATCTCACGTGCGAGCACATTGCCAACTGACACATCGCAAGGTATACCACGCGCGAGCATGCATCTAGATCTCTCGTTTTCCAAAGCGCTAATGCCGGGTTCGGCATCATCTCGAACTTGGTCCTGTACGGGATCGGATCCTCGGCGTCTCAACACGGCCCTGAGTTTCAGCCCTGGCGATACCAGTCCTACGTGAGTTGAGTGGTACGGCCGATCAGGGATAACCGGTGTTAATGAAGCGTTTGCGTAGTTCCTGGGTAGCCTGACTATCCTCACTGGGACGACGTGTTTGTTCCTGCTTGGGACGCCCTCGGAAGTTCGGTGGCTGTCGCCCGAGGAGAAGAAGATGGCGAAGGCCCGCATCATGGCGAATAATACTGGACACGATCGGACTGGTATCAAGACGTGGAAGTGGAAACAGGTTCGAGAATGCCTTGTTGATCCATGTGTGAGTGGAAAGACTTGCCTAGGATGATTCCGCGCCTTGCTGAAAGTAACCGTATTGCAGTTTTGGTTCGCTGGGATCAACGCCTTCTTGTCATCCGTTCCTAACGGAGGTCTGACAACTTTCAACGCCATCTTAAATACTGGATTTGGTTTCAGTGAGTGTCATACCACATGGACCTAACCCATACGCGTTACCAGTCGCGTTAACCCCGAGAAGCCAACCTGCAGTTCATTCTGCTGGACATTCCTCGAAGCTCCATTTCCATCGGCTATTTCGTCATCATCGGCATTGTCTGCAGCAAATGGAAGAATCTGCGCATGTAAGTTTCTCCGAAATGCATAATATTACTAGTTCGTGATTAGATTAATGAAAATAGGTATTTCATGATGTTTTCCGTGATTCCGCCGTTCATTGGCTTCATCCTTCTTTCGCTGCTACCGAACGAACCCCAGTATAAATGGATCAAATGGGGCGGGTAAGTCTTCGATATGACGAACGGTGATCAACTTCTACCTGCTGATATATGCTTGCTCTATCTAGCTATGTTATGACAGTGACCTCGGTGATCTCACTCTTCTTAGCGTGGACACTCATCCCCTCTAACGTCGCGGGTCGGACGAAGCGCACGTTCACTTCGTCCTTCACATTCGTCGGTTACTGCGTTGGGAATATTGTCGGATCGCAGATCTTCAACTACAAAGATGCCGTACGTCCCCCTTAGCCACTTCGGCTACGTTCTTATGACTAGGCAGTGAGCTTATAATCACTAAATTATTAGCCTCGATATATCCCGGGCACAATAGGATGTGCCACAGCTTTCGGTCTTGAATTCTTGGTCATCGCTATGTGGCGCCTGACTCTGGTCTTGCGAAACCGTCGGCGAGATAGGCTACTGCGTGAACAGGGCTTTACGGAAGAGGACAGGATCGCGAAAGCTAAGTTGTTGGGCGAGCAGGATTACACTGATTTTGAGAACGTTTATGTAAGTCAACTTGCTGTTTTCCCGTGTTTTGAGCCGGTTAGCCATTTTACCTTGACAAGGGACACCTGAGCTGACTATCTAGTTCCGATACACGATGTGAGAGGCGAGATGCGTTGAAGTGTACGAAGGCGGGCCCGAACCTATGTTGCAGCTTTAGCTCCTGGCATCGAATGAGTGTAGCACCTAGGATAAGATCGTTCCGTCTCACGACATTGGCATCATGATGCTGTTTGTACTCCCCGGTTTCATTAACCCGCCGTGAAAGGTCGTCGATGCTAGGCTAGTACAATTGCTACACTGTGATGAATATATCCCGGTTGGAAATTATAGTATACATAGGAGTCTTATTGTCCACAGAGTTAGGCGATGGTGACCATTGCTCCGCACACCCCTTATCAATTACCCTCATCAGTGACACTAGCTAGCCTCATTCTCGCACATATGCTCAACGACATCTATATCTGCCGAAGGCGAACATTTCAAGAGGCTTGCGTTAGTTATTCACTACAGACAACTAAAACAATACGAAAGTAACAACACTCATTTGCACTGGGATCGTAGCAGATACTTCGGTTTTGGCAATCCGGTAATCATGGTTGATTTTTTCATTTCCATTCCGTTCCTTTCTGCTATCCAGCCGACGCTTTCCCGCTAAAAAGTTTGAAGCAAAGAGGTATCATGAACAAATGTAAAGCAAAAAAAGAGTAAGAAAAAAGTCTTCCGAAAGAAGACCCCGATATCTACCATATCTATCATGAATTGAAGAACGCCATCCTATCCGTATGTTTTATTTTATCATACGGCTCCCATGTCCAGATCTATTTCCGTAGTGCCTATTGGGTGTTCACTACGAGGTGTATACAGCTGCCCATTGCACCTCCATCATTGCGCCGTAGCCGTCGAGAGTAGCCTGTTGAACCATGTTAGTGCCTGCTTATAGGATGCGTCGCGTCTGTGCTTGGATTGACTTACGGCATTGGGTGCACCGGGCCAGTTGCCGCCAACGGCGACGTTGAAAATCATGTACATCGGGCTGTGGGCCAGCGTCGACCAGACAGGAGCATCGTTCAGGTCGGCGCCGCTGACGGTGTAGAAGGTGTTGCCGTCGACCTGGAAGGAAATGGTCTGGGCGCGCCAATCGCCGTTCGTCAGGTCGATCTTGACGGACCAGGTGTGGAAGCCGTCAAGGGGCATAGGCACGGTGCCGCTACGGCCCGTCGTCTCTTGGCAGGGACCGCCTTGCTCGGAGCCACAGTGTAGCGTGCCGTGACCTGTAGCTACGCCGTTCACCTGCTCGAAGATATCGATCTCGCCGCACGCAGGCCACTCGGTGCCATGACGAACGGCGTCACCGAGGAGCCAGAACGCGGGCCACATGCCCTGTTTGTTGGAGGCGGCGTTGCTGCCCACGAGGATGTTGGCAGAGACCATCATGACTTTGCCCGGGGTCGGTGTCCATGACGCCTTCGACTCGATACGAGCTGAGGTCCATTGACCGGTGCTCGACTTTCGGGGCACGAACTGGACAGTGCCGCCACCGCTGATCTGGAGGTTGTTGTTCGAGAGCGAGTATGTCTGGACTTCGTTGTTGGTATTGATCGAGTCCATTATGTTCCAGACATTGGTGTTGGGAGCAGAGCCCGCGGGGCCCTCCCAGGCCTCAAAGAAAGCCAGGTTCATGCCGTTGACATTGGGAGGCCTGATAGCAGCCACGAGGCTGGGGAGAAGAGGTAGAAGTGTAGCTTGGAAGCGCATTTTGAGCGAGTCTCTTGGACTTATACGAAGGGTATCGATATGTTTAACCGTGAAGGGATTTAAGGTGATGTTGCCGGGAAGACCTAGTGATGGAAGAATATATTGAGGAAAACGTGAACGCAGAGCCGGGCGTTCGTGATGCTATAGTGAGTACCTGTCTTGCAGGGAGCTAGTATATAGGAAGAAGGATAGTCGAAGGTTCGAAAGAACAATGTCAACTTGGGTATGCGTATAGCAACTACCGATCAAGCAGGAAGAAAGGAACGTGGGATATATAACTCGACTAGCAAGACGGAAGAGTGAACGAAACTCAAGATAAATATCTTGAAAGAGAAGAGAGCGGAAGGGGTGGGAAGAAGAAGCTCGGAAGGAGGTTGACCCTGAAGGATATATATTAAAGTGCCTACCTATCGTACCCTACCCGACTTTATGGGAATTTCGGCAACGGCACGAAAGAACCCTGGAGCAGATACACTTACACTCCATACTTAGTACATTGCGCTTGGGAGCTCCACCTCGCATATCTTGGACAAAGATAAAAGGAGTTACTCAGTATGCATGGCATCAACACTAAGCTACCTCGCTCCACTGCCGAGCAGGGTAGTGTACAACGCCACGCTGGCGAACAGGGGTGCTAGGATACAAGACGCGGGAACCAAAGAGAGGTGGTCACGACGGACTGGGTTGAGGACGTTGTGTAGAAGGTGAAACTTTGTTTAGGTTACAGGGGTAGCAGAGACGGTGACATCGGACTAAAAAGACTGAATACAATCGATTCATTGATGGTGTTAGTCTTAGCGCGAGCCACGAAACAAAGACTCGGGCGCTGCCGATAGGATATACTAAGTAAGTGGTCATGGGGGACAGGAATGCCAATGTCTACGACAATGGCCGTCTTTTTGCGGTCCGGGTCATTCCTCCCTCTTGTCTTTCAGTCTTCCTTTCTTCTTTCGAGCACGTAGACGGTGATATGACAAGGAGGGTATAATACCTTCATGCTGTGTATAATTGACTGGTGTACGACTAAGCCGCCAGATCTTGCCAAGCGAAAGAGTACGTGTAAGTGTATGCTGGACGTTGTGTACCTAGCCTTGACCACATAAGGCGAAGGTGCGCTAATAACCATTCATGCTGAACCCTTCACTTAGGCTTCTGAGGTGAGAACAGCCGAATAATGCTGTGGTGTAATTTCTGGTTATGATCGCCCTTCTGCGCTCTACTTCGTACTCTGTATCCCAAGTGCAGACCAAGTGCCTGATCGCCCTCATCGAAAATATCGGATGAAAGCCAAAAGTGGGATAGAGAGGCGTTCGCTACCCTCGCCCAAAAGGGATAAGAAAGGGGACGAGGCTTAGTTCTGTATGGTCCAACTGGACGTTTTTGGCTCCTCTTCCTGCAAGGAACATTGCAGAGCGTTGCCACTGGAGCACACCATTGCAGGGATCCTGAAACCTGCCAAAGATGGATTTTAGATTTGTCCTTATGCCCAGCAGAGGCCCAGCTACGGTATGCCCAGGCCGATAGATAGGAGGACAATCCTACAAAGCCCTAGGTCAGGTACGGTTTGCGTAGTGTTGTGTACGACTGAATCTCCTAAGTACGTACGTATCTCATCGGGCACGAACGATCATGGTACGGTAAACCGACAGACTGGCTGACTGTCAGCCAACCACTGCAGCCACAAAGATTCCCGAGAGCGGCCTTAGTGTCGTGTAGTGTGAGTACGACATACTAAGTATGTAGTCGGTTAGTGTGCGGCCTCCTCGGGGTCTATTTCCCCACTCCCTTTCCGCTACTCCGTCCACACACATTCTCTTCCACATGCCATGTGTTGCTGGGAATGTGCAGAACATGCTAGACGAAGCAAATTGACTCTGAATGCGGACTGAGCGATTATTTTGGGGATTAATTTGCTGGAATAGGGAAAGTCAAAGCGTCTATGACCGTGGGTGCGTGATGAAATAGACGAGGGCAGCAACTTCAAGATTCTGTTAAGCGCGCGCGCCTGCTTGCCTGTCTTTTCTTGCTATTATAGTCTGCCAAGACTCAATCGACTGGCGAAAAGACAATTCTTGTCGACTCGCTCGATGGGTCGAGCTACCCTACGACGGCACTGGTAACCGGTAGCGTTGGTGCAGAGCTAGGTACAGAACATCAGCTATACCGTATTATACTATAGGTGTTGACTTCGTCGCATTGCGCTTACTCTCTCTCTGGCGAGGGGCTATCCGTGAGATTTCACGCAGATTCTAGTAGCCATACATTCCCAGTGGTCAAGAGAGAGATCCGCCAGCCAGCTACTCGGTGGCCCCTCTCCAGACATACGTTGACAAGTGGCGGCCGTTGCTTGATAGTTTCTTCTTACTTAATGAACGCTGCGTTGTCACAGTTGCATTGACGGTTTGGGCGGACGGGCGTTTACAGTACACCCTGCGTTGCCCAGTCCAGCTCTTTGTTCAGTTTTCTACTTGCGTCTAATAATATGCGCTTAATCAATCCTATGGTACCTAACCTCTGCTCAATTCCAACCTCTCGCTTGTCATACTTATTACCTGCAGAATATTTTCCCGATGCTGCTTGCTCGGTATTGTCGCATCATTGGAGTTACTACATACTTAGTAGTTGTCGTTGATTTACACTAGGCACTGACTCAGTCAGATTTAGTAGATGAGGGCGTGTTAACCATCGCCCAGACGCTAATTCCATGGTCCATTAGTTCAGGGGTCTTTGCTGCTATACGGCTGGACCAATGATCGTACAGAAGAGCATCACGACTAAGGTTTGGTCTGACAGCATTAATATCGCAACTATTAACCACACCAAAAGACCATGTCTGTTTGGATCCTGGCTGAGCTTTACTAAGAGAGTCCACCGGAAAACTCTCGATGGGATGAACGCCAAGCAGGGGTTTCGATAAGCCTGTTCCAGGTTAGATCTACTCAATACCTCTTGATTCACGTCTTAAAAGGCTTGAATTCAGTATTCAGCGTGTTTGATAATTGTAGAGTAAGGAGACTCGTTGCAAGAACCTGGAGTACGAGACAATGAGCATCGTGAGCCGTAAGTAATCTTCACCGCTCTGAGTGTAGTGTATGTTGTGCGAATACTGGGCGCGAATCTCCCATCAGATTTACCAAGATAACCTGGATGTTCCTAGTAATAATGCATCTAGATAAATGTGCGCAACAGGTAATATACACCGCTCAGTCAAGAGAGACTCCACGAGAGGAAAAATTATCCTGATAACAACGTGTTGCCCCTCATTCCGCTACTTGGCGACTTTTCTAAACTCTTTGCACATGTTGCGAATATGCAACTAACATAACTACCTACTTCGTAGTTAGTACCCAGATCCAGACCCAGACGAGAAGAATAGGCATCTTGCAGGCATAATTCTAGCTGACGATCATGTCGATCCCAACGGCTAGAATCCTCATAGTTCGTTGATCCAGAGCAAAACTTTGCGCAGATCCTATACTAATAAGGGTTCTGGCTAGAGAACATTGCCTCCGACACGGCTTCTTGAGGCTTGAAGTTCACATTTAGACCTTTCGGCAGATGCGCAAGTAGTACTACGAACATCTCCATCTGTTGTTCTCGGCGATTCTTGACTCACCATGCATTATATTGGGTCTGATATGCGTCGCGTTTTGCTCGCCTTCTACGCTGTTGCATCGAGCTGTATTCTCATCTCACCAAAGCCCGACCAGAAGGACCAAATTCTCCGAGTGCTGCATCATTCGCCGAGACCACGCAGGTACACGTATCACTCAAGTAAGATCTCACCAGAGGATAGGACAGAAGGAGCTATTCGCTTTTTCTTGGGTTGTATTGGAGGGATGGAGCCTACAGATGTAGGTCGGGGCATAGGTGCTGTGACCCCAACTTACTCCGCGTGTCAGGTGTAAGGGGTCATAATACCTAGATAGATCTTGGGCCACCAGCGAATCGTTTAATTCAAAACACCACGAACAAGACACCTTGATTTTAGCCTATAATAGTACTAGCAATAAGAAGATATACATGTATGGCTGCGGCCCGGCCGTGGCAACGAAGCCAGGTATAATCCTGAAACAAAACAGTCTTGGGAGGGAGGATAAATGAACTCTACCATCCACCATCATTGACTCCAGTGATTTCTGAGAGTTACCGTGACCAGCGGTAGTGCGTGACTTGCTGGCTTGGTTGGTAAATAAATGCTGTGTTCGTTAACTTGCCGTGGCAAGGTGGGTGATTAATTTGGCTCGCATACCTAGGAGTACCAAGTGAGAACACGTCCTGTCAGACTCGATCTTATGTCGGCCGGTATTACATGCTGGTCGCCTGATGTGTCGTGGCATGGCAACTGTCCAGTCATTCGCGAGCAACATATTAGTGGCCTCTTAACAGCCTCGTGTCTTATATACCGGTCCCAATAAGCGTAGGTTGTGACGCGGGGTAGTTCAACAAGGGGTCAACAAGGGGTTTCATTTGGCGATGCTTTTGTTGGAGTGCGGCCATTTCTCTTTGCTTGCTCATGAGGATGCGTTCGAAAAAGGTTTGGGGTACAGAAATATGCCTTACAGTAACTACTGTAGCCACCTAGGCTTTTCACTGACAGAGGCTTACTGTGCGAATCCTTCTTGGTCCTGGACATCATGATGTCCACATACCTTGAAAAAGGACTTTCTAATCTGAGGAACTCCTTAATCTACGCACAGTTCCTTCAACTCAAAGGATTCTTGTTGCGTTTAAAACTATATTCGATTAGGAAAGGGAATGGTTTATGAGTATTATCAGCATACAGATGATTACTTATCGCTTGATATCCCTGTGAACAACTTCACTGATCAATGGTCAGTGTAAATTTAATCCTCATAATCTGAAGCACGTGTTTAAGTCTTAGGTAGGTAGTGGGTAATGAAGGAAGAGAGAGATATGTCTTTAAGCCTTAGGTGCTATTTATTGAAGGATAGGGGGAACACTTATCCCTTACTTCGTGGTTTACTTCAATATGAGAGCTCAATACTATGAGTAGAATGATTCCTTACTTATACCCAACGAGTATACAGAACTACAATTGATTGGAAATATAGATTCTCAACCTTGTGTAAAGTCACAGATGCGTCTTTACCTCAGTGTACATCTCATTTACCTTCCTGGTTCTGGCATCTTGACTGGTTCAAGTAAAGGACTCATGGCGGCTACTACACGAAGGTGTTCTGGGTTGCCGAGACATTTTATCTCTACATTGAGCGATAAAATATTTATGTAGATGTTTTAGATATCATTTAGATAAGATGTTCTAGGAATTAGGTATGGGCCTCCCCGATTCTTTTTTCTTTTTTCTTTTTTTCCTTTTCAGATGAAAGATGTCTCTCAACGGTGCGTGAGAGGTATGAGAGGCATGAGAGGTGATGTGTTGACATGAAACTTATCATGCTCGATTACCTGCATCCATCTATTAGCGTAGCTTTACTCATTATGGGACGGTTAATGATAAAGGAACAGATAACCGCCATCTTATTATAGTCTTACTATCGGCATGAGTTCGATAATATAAACGCATCGTCGTCTAAGTCAAATGAGACCATGCTACTCCCTACGCTCACACTTTCAATGAGAGGACAGCATGTCTCTAGGAGCACATTTTCTTCCCGATGATTCAAAGTAGCAGCTTCATTACTCAATTGCTCACTGGCTTGAGAGCCCGTTCTTTGACATGGTCATCAAAGCTCATGAAGAGAAGAGAGCATTCGCTATAACCCACTAGGATGCGGCAGGACTAGCGTTTGGAGGTTCAGTCAGCTTGCGGGGTCTAGACGCTGCGTTGGTAAACCACCAACCCCCTATCTGACTAAAGCTCCGTAGGTATTTACGGCGTATTCGTAGCCCTGAACGCCCCGAACGCCCTGCCACGAGTCCTGCGTAGGGGTCTCTGGCCTACCTGAAGTAGGTATCACCAGCCTTCATATGTATGTACGATGCAGCCCTACAAGCCGGCGAATCTGGTATCTGCCCCCGCGAGACGAATGCGACAAAGTGTCCAGAAATCGAGTCTTGTTGGTCTTGTTGATGTCTCTTGCGTAGTACGTAGTATACCAAAAGCTCAAAGAGCTAGCATGTAGCCACGGCTAGCTAGTTAGCGATGTGGTACTGGTGGGATGCCTTGGCCTTATGGCGCCAGCATCACATCGGCATCGCTCGCCTTCGAAACCTCGCCGCCAATTGGCTACGATACGCAAGGTCTCGTCTTCTTGGTTCCATGGCCTGCTGCATGTCAGACGAGAAAAGGCTGAGGAGGATCGAGTTGGAGCTCCCAGCTTCCTGTTTGCTAAGCTCCCTCGCAACATTCCTGAGTCTGCACTTCTCGCATCAACCCGTTTCATGTGTTTATATATTTGGAAAATTGCCGATTTCCGTTCTCCTGAACGTGTGCGTCGCTCCTCTTCTACCTTTCTTTGAATGTTAGGAAGCCGTCTTGGCTGGTCTCGTGCATGGTTTATTTAGGTGGAACGTCATACCACGAATAGCTACCAACTGCTAAGACCCCTGATCTTTTCTTTCTGCCCCCAGAGAAGGTGACCTTTCCTTATAAGAGCTGCTCCTGCACCAGGTGGTTGGTTGTTTCCCATCTTTGTCGAAGTTAGTTTGCCGTATAGATCTGCCGGCTTAAAAAACAAGACAAAAAGGCGCCTATCATGTCTCTCCCACCTGATGCGGCCTCGGAGGCCGAGTATTTCCTAGAGGGAGACGCTGGGATCGCCCGTACCATCATGGCCGAAGTTCCTGTTACCGTATCTTTACGCTCAAAGAAAACCAAGAAACAGACGCCCCAACAAGCTATCGATGAGTTTTGGGCCAAATTCACTACCAAGACACCTGGGAAAGGTGTGTAATGCTGTTTCGTTCTGTTGTGTTGCCATAATGATTTGCAAGAGACTGGGGAATCACATAAGACACATCTATTTTTACAAGCACTGACAGTTGCATTATTTCGATATAGCGACAACCGTTATCCCTTCCAACCAATATGCCGCACGAGCAGCACGACGATCCTATCAAGCCGGCGCCGGCACGACCACACAGGCTTCCTACGAAGAGGCGGCAGCCGTGTGCAAGGCCAAAGTCGCCAAAATCGTCAAGGAGTGCCGCCGTGTGAACCAGAAGTACCGAGATCCCCACTTTGACCTCGAACTCGATCTCAAATGGGGTGACCGCGACACACTTGAATCGCTATCCAATTCGAAGGAGGAGAATCCCGAATCACAGTTCCGCCCCAAGAGCGTCAAGCGCGTGCAGGACATCTTCGACAAACCTAAGTTCTACATCGACGGGCCGACCGCCAATGACGTGCGACAAGGGCGAGACGGTGACTGCTGGCTGCTCGCGGCGCTGTGCACCCTCAGTAACAAGCCTAGTCTGATTGAGCGGGTGTGCGTGGCGCGCGACGACCAGGTCGGCGTCTATGGCTTCGTGTTCCACCGCGACGGCGAATGGATCTCGGAGATCATCGATGACAAGCTGTTCCTCACCAAGCCCGACTTTGACGATAGCGTACTAGAGCGCATCCTCTGGGAAGACCGCGAGCGTATTGATTCTGAGGAACAGTATCGCAAAGCTTACCAATCTGGCTCTGGCGCGCTGTATTTTTCGCAATGCGAGCATGCGAACGAGACGTGGCTACCTCTTCTTGAAAAGGCGTACGCCAAGGCTCATGGTGACTATCAGGCAATTGAGGGGGGATTCACCGGTGAAGGCATTGAGGATCTTACAGGCGGTGTCACGACCGAGCTCTATAGCACGGATATTCTCGATAAGGAATACTTCTGGAACGAGGAGTTGATGAAGGTTAACGATGAATTTCTTTTCGGATGCTCGACAGGGATGTGGGGATCCACCTGGGGTGATCGCAAGGGCATTGTCGAGTTACATGCGTATTCCGTCATGCGCGCGGTTGAGATTGACGGGCAGCGCCTCGTGCTGTTGAAGAACCCCTGGGGTAAATATGAATGGACGGGCCCGTGGAGTGATGGGTCAAAGGAGTGGACGGCTGAGTGGTTGACGAAACTCAACCATCGTTTCGGCGATGACGGCAACTTCTGGATCTCCTACGACGACTTGTTGCGCAAATACCAGGCCTTCGACCGCACTCGTCTTTTCAGCCCCGAGTGGAAGGTCACCTCTTCGTGGACTACCGTATCTGTCCCTTGGACACTCGACTACCACGACACGTACTTCGAATTCTCTCTGGCGAAGACGGGGCCCGTGGTGCTCGTCCTCTCGCAGCTTGACACGCGGTATTATCGCGGCCTCGAGGGCCAGTATTGGTTTGAGTTGAACTTCCGTCTGCACAAAAAGGGCCAAGAGGATTACGTCGTCCGTAGTATCGCCCCCTATCGCCAGACTCGCTCTGTCAACGTTGAGCTGGAGCTGGAAGCCGGCGAGTACATCGTGCTGATGAAAATTAATGCGACTCGGAATCTGGATATTCAACCTATAGAAGAGGTGATACGCAAATATGCCCGGGATCGCAGGGACAAGCTCGTATCCGTGGGCATGTCGTACGACCTGGCTCACAGTAAAGGCAAGGTCATTGAGACTAAGGAGGAGAAAGAAGCGAAAAAGGCCGCCGAGAAGCGCGCCAAGGACAAGGAGCGCGAGGAGTTCAAAAAAGAGTTTATGTCGGCCCGTCGTGATAGTCACTATATAAACACCAAGCAGCACCAAAAGCGGAAGGAAAAGAATGCGAAGACGAAAGCTAAAGAACGCGCGAAGCGTAGTGCCAAAGACGAAGCAGACAAAGCTGATGCTCCGTCCAGCACGAAGGGCGACGGCGAGGCGGGGCCGACTGAGGCTGCCGAGATGCTTGAGAAGATGAAAGTGTCGGATACACAAACATCGACGGATAAACCAGAAGACGAGAAGAATTCACAAATTATTGCCCCTGACGCCACCGCCAAGTCATCTACGGCATCTAGTGGCGATGCGCCCAAGGCAAAGCCCGAAACGAAAGAAGATGATGCTCCGTCTTCGAAGGCCGAAGATTCTGAGACGAAGGAAGACTCATCTAATCAACAGAAGCAAGAAGAGGTCCCAAAAGACGAACAAAAGTCCGACGCAGAAGATACACTTCCCCCGGCCCCCGGACCACCTACGCCGCCGCCGGCCGGGGACGAAGACTCGGACACTGAATCCTCCATATCCTCGATATCAGAAATCACAGCGCGCGAGCTCGACATCCGACTCCGCGAGCGCGCCGAGACGCCCGTACGTCCACCGCCCCCAGCCCCGCCGGCCGCAGAGGAAGAAGAAGACGAGTTCGAGAGCAATCCGTGGAACGCGGTCGCCACGGTCGGCTTGCGCGTGTACTACAAGGTTGCGCTTGCTAGCGGTGGGGATACAGACGAAGAGATTGTCAAGTTGCGCGTTGTCAGGCCGAATCCGTACGCGATTAATAGGGATGAGGAGGGAGGTGATGAGAAAGAGGAGGAGGATGGCGAGAAGAAAGCTATGGGGTTGGATGTTGATGACAGTGCTAAAGAGTGAGTGTTTCTCTCCTGATTTCTATGGCTTGCGCCTTGTTTTGTTTCTGGAGAAGCTAGTTGACTGATTCGTTTTTTTGCTTCGATATAGTGCCACGCTTGAAGGCGATAAGGAACAGAGGAAGAAGAGCATCTTGTCGCTTGTGCCGCCTTGATTGATACTTGATACGCACTCATATATCATTCATTTGGTGCTATGGCGCACGGATGGAAGTAATGTCTCTCCTCTCTTGGCTTGGTTTGGTTCTTCGTCGTGTGAATCCGTGTGGGGTGAATGGGAGATACCTATGAACTGTCCTGGGATGTGTACGGACATCGATTCACCTTCCGAGGTTGATCCCTACCTACCCTTACCTACGTTCATAGATATTGGATATGTAGTATGCTTACTTAAAATGGTGATGGGATACGAAGTAATGACACCTAAAATGAACAGAGGAATCGAATCATTACCACTCAGTCCATTCCATATAGTATATCGTTGGCGCATTTGAAATATGTAATATTCATTCGATCTTGGGTATCTATCTATTCTTAAAGAAGTACGAACTGTGCCTAGAGACAAAGTATGTATGCATGTATGTAAACACAAATGTTAATATCGTCCCAGCCGTGTGGAATGAAATCAGGTCTTCTCCCCCCCTAAAACGCCAACGCTTGATGTACAGGTAACTCTCTTCATCATCCTTATACTAGTAAAAGCTAACGCTCGACATATTTTATGAACCAAGCCAAAACTCCAAAGTATACCCAACACGAGCTCATAACCGATCGAGTAATTTCTCAACCTTGTCTCGCTCAAGAGCATCAAGATCCATAAAATCCTCATGATCAGCATCATTAGAAGACGTGTTTTTCCCTTTGTTATCAGGTAACTGCGCGATCCGCCCCGCGACGCGCGCGAGCAGGAGACGCATGCGCTCCAGCTCGCGCTCTACTTCGCCGTTGCGCGTGATTAGATTCGCCTGCACTGCAGATATAGGGGTGGAGTCTTGCATCGTGGTGTCGTCGGCGTCGGCGCTGTTGTTGGTATTTGTATCGAATGGCGCAAGCAGCGCAGCCATGCGCCGCAACCGGACAACCCTCTCGCGCACCTCGGCCCGTCGCGCCGCGAGATCCGTCAGTGCCGCCATCTGCTCTGCGTAGCGCTTCGCTTCGAGCGCGTGTGCCTCTGCCTCACGCGGCTTGTGGATGTCCCATGTCGGAGGGAGAGAGGCGATCGCTTCGTCGGTTGCTTTGGATAGAATTAGTTCTGCTGGTTGTATTACACAGACATGGGTAGGAATCGGAATTGTTTACGGAATAGTACAATGGAGAATCAGTGAACGTACTCAAATCTGCGCCCAAGTTCAATCGCTGCTTTTCAATCCCTGTAGATGGGTTCTCGTCGTCGTCATCACCAGCGAGTGCCCTGTCTGCCTCCTCGTAGAATAGCCCCTCGATCTGCTCGGCTAGATACCGTGACGCCTGAGGGGCATAGACGCGCCGCGCGTGTTGGGTTAGGGTGTGGTTGAGACGGTAAAGCGCGTCGTCGACGGCGCGCGCTGAAAGCCCGTCTTCTGCGGTGTCGTTGGATGCGCGCCAGGTTGCGGATGGCGCGAGGGTTTGGGATAGGTGGAGTGTCTGGGTTGCTAGGAAGGCGGATTTATGTGCGATGATGGTGGGAGGTGCCATTGCGGCGGTGTTGATCGTGGATGGAGTCTGGGAGACGTAGATATCATCTGTGTTCTTCTCCAGGTGTGTTGGCGATATCAAAATGAAGCTTGACGCGTCCTACCCGCGAGCGTAGCTAATGGACCCCGCGTCTCTGCCACATGCTTAATGGGCAATAGTGGATCTATAGCGGGGTAGACAGGATACACCCTCGTAGTACGAGAGCACTTACCTGCAGGCAATTACAACTAGTACTTACTAGTTGAAATCCCGTACTAGTACTTACTTACTACTAGTACATGAAAGCCCATACTAGTACCTACTACTAGTAAGTACTAGTAAGTATTAGTAATACTAAATGTTATAACTTAATGAAAATTTAATAAAAATGCAGTGGTTAAGTGTGTGGCTTGTGTATGTGGCTATGCATGGGGCTGACAGGGGGTATATGTGGGACCAATAGCGTAACAATTAAATAAATAATTAAAGAAAAGAACAATTGCCCAATTAAGCTTAATGCTACCTTATTAATAATGCTAACCTTAATTAAAAACTAATACTTAATATAATTAATATATTAATAATATTTATTTATTAAGTATTAATTTTTAATTAATATTAGTATATATTTATTAAGTAACTTAAAACTTAATATTAATATTAATATTTATTAATTAATATTAATAATATACTTATTAATATTAAAATATTAATAATATATTTGATAAACCCTGCTTACCTGGGAGCAACCTCTAGGGTGGGCCACTACTACAAAGTGTAAAAATAAAAAAATCAGGTGAAGTGCGGGGTAAAACCTATTTTCCAACTTTACTTAAGGGGTTTAAGTATAATAAAGGGTATAAAGTAAAGTTTTAAAAATATAAATAATTATTTAAATACCTATTTTAAAGGTTATATAAATAATTTATAGTTTATATTAAGCTTTATAATTATTTAAGTTATAACTTTTAGCTATATAGGTTTGTATTACAGTCAGTATTGCAGTCAGTACTGTAGGTCAGTATTGCAGTCTGTATTGCAGTCTGTATTGCAGTCTGTATTGCAGTCTGTATTGCAGTCTGTATTGCAGTCTGTATTGCAGTCAGTACTGCAGTCTGTATTGCAGTCAGTACTGTAGGTCAGTATTGAAGGTCTGTATTGCAGTCAGTACTGTAGGTCAGTATTGAAGGTCAGTATTGCAGTCAGTACTGTAGGTCTGTATTGTAGTCTGTATTGTAGTCTGTATTGTAGTCTGTATTGCAGTCTGTACTATAGGTCAGTATTGAAGGTCAGTATTGCAGTCTGTATTACAGTCAGTACTGTAGGTCAGTATTGCAGTCTATATTGCAGTCAGTACTGTAGTCTATATTGTAGTCTGTATTGCAGTCTGTACTGTAGGTCAGTATTGAAGGTCAGTATTGTTAAAATTAGCTAGCAACTGCGGGTGCCTTACTGGGTGGCTCAGTTGGTACCACAGTAGGTGCTATAGTGGGTGCTACAGTGGTGCCACAGTAGGTGCCTTAGTAGGTGCTGCAGCAGTGCCACAAGGGCCGCCACAACAGTGCTACAAGGGCCGCCATAGCCCTGCTACAGTAGCTGCTATAGCAGTTCCATAGTAGCTGTCACAGCAGAGGTTACAGTAGGTGCCACAGTGCCCATCACACCCCTAGCTAACTCATTAACTGGTACGTTAACTACTATGCTAAACCTACCCTAGCAGGTCTCGCCCTACCAAAACCTGCCCTAAAGGGGCCCGCCTTGACTAAGTGGCCCAGCTAACTTGCTAGGGGCACTGGTCACTCCGTTAGCCAGTACACTAACTAGATCGCTAATAGTATTATTGGCGTTAGGTTTTAGCGTATAGCTTAACAGGTATCCTAATAAGCTTAATGGGTATATTAAAGGCGTTAGCTAGTTTATTAACGGAATTGCCGATAATGTTATTAGTATTAAATTTTAACGTATAGCTTAATGGATATTTTAATAGCCTAATTAGCATATTAAAACTATTAGTTAATTTATTAAGTAGTATATTAAAGGGTATTATTAGTATTAGGATTTAGTTAATCCTTTAACTAACGTTATAATAGCTTAGCTGGAAAATTGGGCTTACTATAAGTATTATAAATTAGGTGCTATTAGTATTAATTATATTATATAATAGTTTATATAACTATTAGAATTTCCTTATTTAATTAATAGATTTTTTAAACAATATATTCCTTTTAATCTTTTATATTTAATCCTTATAATAACCCTATTTATTATAAGGCCCTTACTTTTAATACTATAAACACTATACTTTTTATTATAGCCTTTATTATCCTTTAACTATAAGGTAAGCCCTTTTTATAATATTTATTATAAATACCCTATAAAGGACCGATTTTTAATAGGTTATAAGCCCGGCATACTTATTATTAAGCCTTTTTATTTTATTGCTATTTATTAAGTAATAATAACTATAATCTAATATTATAGGGGTTATTATACCCCTGTTAGCCTTTTCTATAGCCTTTCCATTACTTATTATAGCACCTACTATAGCCTACGTCATATTGCTTACCGTAGTACTTCTAATAATGCCCTTTACCCTTTATTAAACCTACTGCTATAATTACTATCTTCTTCTCTTTAGTACTTTTTATAGTACCTACTTTAACATCTTTAACAATAGCCTTTACCTATTATTATAACTATTATTATACTTATTATCCCTTACTCTTTAACGCCCCATTTAACATTTAATATAAGCTATAGCCTATACTATTAATTATTATTATAGTATTACCACTGTTATAACTAAGCTATTATTTAAAAAAGCTATTAGGGCTTTTATTAAGTTTTATAATAACTCTATTAAGTATTTAGATAACCTAATATAAGGTATTAATAGCCGATTATAAAGCTTATAAAGCTTTAAAATTAACTATTAAACTGCTATAAATACTTTTTTAATATAGTTTATTAAATAGTCTAATTAAATAATTACTTTCCAATTTACTACTTAATTAACTATTTAATCCATTAAAACCCTTATACTTATATCTATTATTACTTTTAAACCTATAGCTACCTTTAATGCTTTTATTATAATATAGGGACAGTTAAGCTAAAAGATTGCTAAACGAATTAATAACTTCTTTAAATTTTAATAGCTATAGGGCTATAGTAATTATAATTAATAGCTTTAAGGCTTAATAATTACTTTTAAAGCCTTAGGACTATTTAACTTTATTATTAAACCTTTTATATTATAGGTATATAATAACCTTAATTAAGCTATAATATTATTATTACTTCGAAATAGCTATAGCCCTATACTTTAAAATAATATTAGCTATATTTATAACCCTATAAAGGTTTATAATACCTTTATAACCTTTTATAAGCTTAATAATACTATAAAAAGAGATAGCTTATATTAAACCTTTTATAGCTTAAAGTTCTTTATTAATAGGAACTTTAATAGCTTTAATGTTAAGTTTAACAGTTTAATAGTTAAATTAGTTAAAAAGGATATTAAAATAAATATTATAAACCTTTAAAATAGTTATTTAAGGGCTTTAAAGGCTAACTATATTGCTTAAATTAATTAAACTAGGTAGTTTATTAGAACCCTTATAGTAATTAATCCTATTAAAGCTGTTAAACTTATAATAAAAACCCTAATAGCAAACGCCTTATAGGATAGCTATAACCGTTAAAAGTAAGGATCTTATACCTTTAAAACTATTATAACGGCTATTAACTATACTATTATACATACCATTAATTAGACCTATAGTAACTCTAATAGTAGAAGCTATAGGGGTAGCTATAGGGGTAGCCGTAATAGCTACGGTAGCCAAAATCAGCTACCTAATAGTACTAAAATAACTATTAATAATATTATTAGCCTAGTTATTAAATCCACTTTTTAGGTAACCTGGGAAACCAATTAATAGAACCCTTTAATGGATTATAACCCTATTAAAGTAACCATTAATTTATTTATATTAGCGGTTAATTTAATACCTAAATTAACTATTAGGGCCCCTTAGCTATACAATATAGGTAATACTTGCTATATTTATAATAACCTTAATTGATTTAATAGTTATAAAACCTTTATAAGCTCTATAATCCTTATAGCTATAATAGGAGGATTATTAACCCCCTATAGCTTAAGTATTATTAAGCTTAAGGTTTATTATTTAAATAATAATTATAATACTTTTACCTTAAAAAAGGTATTATATATTCCAGAATTTAGCATAAATATTATTTTAAGTATCCTATATTACCTTTTTAAGGGGTCCCTTAAAGGACTTATACTATATAATAATAAAGGAGAAGCCTTAATTATATTAAATTTTTAATAGTTAAACTTTTATTTAGCCTTAAAAGAAAGGCCTTTAACCTTTAATTTGGGCGTTAATAATTATACTATAGAAGGGTTCCAACCCTTATTATAAACGTTAGGGGGTAACCTTCCGTAGAGTAACCCTATATAGGGCAATACCCTATTAGGCATTATTAGCCCTATTGAGAACTACTATAGCGAGATACCAGTTGTTATAGGGGATAAGTTAATAGATTTAGAGGCTATGGATAGTAAGGCAAGCTTTATAAGCCCTTATTTAAGGGGCCTATTAGCCCTTATAATAGCTTTATCTAAGCTATTAAAATCTGCTATGTTATAATATTGTAGATTAGGCTATATAGGCCTACCCCTTTTAAAAAAAACTGTTAAAATAATTATTAATATCTTTATCTTAAACTCTATTAATGAAAAGGACTTTTTTTATATTAAGTATACTATTAATAAGGCTATTTAAAGATTATTACTTATAATAATAATAGACCTAGCGGTTGCTTTAGCGGTTATAGTAGGTAACTTATTTATTATAAAGCTTATACTTTACTTTAAGATCCCCTATATATTAATTTTAATGGATAGAAAAATGTGGTATAAATAAATTTACCTATTAAAAGATAAATTAATACTTATTATATATATTATTATTAAAAGGGCCTTTAAAAGCTTTAATAACTACTATAAACATTATCCAGCTACCTTTTACTTCAATTTTAGTATTAAAGTTAATAATTAATTTATAGGGGATTAATTAAATGCTAAAGGCATTAAATTTAATATCTTTAACCCCTATATTTATAAATAGAACAGCTTAATAGAACGTTTTATAAGGGTTATACTGGACCGTCTTAGGACCACCCTATAGGCTTTAAGCCTATTGCTATACCTTTAATGTTATATTATAGTAGCTATAGTGGATTTAATAAACCATATAGCGGTTACTAATAGGGACTTAATGCCTTATTAGCTTTTAAGAGATAAATTAGAATTTATTATAACGCTTTATAAACTATTATTAATGCGTTATAAAGTTATTAATTCTAAATGCTTATTTATTATTTTATACAAGCTATGGGCTAAAGCTTATAAGCTAGTAGAATACGTTAAATAAGGCTAAATTATAATGGTCCTTAATATTAAGACCTATTTAATATATATATTTAAAAAGTATACTATTTTGCAATCAGTTATCCTAAAGCTATTAAAAAGCTCTATTTTTATTATAAAGCCTTTTAAACTACCTATTAAAGGTTTAATTAATAACCTAAAGACCTTTATTAATAAAGTCCTTAACGAGGCCATTAACGACCTGTTTTGGTATTATATACCCCCTAGCTATTTAGAAGGTGTAATAGTTATTAAAGCTAAGGGCTTAAGGGGGCTAACTATTAAATATAGCATTAAAGAAACCCTATTTTAATTATTAATTTAATTATTAAACCCCTTTATTTTAATGGAATTACTTACTATGAGTGTTAAATAAAGGGAATAATATAGCATTCTTAATAACTTACCTTGTTAAGACCTACCCTATAATAATTTATCCTATAACCCTATGGAGTTAGATAACCCCTATATAGCTAATATAAATATAGTAATCTAAGGTATCATTTATATTACTATAGTAGCCTTTAAGGAGTTTAAAGGGCTATTAAGAGCTTTGAAAACCTTTAAACGAAACTATTAACTAATAGCTTATATAGTTGAATTTAAACAGTTATTTAAATTAGGAGCCCTATGCTTTATACCTATAAATGTATTAAGAAAACGCCCTATAAGTAGCTATTAGGTGCTAAAACGGAAGTTAAATACCTTAAGAAAGATTATTAAATATAAAGCTAGGCTAATTATTAGGAGCTTTAAATAAACCCTTAGGACTAACTTTTTAAAAACCTATATAGCTATTACTATTCCTTTAACCTAATAGTTATTATTAGCTTTAATAGCTATTTTTAATTAGGAGATAAAATTAGTGGATTTTATAGGGGCCTTTTTAAATAGCAACCTCCTTGAAACCATTTATTATAGGCTTTTAAATGGTTTATAAGCCTTATTAAACAACCCTAAAATATTAGAATTAGCTATAAAATATAGCTATTAGTTAGAGCTTATATTAATATTTTAATTACTAAAGGCCCTATATAGCCTTAAATAGGCCCCTTATTAATAGTAAGAAAAGTTAATTATATTATTAAAAAACTTAAGCTTTAAACTATTAGTTAATAACTCTTTAATATATTACAACCAGGCTATAGGGCACTTTATAGTGGCCTACGTTAACAATTGCCTATTAATAAGCCTTAATAAGTATTATATTTAATAGTTAAAGGATAAAATTAATAATATATACCTTATAAAAGATAAAAGCCCTATTAAGTAGTTTTTAAAGGTTGAGATATAGCAAAATAGACCTAATTAAAGGTTTTATTTTAGCTAACCTTAATATATCCAATAAGCTTTAAAGAAGTTAAATTTAATAGATATTAAAACTATTAAAGTTCCCTTTTAGCCAGATGTTATAAAAGCTTTAAAGCTTAGAATACTATTAAATATAACGGATAAACATTATTATTTAATACTTATAAGAACTGTTAATTATTTTATATAAATAACCAGGTTAAATATTACCTTTAATTATTAATAGTTAGCTATTAAAATATAAAACCCCTATAAAATATACCTATTTATTACTATAGGGCTATTTAAGTACCTAAAAGGAACCGTTAAACTTGCCCTTAACTATAGCCCTATAGATTTTAACCTATTATAAGATCTATTAAATTATATACCTATAGTATATAATAATAGTAATTTTATTAAGTACCCAATTAATATTAAATCTATTTAAAGGTATACTATTATAATAAATAAAGCTACTATAAGTTAAAAGTTTAAAAGGACTTTTACCGTAGCCTTATTTACCCTAAAAGCTAAATATATAGCCTTTATAAAAGCTATAAAAAAATCTTAATAGCTATAAAGGCTATATAAAGAAATTTAGCAATTAATTATAAGGCCTATTACCCTATATAGCAATAATATAGGGGTTATAGCAATTATTAAAGACTTTAAATATTATTAATATATTAAACATACCCTTATAAAATTCCTATATATTAAGGAGGTATAATATATTAAGGATATTAATATTAGCTATATATCCATTATAAATATAGCAGTTAACGGCTTAACTAAAACCCTAAAATCTATTAAACAATATTAATTTTAACGGATACTAAGCCTTATAAACCTTAGCACCCTTATTAAAAAGGCATATTAAAATTAGTTAGCAACTATAAGTACCTTACTAGGTAGCTCAATTAATACTATAGTAGGTACTATAGTAGGTACTATAATAGTGCTATAGTAGGTACCTTAATAGGTACCTTAATAGGTGCTACAGCAATGCTATAAAGGCCGCTACAATAATGCTACAAGGGCCGCCATAGCCTTACTATAGTAGCTACTACAGTAGTTCTATAGTAGCTATTATAATAAAAGCTACAGTAGGTACTACAGTACCCATTACACCCCTAGCCAACTTATTAATTAGTGCGTTAACTACTATGCTAAACCTACCCTAGCAGGTCTTACCCTGCTAAAACCCACCCTAAAGGGGCCCACCCTAACTAAATAGCCCAACTAACTCGCTAGGAGCACTAGTCACTCCGTTAGCTAATATACTAACTGGATCACTAATAATACTATTAACGCTAGGTTTTAGCGTACAGCTTAACAAATATCCTAATAAGCCTAACGGGCATATTAAGGGCATTAACCAATTTATTAACAGGATCACCAACAGCATTACTAGCATTAAATTTTAATATATAGCTTAACGGATACTTTAATAGCCTAGCTAGCATATTAAAACCATTAACCAATCCATTAAATAATATATTAAAGGGCATTATTAATATTAGGATTTAACTAATCCTTTAATTAACGTTATAATAGCTTAACTAAAAAATTAAGCCTATTATAAGTATTATAAATCAGGTACTATTAGCATTAATTATATTATATAATAGTTTATATAACCGTTAAAATTTCCTTACTTAATTAATAAATTCTTTAAGCAATACATTCCTTTTAATCCCCTACATTTAGTCCTTATAGTAACCTTATCTACTATAAGGCTCTTACTTCTAGCATTATAAACCCCGTACCTTTTATTATAGCCTTTATTATCCTTTAACTATAGAATGAGCCCCTTCTATAGTATTTACTATAGATGCCCTATAGAGGACCGACTTTTAATAAGTATTACAGTCTGTATTACAGTCAGTACTGTAGGTTAGTATTGCAGTTTATATTGCAGTCTATATTGCAGTCAGTACTGTAGTCTATATTGCAATCAGTATTGCAGTCTGTATTGAAGGTCTATATTAAAGGTTAATATTAAAGGTTAGTATTGAAGGTTTATATTAAAGGTCTATATTGCAATTAGTACTATAGGTTTCTATTATAATCTATATTATAATTAAGCTATATAGATTATATATAAAAAGATTAACTATATATAAGTGTATATATAATAAGCTATTAATTAAGCTATAACTTAACTGTTAAAGAGGACTATTATATAGACCTTTAATATAGACCTACAGTACTGATTGTAATACTGACTGCAATATAGACTGCAATACAGACTGCAATACTGACCTACAGTACTGACTGTAGTATTGACTGCAATACTGACCTTTAATACTGACCTACAGTACAGACTGCAATACAGACTATAATATAGACTACAGTACTGACTGCAATACAGACTGCAATATAGACCTACAATACAAACCTTTAATACAGACTTATAATATAAACCTATATAGCTAAAAGCTATAACTTAAATAATTATAATGCTTAATATAAGCTATAGATTATTTATATAACTTTTAAAATAGGTATTTAGATCCCTTAGGTATAGTTGGAAAATAAGTTTTACCCCGCACTTAACCTGATTTTTTATTTTCGCACCTTGTGGTAGTGGCCCACCGTAAACCTCCCTACTTCCGAAATGCATCATGTAAAACCCGGAGAGTTGGACATATCTTCTTTTAACGCTAACAATCGATTTTATACAACAGGAGTCATTTCGTAATTAGGAATCTCAAAGTTCAACTCCCCAACATAAACATTCCAATGTACATTATGATGTGCTTGCACAAGAGAGGGAAGCCATTGTGCTATCATCTAACGAGCTGCGCAAGAATCTGTATAGCCGGCGGTTATAATGAAAGCTATTGATGTCATCGCCACCGTGATTAACCTGTTCACTCATTCGGAAAAAGGACATGGATAATATATAATATAAGTGAACTTCCCCGCAATTCTAAACTAGAAACTGACTAGTTACTTCATACAGACTTCGATGTTGAACATAGGCGTATTCAGACAAGAATAGTCTTAGTGCTTTCGTTATTCAAAGATCACATTGAACTCAGCCGTTCCCTCTATCTTTGCGAATATTCAAGCGATAACATGGATACATACACGGTACAAAAGGAAGCAGAGCGCATCTTTCACTCAGTGCTGCTAGAGGACGAGAGGTTAGGAATACCAGATGAAGTCCGCAACCTCGCCGAGCGAACAACTTTCGACCCGTCGGCGCTCTCGAAGCCATTTCTACCTGCGCCCGTGAAATGCACCGAGTCGAGCACGGCATTGGTGAGTCTTGTGGACTTATAACTTCATAATCTCAATTTAACTTCAAACCGAATGGTTGGCTTGCTGATACTGGTGATATAAAACACAGTGGGCGCTCCTAGGTACATTGGGCAACGCCATCGCCCAGCGGCGCTACGGCATAACGCAATCATGCACCGTGAGCAGCGACGTCGCGAGTCTCTTCCTATTCTCCTTCCTCCTGCTGCGCGTCGGGGGAAGACCCATTGGCGATCCGGAGATCGCGGCGCGGTACTCCGTCTACGACCTCACGGCGCAAATGACGCCGTACCGCCGCCTCGTCACGAATGTATATCCCACGCGCGACGGGCGGTGGTTCCATCTCCACGGCGGACTAGACTCCGATAGAAGTCTGCGGATGCTTGGCTTGCCTACTGCGCGGAAGGATGTCGTGGATGAGATGGAGGTTATCCGCCTTTTGGAGGAGGAGGTGGTCAAGTTTGATGCGGAGTGGTTGGATGCTGAGGCGAATGAATACTGGAGACAGGCGGGCGGTATCTGTCTTACGCATGACGAGTATCGCGCTACGGAGCAGGGGAGGGCAGTGGCGGATGAGCCGTTGTATACTGTTGAAGAGTTCCTGAGTGAGGAATTGCCTCCTGTGCCTTGGCCGGAAGTCCAGACTACTACGTTCCGTCCACTGGAAGGTATAAAAGTCGTGGATTTGACAAGAGCTATTGCCGGACCTACCATTGCGCGACTCGCGGCGCTGTTCGGCGCCACCGTTGTCCGCGTGTCGAATATGGAGTTACCGGACTTGGGAATCGTGCTGTTCGAGAGTAATCTGGGTAAACGGGACGCGCACCTCAATCTCAAGACAGAAGATGGACGAACAGCGTTGCGGGAACTAATCCAGGATGCCGACGTAGTCCTCGACGGCTATCGACCCGGCGTGCTGGAGAGACTGGGATTTGGCCCGACCTATGTACACGAGATCGCCAAGAGAAGGGGCAAAGGAATAGTATACGCCCGCGAGAACTGCTACGGCTGGAAAGGGCCGTGGAAGCATCGGAGTGGGTGGCAGCAGATCAGCGACGCCGTCACGGGCATCGGCTGGTTGTTCGGTCGCATGTGGGGTCGAGATGAGCCCGTGATGCCTTTCCTGCCTAACTCGGATTTCCAAACGGGCATCGTTGGATGTATTGGGATTATGAACGCGCTCGATCGAAGGAATAAGAAAGGGGGAAATTACCTGGTCTCCACCTCGCTGAATCAGCTCAATACCTTCTTAATATCTCTGGGCACTCAATCCCCGGAGATACAGCAGAGTTTGCGCGAGAAGTGGCCGGACATGCTGCGATTCCGGTACTACGATGATTTACATCGCCAGATGAGAGTGGTATGTCCTAGTACCTATCCCTTCCTCGCAAGTCGTACTGATGCTAATTATGTTGTGGAAATAGCTCGTGAGCTCCTTATCAAAGGTCGTCCCTGAATTGTTTCAGATGAAAAATTTCCGAACGATGAAGGCGGAATTGGGAGTGCCAGATGAGAATATGACATTTCTGGGGCCAGCCGTTATTTATGATACTACCGAGCTGAAATATGATTCTGGTAGCTGTATGCGAGGTACTCATAACCCGGAATGGCCGACAGACAACCAGGCGGCGTAAAATTTATGATCCACAATTTCACCTGAAATTAGGTAGTAGTTGGTAGTATATAGGTCTCGTTATAAATACAGGGTATCACGGGGCGTTATTATACATAGTGTTTATATCGTTCTTGATATCTGACTTTGTAGTGTCAAGTTTCACCGTGGGGCTTTGACGATAGACGCTGTGCTATCGGGTTGAGTCCATGCCATTTCTCCATAGTCGCTCTCTTCCTCGTCCTCACTCTCGTCTTCATCCATAGCTTCGAACGTATTTTCCGTATCATGGCTCGTAGTCATAGCACCAGGGGGCGAGTCTAGCGCGAAACCATGACTTAGGGTTGGCATAGATGATGCTGGAGTCGACTGGAAAGGTGTAAAGTCATTTGGTAGAGCCCGTGAATGTTGGTTGACTGTGGGTTCAGCAGCCGGCCTCGGAACCGGGACAGCAGAGGCAGGAGGAGGTGGTTCTGCTTCTACTGTCGCAAGAGCAGCTTGCCACTGCAACGTTTCGGCTGCTATCCGCCGACGCGATTGGGGTGAACAAGCGCGGATACGTCGCAGCTTTTCATCAAATGGCACCGGACTGGCCCCAAAGCTTATATCTGGGCCGGGTCGCGACTCTGGTTGATGGGCACCGGTATGGTATTCGGCTGCAAGCTGAGCCCGCTTCTGTAACCGCTATCTCAAATTGTGAGATCCGTTATTTCAAAGGTATTATTAGAATATCACTTACGCGTACTTTACTCACTCCGTTTAATTGGCGTTGTTGATTCAACTGTTCCATAGCTGGGCGGTCTCTCTCCCTCTTCTCTTTGGCGTCTGATTTCCTGGTCATCGGCTGACGAGGGGTGAGTTCTTTAATCCTTACTACGGACCTCAGCAGTTCAGCCCGAAGTTTCTCCTGTTCGGTTATGGGCTCGTTGGTGCACTTATTATATTGGCATTGGTATGTGCAATTCGCACAAGCATGTCTGATTGAGCTGTTCCCTAGGACGGCTGGAGGTGAAACGACGCATCGCGCGAAGGGGCCATTTCTCAAAAGACATCGGCGGCAAGGGTTCGGATTCATTTGACCGGATACGTAGATCATGAGCGAGCTAAAGTCATGAGCAGTACGCGGCACAAATCCACCTTGCTGGCGATAGGGATTCCATTCGACAGGCCGTAGTGTCGGTTGGTTCATGAGAGCCTGGGACAATGGATGTGGAGGCAGAACAGAATTGGCAAACTCAGGTGGTAAGCTCTGCAGCGCACTCTGCCAGGCAGTTATGTCACTATGTATGCCAGAACTTGCCTGTGCCGGGGGAGCACTAGGAGCCCTATCTTCGGAACTGGAGATGGGTGTCGTGGATGCTGGTGAATCCAAAGCCGCAGCCACCGATGTGTGATTCGACGGTGGCAGCGTCGCAGGGGCTGATGAAGGTGGTGGTGGTCCTGATACTGCCGTAGGGGGCAGAATTGTTCCCCGAGGGATACTTTGAGCTACAGCATGGTCAATGTTTAACTACGATAGTCGATTTCATGTGAGACGAGTCCCTTACGGATAGATGACGACTGCCTCGAGTTTGGGGTGGATGCTCGATGAGCTAGCCAGCTAGCAGCAGCAGTGTCGGCCATGGACTCAAAAACCGCGTTGGAGATATCCTTCTCCATTGCCGCGATACGAAGGATCAACTGATCACTATACCTGTGAGCCTCGACTGAAATGGCGCAAATTCCAGGCAAGCAAGTGTCAAAGCTGCAAGAGTCACTCACCACCGCTACATGGAGAGCGAGGCCACAAACCGAGATGGGCGCATGGGCGCGTGGGCTGCGGGTGGTGTCGCGAAATGGGAAATAGCAAGGGCCTCGGCAGTTTCAAGCCACCAACCCTAGCTTCATGTCCGTTCAGCTACAGGTGCGTTATTATAATCACGATGTGCATAAAACGCACTCTTCCGACGCCCGGTCATGTAGAATGAATGGACTGATGGTAGGATGCCCGAGTTTCTCGTAGGGAGGCACTTAGGAGGTATCTTGTAAATGACGTATAGTAGAAATCACAGTGCGTAATTACCTACCTAGTACAGTTAGTTGCCTGGCGCGCTAAGCCTTGAGGGTGACTGTCCAGAAACAGGCTTAACCCGAACGAGTATGATTCCTGGCAGATGCATGCTATACCATTGAATTGCACCAATATCATTTGAACGGATGGTTATCCGATTCTGTTTCTTAAACCATCTACTTCCTCGAAATTCTTCAGTTCAGATCTATTGTAGATGATACTGCGGTTTGGTCGTGTAGCTTAGGGTGCAGGCCTGAAGCCAAGAAGCTCAGTATCAATTAGGGATCACACGCTCTAGCACGGCGTATGAAGTTCTCGTTCGCGATTCTCCCACACAAATCATATTGACTTCAAGACGTAGGGGCTCGAGAGGAATCGATGATGAACTTCATAAACACCCTGCTCTTAAGATCTATAGCTATGAATTAGGCTCGTATCGGGGCAAAACATGGGCCAATTTATGTTTCGGTCTGATGAGCAAGATGTGGAAATCCAGTGCCTATCGTAGGAATATTCTGGGCTGATGTGTAAGAATTTCGGCGAGACTCTGCGACAAAACGCCCATGGCCTTCGGAGGAGGGCGGTTCTTTCTTCTTCATCTTCTCCCAATATATTTCGCTTTCTCTTTATTCACTCCGCTTGGTGCAAGGGCCACGCGGTTCACAAATGTCTTGTCCACAAATCTAATCAAACAATTGATGTACATGAAGTTCCCAATGGAGGGTCATGGGATCAATGTCACCTCCGCCCCCTTAGCAAGAGTTCCTTTGTGTTGCATGCACTATTTGCCCCCGGATTTGTCTTAGAAAGGCTGTTCCGTAACTTTTAAGGCCCGGCAGTAGCCCTTTCATAGATACAGGGAAAAGTATGAATAGCTCGAAAAATACACACAACTAAAACTAATCGTTAACTCCAAAGACATGAGAACCATCCAGATGCTGACCGCGGCTTTTGCCGCTTCCACGATAACAGCTGCATCCGCAGACCACACCCACGACAAGAAGCATAAAGAACCCACGCCTGTAGCACCGCCAGGACCTGTTCAAGAGGGAGCCCCCGTCGATAGATGTTATGCTTGGATTCTAGCCGCGCCAGGAGATACCTGTTATGCTATTGAGGGCAAGGTCGGCCTTCCCCATGGTCTGCTACGAGGCTACAATACCCAGTTACATGGGGACTGTGACAGCAATCTCTGGGCCGGCTACTATTACTGCTGGGGTAAGCAACAATACGCGATTTCTATTCTACCCATTCTATTTCCACTCGTATGAGTAACATACCACTTCCTTCATAGCTAACATGCCATAGGTCTCACTGGAAGCGGCCCGGGTATGACGCACGTAGACCTGCCGCATCACAAGCAGAAACACGACTGCAAGGGCATCCTACATGATGATTGTGCGTCGGCCGTCTTTGCGGGCAAGGAGACGCCCAAGCCCATGGTAGACTGGTGTAAGCGGTATCTCGGTGGGCCTGCGTGCACGGAAACACGACCGGAAGGCATCTTTAGCTCGTACGACGGGTTCCCGAAGAAAGCTATGGCTTCGAGTCTATGTGCGACTCCAAGTGCACCCGCGATGGCACCGAGGTTCAGCAAGGCTTGTCAATGTTTTACGCAGATGCATCCTCACCCTACGGGATGAGTACGTGGAAATGTCTTTCTTCTGCACGATATTCAGTCATTCCATGAACATATTTATGATTTGTTTATATACCTTCATCTCTTGTTACATATACCGTGCCGAATTCAAATGATTAATACTACCTACTTACACTGACCTGACAATTAAATCCGTGCACCCCCTGAAAGACCCACCACAACTACTATCACCACCAAAAATACCACCTTACGAATAGCTTCGTATTTAACCTAATAATTGTACGAAAATTATATAAAAAATATAAGTGAATTCTATAGCCTTTTCTCTTTAATATGGTGTATACCAGCTACGCGCACGACGTACGGCTGCTAATCTACGGCCCATTGAACGTATAAGGTTTTGTATTAGCCGTCTTTCAATACGACTCCAAGCCTGTTGAATTATCTCCTTTGCCTTCGTAATGTCCGCTTCGTTATCCTTTAAACCACCGAAATTAGGGTCTATTTGATAGATTATACGCTTTAAACGGCGCCAAACGTGTTCGATTGGATTAAGATCCGGCGAATGAGACGGCCAATCGATTACTTTAATTCTATGCGTTTCAAACCACTCCTTTACAAGCCTTGCAGTGTGTATACGCGCGTTATCTTGTTGAAAAATATACCCAGGTTCGTAATGAGGCAATAGACCTTCCTCTAATACGCGTATATACGATCGTGAAGAAACGCCGCCGCGTGCAGAGTCTGGATCGCCTTCGCAGACTATTAGGTTGCTTTTATAGCCTTGCCCGCGGCGTTCCCAAATTGCAGCCCATAGCATAATCGAAATAGCAGCTTTAACGTGAGGTCTTCGGTTTATAAGGTCTTTGCGGAAGCGTTCCTAACTGTAGCGGATTACCCAATCGCTTGGATTATTAGGGTTCGTTTGAACGGTTACTTCATCGGAAAAGAAGGCTCGTACGAGATGCGCTAATGCAGCTGGATTGCGATATTCTTCAGCGAAACGAAGCCGTTGAGCTACCTTATCTTCGTCTAATTCGATCCACCTTACTACACGCCACTTACGAAGGTTATAGCGGCGTAGAGTTCGCCGTAAGGTCGCATCAGAAGCTGTAACGAAGCTTAAAGTTCGAAGGTCTCTGTAGGTCATACGAGGGTATTTTCGGGCTTGAAAAAGAAAGTGACGTTCTTCACGGCCGTTGAAGAGCCTTGGCCGGCATCCACGAGGCCTTAAGTGAACGGTTTTATATTGTTTAAAGCGATCAATCTATTCAGCTACGCGTTGACAACACGTTCCAACAGCTTCCGCGATAGCCGTTTGACTTGCGCCAGCTGCCTTGGCCCCAATAATAAAGCCACGAAGTTCTGGAGTAAAGTCCTTGTACGGCTGGCGATTTCCGCTTATAACGGTACCAAATTCGCATAATTCCGACATGTTTACGAATTTTCACGATTTTTTGAAGTCTGAAGGTTGAGAGTGGTAATATTGGTGGTGGTGGGTCTTTCAGGGGGTGCACGGATTTAATTGGTAGGTGATTGTAATTAAAACGTACTGACATGAGCATTCTCATATTGCCTTCTTTCCCAAGCGAATTGGCAAGGAACAAAAGTGAATGTATATGATGCGCCGAGAACGACTTCCTCACTCTTCCAGCATATTCAATAGTTGCTTCTCAGTTGAACACCTCTTCACCATCGTGCTTGTTTCCTGCGAAAGGGTAGGTATGTACTTACTAGGTAGTAGGTAGGTACCTAGGTGTTCTCAAATCGAGCGATATTAGCAATATCAACTCGCAGGCAACCACAGTGACTTCCGTGGTATAACCTTCCCCGAGGAACGTAGCTACAATAGTACAAGCATGTCATGAAACACATGGCTCCCTCGTGGATGTGAGCAGTTTCCTGAGTCTCCAGAGTAATGGGAAAGTATAAGTATGCCGGCCCGTGTTTCGACAGGTACCTACTTCAATGCGATGCTGTGAGGAGCAGCTCTCTAAGTTATCCGATCACTTCCCTAAAATACATACGCGATGTGTATTTACCTCCAGGCTGTGTACCTCTACCTTGAAAGGTAGGGAGTAAGTACCGCCCAATATCTATAGTTAGATACTGCAACCGAGAATGGTGATTGAGGTCGAAAATGAGCAGTGGTACGGCACCAGCACGGTGGCTCTTTCTATCTCTAAAGTAGATAGGTAATACATCGTTTAACAATGCAGCTCACATGAAACACGCGATCTGTATCCCTTCTAAAGTACATGGCATGTATATAGATCATCCAAAATGGCTCATTCGACACTGACCTCTCGCAGCAATTCTCCACCTGCTGATCTGAGGCCCGCACCGCTTCGTATTCCGCACCGGAAGTCAATCGTCAGCTTTGACGACGACCCTGAGATAGCTGTCATCAAGTATAGGGAGGAAGCCGACGATACATCACGGTCGACATCCTTTCAGACAAACCCAAGCCAATCATCCCGGTCCAGTGTTCCGTGTAAGCATTCAGGGCCACAGTGTCCTCGTTCCAGGATTGAGTCTCTAGTTTCTCGCTTTGAGATTCTAGATGCCGTGAACAACGTCAATAGTAGCATGCCTCGCTATCTCGCCGGCTCGCACCAGGCTAAACCGAGTAAGATCCCACAAGCTATTGAACCCATACGAGCTACCCAGCACGATCGAATGAGCCATACACCTTTAGAATCAATTAGCAGAACATCATCAGAATCATCTCTTCAGGTTCGAACACCTTGTACTTCCGATCACAAGTCGAAGCTTCCCGTAAGTGTCCAACAACGCATTAAGGCACGCAACGCTGTCGACGGCGATCAATACGATGCAGACTACAGTTCGACATGTCTGAAACCTGTAGGCGAAAAAAACACAGATACAGACGACCGGCAGAGTTCGGGTCCTTCTTCATCTTATTTCACATCTCATAGTACTTCATCATCAGGTAGCCAGAGGCCTGGGTAGGACCCAAGCCTCGCGGCGGATCGTCGAAAACTGCTCAAGAAAAGCAAGTGTAAGTGCATATGGTGTTCTTGTGCCCACGCCCTTGTCTCAAGTCTATACTGATATGGCCCACAGCGCGCTCTTCTTGCACCACATCAACCATTCCAGTTTTGAGACACTCTAGGTCACTCATAACATCCAGAAAAACGCCAAGTCGCCTACCGAAATCTAAGGCATTTCAAAAGAAGAACTCGTCATTTCTACAATCATCATCCACTATTACTCTTACATCACTACAAGCTGCAGCGAGGCCCTCCCCGAACAGAACAGACATCCGGAGACAGAAACCACCACAAGAGTCCACAAAAGGCCCGGACCGACATTTAGATTCAAACATAGTATTCCCTCGGCAGAGGCCGAGCGTGGCTGATCTTCGACAATCATTTGAGAAGTTCTCCCAACCTGACGAACCACCAAGAGGTATTCCCAAGCCTAGTTTAAATCCAAAGATTTCAGAGAGCAAACTACAGGACCAAAATATGCCCTTATTCACATCTAAGTACTACCCAATACCAACCTTAAAGCGGTCCTCCATAGATCAAGATGGGGGATCGTGTTCACACCCACCGGTATTTGGGAAAGGGCACATCATTCACGTGAAACCAAGGACTAAAGCCACGACGAAGATACCCTCGCCGCAAAGCACTAGAGGGAGCATGGGAAATGGCGAACCAAGTACATCTTCATCAGGAAACAATCAGCCTAGCCCACACGAGACCACACAGGAGGAGAGCAACATCCTGAATAGGCCTATGAAGCTGGCACCATGGTCTCGACCCAGAAATAACAGTGCACACCAAGACGTAGGATACTATGCCAGCATAGATGCCGCAATGGAAGACTTAGAGAGTATCCCACTTGGTGAACTCCAGCTTGATGGTGCGTCGGCGGAGGTCCCAAGACTTCAATCTGACCTGTCCGCCACGGAGGACACGTTGGTCGGAACCCCGTCAGACGTCCTTGCCACTCCGACTAATCTCTCACAAGACTTTCAATCAACACACGGTGGCGGGAAGGTCTCGCAACTCAGAAGACTCTTTGAGAAGTCGTCAAGAAGATTTCCTTCTCCACGTTCGTTCATGAATTTCCATTCGACACCAGAGCCAGACGAATGCAGTGACGCGTTGATGGCCGACTATTCATCCCCGTCGTGCAACGAGCCTGAGTCGCCGAGATCCACACGCACGATCTCCCGGAGGATCTCCATCGTCCCATCACTGACTACCGAAATTTCTGTTAATGACTTTTTTTGTGATTTTGTTGGTAGTCCGAGCTATGAAGACAGCCCAGTCCCTGCATCACCGGGGGAGACTATCGCCAAGATCAGCGTATCACCGAAGCGTGACTCTCCTGTGAAGCATCGGATCCGGCAGTTCGAGCACTTAAGCCGTGAGTCCCTAAGGGCGGAAGCAGTGTCTGGTTGCCAGGGCAAGAATAGCGATATTGAGCTATCATCTACCCGAAGGGATGGCAACGGTGTGAGCAGTAAGCGTCACTCGGTCGGTAGCTGGAGACCTATTCAGAAGAAAGGGGTTGCAATTTGGAGAAGGATATCCGACTCTCTCAGTCGCTCCATCGACAGCTGGAAAGATTGCAACAGTTATCACGAGCATATCAATCCTGGCGAGGGCACAGGTCTAGATCATTTAGACAGTGCTCGTGGCTTTCGATATTTAAGCCCTTTCGGATACAGCATGTATCGCCTTCCACAAAAGAGTCGCCAGTTTGTCACACCATCGCATACTATGTCCAGCATCCACTACGGTGATAGAGGACTGCCTACTAGCGGGTCGAGAAGAACAATCAATTCTAGTAATCGCCGTCAATCTCCAGACACACTTACACACCGCAATAGCCTTTCTTTTGCGGCTCGCGTGTCTAACGGCCAACACCTACCTAGTGGGTTTGGACTAGACGGACACTTCCCGTCGAAACCAGTTCAAGACGATGACTCCCAGCCACCAGACGTAGCATCATCCGGCCCCAGCACACCCCAAGGTGACCCAAACGCACTACACAAAGTCATGCTGAAGCAATCCGCAGCAGAACGAAGTCGCCGCCGCGACGACGAAAAGCACCAGCGCCGCGACAAGACCCTCAGAACTCTCGCGGCATGGAAAGGCAAGGCAAAAGAAGTTGTTCTTCCTCAAGGAGCAGATACAGCAAATGCGAATGAAGAAGCCAAGAAGAATAGAAAATGTAAGGGAAAAGAAAAAGAAGCCCCAGGCAAAGAAAACGAAACAGATAAGAAGACGGCCTCGGGCTTCGTCATCTTCCAGTCCAAGGACGTCAAGCTTCGCCATCCGCGGCCCCGACGCCCCGGCCAGGTCCGCAGGGTCGCGAATATGTACAAGGATAAAGCGAGTAGTGGCGGCAGCGTCAATACGAAGACGAGCAGTGGCGCTACGCTCAAGGGCAAGGAGAAGGAGAGCCGGGCGAGTTTCAGACAGAGGGCGAGTAGTGCGTTTGGACGACGGGGTCGGAAGGGGGATGGGTCTGCGAGTTAAGAGTTCTTGATAAATTGATTGTTGGCATTGTTATGAGAGAGGGTGTAGGTTGGTCATATTGTTATGTTCGGTATGTTATGTAAGTAGTTAAGAGACCGATTAATGAGTTTAGTAGTAAAAACAGAAAGAAAACAGGACAGCACAGCAGAGGCGAGGCGAGGCCAGGACAGTCAATCAATGGGTCGGAGATTAGTGAAAATGATCGTATCAATGTATTATATTTACATTCACGTTATTCATCTCCCTCGCTCTTCAGCCCATCATCATCACTCGGCGAGGAGCATATTACTATTAATTCAGCTTTGACTCATTTTCATGTGATTGATCTCTAGATAACTATGTGAGATGAAACAAGACGAGACGAGAACAGGGGGTATTGAACTATTTCGCTGCCAAGTCTTGCGCTACCGCCGAACTCCTAGGCTACCCCTATATATATATCTACCCTGGGCAAATAAATGAAGAGAAGAGGTAGTGATACTGCCTACCTACACTCCCTCACCCACTGAGCCCCATGCCCCGACCGATCTTGCGCGCGAGCGCCTTTTTCAGGTACCACTCGCGCGCGAGGCCGCGCGTCGTCTTCGCGAACACGGCGGGCGAGATGCGGCCACGCTCGACGGCGCGGCCGAGCACGAAGATGGCGTCGCCGAGAGCGCGTTCCTCGGCCACGACGTCGTATAACTGGTTGCCGACTACGGTGGGAGCGACGAGTAGGTCGTCGATGGCGGGAGGTTTGTGCGTCTGGCTGTTGCTTATGACGGCGTCTGCTTCCTTGAGGGAGGACTGCAGGACTGCAGTGTTGGAGGCGAGAAGATTGGATAGCGGAGTTAGTGCTGCCGAGTCGTTCTGCATGTTTTGCAGGGCCGTGAGCATGGCGGTGCGCTGCGCGTTTAGGCCTGTGAGAGAGGACTCGTTTTGCTGTCGGGCGCGCTGGCGCATTGCATATAGTGTTGAGGCAAGTTGGCGTAGAAGCGCGTCCTTCTCGGGGTTGGGTGGAATTGGGGGCGCCGGGAGATTTGAAGGTGATGGTAGGGAGAGCGTGAGCGGTTCGTCCATGAGATCGGGCGGAGGTGGAGGTTTAGCGACAGGTTGAGGAGCAGGCTGCTGGGGAACTGGTTGCTGCCAGTTTGGAGGAGGACCGCTTGCATATGAGGGAGGCTCAGCGGTTCCGGGGACAAATGATTGTCGTCTCTGGTCCAGTGGTTGCTGTGAGCTGGGCCCTGCAGCTTCTTGTGAATAACTGAGCCGTTGTTGATTGTGATATTGTATATTTGGAGTTGTTTGGGCGTATGCTTGTGGTGGCGCTTGCATTTGCGGATTTGGTGGAGGTTGCACGTGTGATTGAGGGCCTTGTGGTGGTAATGGAGGTGCGGTATCATAGCGCGAGAGACGATTCGTAGCTGGTGCGACTTGTCTCTCCGGCTGGTTCGTATACTGACTCGGCTGTTGCACCCCTTTTTGAGGTAAAGGAGGGAGAGGAGGGCCGTCAGGTCGGGCAGTTGAAGGTGACACGACCTGAGGAAGATCATCTCCCTTCGGTGGAGGAGGTGGTGGCCTTGGGCTATTCGCATGTGGCGATTGGGTTGGCTGAGGACTGGGCCGTGCCATGTTCGGAGGTAAAGGAGGGACAGGAGGGGGTGTTGGTGATGGGGTTGATTGTTGCTGGGGTGGCCGGAGCTGCTGGCGTGCGACGACAGGAGGTTCTTTGGCAAATACGTCCCGTAGTATGGCTATGAAATCCAATATGGAGGATTTCTATTTACAAACGATTAGCATCATTGCGAATCATCCTAGATGGAGTGAGGATGGGTGGATGTAGTTTGAGGTTGACCAACACTTACATCCCAGAACTCAGCCCATCGAACAAGATAAGGGTGGTATATCCTTCCTTGCGGATCGACATGCTGGCCGGGACGAACCACCATGGTCTCGGTGGGTGTCACGTAGCCTAGCGGAGGTTCACGCGGGTAGGCGTGAGGCACCCATATCGAGATGGGGAATCGGTAGGTTGTACCACGGAAGACGACTGGTATCGTTCCCGAGAGATGCAGGAGGAGGGCTGAGACGCCATGGTCGAATGCTTTGGGGTATACGTCAGCGCATTTGGGTCAACGAAGGTACGGGGAAGATGACGATGTTGTCGTCGTAGTGACATACTATGCACGTCGGTCCTCGGCGACAGGGACGGATACTGTGAGAGAGCCTGGGCTACATCGTTGTAGGTCCGATTGACATCGTGATACTCGCTGGTCAGGACGCTATATAGCCAGTTGAGAACATGCTGCTGGACGACCATGGTGTTGGTGACGTTGCAGGATTAAATATGGAGTCTGTGCGGGCGGGCAGCCAGCAGCTGAGCTATCTTCTTGAAAGGAGCATCGTGGTCTGGAGAAAGAAGACGTAAGGTGTGGAGAGGGCGGACGTGCAATTATCGAATCAATGGGTTAATTGCTTTTCCTGAGTGCTGCGACGTCGAGATTGGGGGAAGCCTCGTGATGATGGAGACCGCCAAGGCTGAGGGGATCATAGGCATCTCCTGCTTCCTGCTTTGGTGTTGGAGCTTCAAGCTTGAACACCTGTCTTGATGAATACTTTGGCTAATGCATCTTGGAGCTGAGAGCATGCAATTATAGGATGTTGGATTGATTCATGCAGTTAAAAGAAGCGAACCCCACGCTGTCCAGCTTCCAACCTCAAATTGTGCCGTGCACCTTGCTGGATGGTATACGCGGTGCTTCAAAGGTAGACTCTACCTAGGTAGGTAGGGGTTATGCCGGATTCGTTCGTTAGACAACTACCTACGCTACGGGTGAGTGGGTGAGTGGCGCCTCCGATTGTGCGTAGGATTCCGTGCCGAGGGGCGCCGTTGAAGGTGGAGGTTAGTCCCGCCGTAGCTAAGAATCTGCTAAGAGTATGCGGTAGTCGTAGAAGTCTCCGAAATGTGACAGAACAAGTTTCAGAGTAGGTAAGTATTACCTACACCAATCACCTGTTCGAAGCCTTGAATGTAAGCAGTGTGTTACATCCGAATCAAGAAGCACGCCGGCGTAAACCGACGTATATAGGTGGCGAGACTGTTGTAACTTTATATATTGTAACTACATGTGTGTATCTACACGTTGTTTCCAGGCATTTGGCTAACCTTTCCTTAGAGCTGAACAGACACGTGCCTCTTGGACTATGCGGATGCGATGCTAGCCGACATCGCTCGAGACTTTTGCTGGGCCTTTTGTCCGATAATAGGCCCAAGAATCAAGGCGAAGATGCAGTTACCTATAGCGCCTCGTGCTCCACCCCCCATCAGTTGGTTTATATAGCTCCATGATTTATCATCAATCGAAGCTAATCAGAAATCCACTCATCAAAACATCACCTTTCGACCGACGATGCGTTGGAGGTAAATGTTCTTTCTGGTGGTGAAGTACTTACAATTCCTACTTGGGTAGTGTTCTGTTGGAAGAGAGGCCGCGTAGCCTACTCTGGTTTAGTGAAGATGGTTCGCTGCATGCATGTCACTCTAGTGTATTCCACGTAGGTACGAAGTATTTACTGGACGAGGTACTTCAAGTCCCCTCCAAACACGGGCGCATACACAAGTACCTTGTATGGAACATGGAAGTAAGAATTGCCACGCAAAAATTTCGACATGGAAACAAATGTCAACTGAATCGCCATCCAACCGTAAGACGTCTTGATGCGACTTTATAAGACCATCTCTATAAACCTGGAACCATGCGTCATTTGATGAAACTGACTGGCGCGACCAAGAACTCAAAGAGATGATGCATCCGAGCACCCGTCAATTCATATCAATTAATTAGTAATGTAGAGAAAGGCCATTATACCTATACTACGCCCGCCGTAAGCCGCCGCGGGTTCCCATACAAGTCCCGAGTTGCTTTGCCTTTAAAGCCCACTCTCGTCCGCCTCCTTCTAGCTTTCTCTTCTTTTCTTCTCTTCTTCTCTCTCCAAGTTACCTGGTTATATCTGAAACGCCACAGAGTTCTTAAGACCTCTTTACGTTTGCATGACCGTCACCAAGGAGTTGTCGCACGGCTGAGGAGTATTACAGGTTATTCACTGTATACTCCTTGCGTCAGGACTTAACAACCTCAACAACCTTTGCATATCATACCGTTTGTTACTCTTTGAAAATTATTTGGACATACCTAGGTAGTCTAGCGTCTAGCCTACGGAGAACAAGAATCGTCATTTACGCCAGACACTGATTGTCCAAGAACAAACGTTGACTTCGCCGGACAACCTGCAAACATAGCCAGTCATGAAACCGCGCGTACCGCTCTTGTCCGACTATGGAATCTCGCCGACGCACGGCTTCTTGCCTGATGTCTTGCCCTTGACGAGGCTTCCAGACCCATACTACAACAAGTGGGAGTCCATTGCTTCCAACTTGCAGAGCTTGATCCTTAGCAAGCGTCTTCGAGGAGTCATCGATCGTCTGCCCGTGTTTTCCACCATCGGTCTGGAACATGACGCGGAATGGAGAAGGGCTTACATGCTCCTCACCTTCTTTGCTCATGGCTACATCTGGGGGGGTGACACCCCCTGTGATCGTGTGCCGCCGAGCATCTCGGCCCCCTTGCTGAAGATCTGCGACCATCTTGAGATCCCGCCCGTGTCGACGTACGCCGCCTCGGTGCTCTGGAACTTCAAGCCGCTCTTCATCGACGAGGGCATTGATGATCTCGACAATCTCTCCACACTGGTGACCTTCACTGGATCCCTGGATGAATCCTGGTTCTATCTCGTGTCCGTCGCCATCGAGGCTCGAGGTGGTCCCATCATCACTCTCATGCTGACCGCCGTGGCGGCTGCTCGGGAAGGCGACAGCGCAACCGTGACACGTTGCCTACGTGCCTTTGCCGAGCGCCTGGATGACCTAGGTGAGCTGCTTCGTCGCATGCATGAGAACTGCGACCCCGGATTTTTCTATCGTCGCATTCGCACCTTCTTGGCCGGCAGTAAGAATATGGCTGAAGCTGGGCTCCCTTACGGCGTCATCTACGATGATGGGAGCGGCAACTCTGACTATGTTCAATACAGCGGTCCCAGCAACGCTCAGAGCAGTCTGATACAATTCTTTGATATCATTCTCGGCATTGAACATCGCCCTACTGGTGAAAAGGCTAGTCACGCTTCCGAATCCGAGCGCGAAGGTCGAAGCACTGCGCCAAAGCACAACTTCATTCGCGATATGCGGCGATATATGCCTGGCGCACATGCGCGCTTCTTGGAGGATGTCAGTCGGGTTGCAAATATCCGGGATTTTGTCGAGGAACGCCGCGATACCGACAAGCCGCTTAGCATTGCCTACGATGCTTGCTTAGCCATGTTGCGAGCTTTCCGGGATATTCACATCGCCATTGTCACTCGCTACATCGTCCTCCCATCCCGCGAGAACCGAGCTCGATCTCGCAGCCCCGAGGCGACCCGGAATCGCCAGAACCTTGCTACCGCCTCTCGCCACGAGGACCACAAAAAGGTCAAGGGCACCGGTGGCACAGCATTGATCCCTTTCCTCAAGCAGGCTCGGGATGAAACTGGCGAACCTGCAGTAGAGGACTGGGCCAAGAGGTTCATGAGTAGACAGACGAAAGTCTCGGGTCAAGGAGACTTCTTCCTTGGAAAAGCAGAGGAGCAAGTTCCCCTGGATGAACCCATCGTTGAACATGGACTTGCGGGTACCTGGAGTATGGATGACGATGTGGGCGGAATCTGCTCTTATTAAGCTTGCTTAGCTTACATCGCACAATGTGAAGCGTTGCGCTCTACTAGGGCCGTGAAATATTGCGTCAGATAATAACTGTCATATGATCAATTTACATAGAGCAAAGCAATTCATTCGTGCACTGCTAGACAAACCACAAGCTAGGGAAGTTCTTCCGGGACTTTTGTACACCATCGACTGATGACATACTCTTAAGCACGATTCGCTAGACGTTCTCAACGCAAGGCTGAGCTTATTGCCTAACATACGATACAAGTAGCCACAAGTACCACCTATCACCATAATTATTCACCTACGCTCTCCCGCTGATAAATATGTCAAACCTATATGCCTACCTACTATGCTCCGTTCTATGTATGGCAAACGATCCCTAGCGCAAATTATGAAACGCGAGCCTCGCAATACAAAAGATGCAAGTTTTTTTTTCTGATCCATTTCTTCGGGAGACACAGAAACGTGTTACCGCAGAAAAACAACGTAAATTGAACCACGCGGCTCCCGTGCAAGCAAACCACACCGCGTCTCCGCGCTTCCCATTCGACGCACGCGCAGCACAGATACGTCAGAGCTTTGTCTGACACTAGACAAGACATATTTTCCCTTTCTTTCCCGCGTCGCACTACATGCGGACTCCCGGGCTGAGGGAGAGAGGCTCTTGTGTCTCGTTTGTCTATCTGCCTGTGGGGATTCATGGTCGCTATTATGAGGCGGGCGAGCGGTTGGGCGCGTGGTAGGAGGGCTAGCTGGGCGTTGAGTATCTTTTTCGCTTCTCGTTCCATGTTCATCTTGATGATCCTTTTTTTTTCGTATCTGTTAGACAGTTAGTCACTGAATGGTACACGAGTGCGAAGGGCTTACGTCTGTATCATACTACACAACGCGCCACAACTCAAGATCCGATAACTACAACAAAGCGCGTAACCATCACCTCCCCAGGACGTCGCCGTCCCGGTGGATCTGCTTCCTCATGACCAAACCAAACGACGGCATCGCCATCATCGCCTCGCTCCTCATTCTCCTCGGCATCATCATCCTCCTGCTCTTCTGCTGCTGCTGCTATCAACCTGCCATTGCCGCGGATGAAGAAGACGAGACCCCGACAGATCAGAATGCATACGGAAATGGATATGGATACCCTCACGGCTATGGCATCGATCCGTCTACGGGGATGGCGATGCCGGCTAGAGCTTATTACCCTCATGTCGCTGGCTGGGATACGCCTCCGCAGGAAAGTGATGTGGCTGGTTGGACCCCCGAGACGCGCGGTTGGCGATCTGTTCCGCGGGGCTATTATCATGCGTATCCGGGCCAGGACAATTAGGGTGCGGCGCTGGGTGCTATTTGGAAGAGAGAGTGCTGGATATATAGGGGTTGGCGCTGATCGTTTGGCTGGGCAGGTTAGTGACAGGTGAGGTTCGTGGGCTAGGGGTGTGGAACGTTTTGAGGGTAGATGTAGGGCCTGTTATGGGAATCTTCGAGGTTTCGTCATGGGATGCTGGGGTGAAGCTGGTAGCGTAGCTGTGAGGACTGCGGCCATGTATGGCAGCGCTATATGATAACCATTGTTGTACAAAGTAGGCTAAGGCTGCATACAGAGATTGGGTTTGTGGCAAGCCTAGGTTCGTGATAGTTGGTTTGGAGTGATTTGGTGCCCTCGAACTTTATTTCCTCACCATCAGATCTCTTCCCGTTGCTATCTGAGCGGGCTTGATATTGGACATCCGATGACTAGGTAGGCTTGATATCAAGTAGAAAAGTCAGAAACTCAAAAGCATGCTTCTCTCTTAAATTCGGGGTAAAGCTCTCAATGGTGCGTTGGAAATTTGCATGCATCATTCTCGTCCTCTGTAGGTTTTACCTTGGAATATCACAAAGGAAAGATTTCCTTCATAAATAATTTGTACTTCCCATTCACCTTTTCATTTCCCGTTGTTTATGCCACAAGGCTTTATAGTAGCTCCCAGACCACAAGACGACAAAGAAATCCTTCCTGTATATGGCTTCGGCTTTACCCCCAAGCATTGCGCTACAACAGAAATCTTGAGCTTACCTATACTCGATCCCAACAGTTTATAAATTACTCTTAAGAGACTGAAGTTGCAAATATGAATCGCATACATGCTAGCTCTGAATCTGGCTCTGCCCGTGTTCCAGCTGAGGAAATGCCACTGCTCGACCAACCCACCGGCTCGAGTGAACCAGATTTAATTAAGCCTGAATTTACCAGCCCTGAAACCATGCCTCCTTTGCGCACTGGCAACGTGCCGGGGTGTCATGATCGCGGGGAGATTGCTGATCACAGTGCCCTCCAATATTATGGAATTAATGGCTATGAAAAGTGCAAACGTTGGCTTGAATCAAGCTGTTCCAGCAAAGTATCTGAATACAGTAATTTAGAGACCAGCGATCGTAGTAAAATGTGGCAAGAAGAATTTGATATTCTGGCGGAGCTTCAGATTGAGAACTCCGAGGATGTTCACGGAGATCTACCCCCCATGTACATGTTCTTCGCCATTTTTGGTAACGACCAATGGTGGGAATGTTCTTGTAGTTCTGAAGCTGTTCCTAATGGTGAGACTCCTTGTTGGTCTTGCTATCATAAGGAATGGCGATGGTCTACTCCGTCAAATGAACTGCCGCCTCATGACTCCGCCCCTGAATAGGGGGTTACAACTTGCCATTCTTCACCTTATAGCTCCAAATTAACAAGATATTCCATGCAATGTAGGTAGTGTCTTGTAAGAACCTCTTCCTTTGGTTATGGTGAATTGGTATGCTGTATAGCATCGACCTTTGAAGTTTGTCACTGTATACTTAAATGTCGGGAGATTAACGATGGTTCTTTGCTCGATATGGATATTTATGTACCCTTCGTCCTTCCATAGGTTTTTCTGTTCCCAGGGTTACAATAATATTGTTACCCTATTCCTTGATGATCTATCGCTAGGTCTCCCCTTGTGACGGTTTAAGCTTTCGGGACTCAAGGACCCCAAGGCTGATGTAGACGGGATAGCCAACAATTGCAATACTTCTTGGCTCTTTGTCACAGGCAATTTATGCTACGATATCGCGGCGTCTAAGAGCATTGTCCACAGAACCGCCGGAATCTAGTGAGAATTCCATTGATGAGCAATATTTATAGGAATGATTTTGCTAGCTGCAGACCCGGGAGGTTGTACTTAAAGGGGCTTTTCACCCCCCTTTGAGGAAATATTACCCCGCCTGACCTGCCTATCAATACCTATTAGCCATAGGTAGGAGAATGTATGCAGTATAAACTTACCGTCCTTCTTTTTTCGTTGTAAGATATTTGATGTCAGTACGCCGATATTGGCTATTCGTGTATAATAAGCATGAGTGTGTCGAGGGTGTATGTGATGCATAGGTGGGTTCAGAATTAGTAGAATAAAGGGGCGAAATAGAGGAAACGCGGATATTGTGAGTGGGTTGGCAGTGTCGTACAGCTATAACTCAGCCTTTGTCGTTCAGTTCCGAATAGTACTGTAATACGAAGTTCGAGTGGCCTTGTTGTCGCGTGATCACACTTGTTGTTACCTAAGTATCATCAAACTGTCTCATGTATATGATCAGTATTTCTAGGAAACTCTGATTCTTCACGCAACAAGACAAAGAAGTTCAAATCGGCTCAGTGGATGTTAATATCTGTGTTATCTTTAAGTTTAGGCGCCACCTCATTATGTCACCCAGTGGGATACTTCGAAAGAGGTCACGGGTCGAATTTGGATGCTGTCACTTATCAAATACGATCTGGCCACTACAAGTAGAATTTTGAGGGGCACTCTCGTCAGTTGTGTTGCGTGGACTTTTGGGTTTCTTTCCTTCGGTCTTTTCCATGCCACATATGATGCCGATCACTCAGGCGGCAGCAGCCCCTTTCTCAGTCAGAAAACACGAGGATACTGGTAACCACAGAGTGTTTATATAGATGGAGCGGCTCAACGTAGGTGTAAAAGGCTAGAAATCCATGATGAAACCCTGACGGCAATTTTTGTTCCGGGTTAGACTCATCGATACCACGGCCTGTCTAACCACCTTAGTTGCCGCCCACCAGCGCGCTCCTGCCCCCCCAAACTTTTATTCCCATCCCCTAAGCTCTCGATCAGTTTGACGGACTTGTATCTTTATCTCTATCAGGTTCAGGGAACGGGGTCGAAAGACGGCAGCGACATGGATTGCAGACACCGTAAGCTATTTGCACGTGCGAACCGGGCTCAAACATCCGGTGTATTACGCTTCCACAGGTAGTGACCACGGCGTCCCGGACCCATACGTTGCAGTGTCTGCAGCGTACTCTGAGGTAGCTGCACATTATGGCTGCACTGGGAGGTTTCTGATGCTTTTTCCTTTTGAAGATTAGCTTGGGTCTTTTAGAGCATTGGCTATAGGGTTTATCTGGGTAGGCTACATGGATTCATGCTTACTTTATTCTGGTACAGGTTGAAGACGTTCTCTGGGCTTGATTGTTATAACTGTGTTTAGGTAAATAGATAGATGGAGAGGAGACATAGGAGTTCGCTGACGGCCTGTCTTGTCTACTGCGCTGCGTGCTTAAATATTGCCCTGGAATAGTATCACTTGCAGGAGCGCCTGACCGGATGGAGAGAGTACTGGCAAACACGAGACTTGGCGCTCGTTATGCTGGTTAGTCTTTAACTGTCACCTGAATATATTCATCCGAATTATTTAACTGAGATTGTCACTCTGTTCTTAAAGTCAACGACCGAATAGGAGAGAATGAGTAGTATTACGAGTTTGCCACTTCCATTGCTATGCCATATAAACCTCCAATGACCCTATTCAGCTGTCTCTTGAAATTTGTGCTAATATTTGCGAAAGTTATAGCAGTCAGTGTCACAGTGCTGCCCAGCTGGATTTTTATATAGACGTATAGTTATTGCTCGAAGATCGAAGTTATGTTTTCCAGCCTTTCCTCTATAAGTGGTCATGGACCTTTGATTTAAGCTCAATGCCCGGCATCTGAGATCGGAATAAAGATCAGGTACTACTACGCTACCAGGAACGAATGGCGTACCCGCCAGAGCAGCACGATCGCCTCATCTGTATGGTGGATAAACTAAGGCTTTTCCTTGCCGAGAATGAATGTATGAATAAGAGCTCGATAATATTGATTCCTGCCCTTCCTAATACCTAAGATGCTTCTCATGGGAGGGTCACTACCACAATACACCTATAATAAAAAGATCAAACATATTAAAAGCACTACCAGACACCTTAATAAGTAGTTTAAGTTATCTGTGAATAGAATAAAAGTATAATAGGGATAAAAAGAAAGGTCACAAAATAAATTGTTGCTTTATACGGTTGATATCTTTGTTCTTTTACCCCTGATTCCTCATTTTTGGTGTATTATGATAGTGTACCACCATAAAGCTGCTCCAGGTTAAAAGGTTACCAACTACGGACAACCCACGCGGTCAGCAAGTCTGGAACATGAGCAGCGTGCGGTATGCAGTCAGATTGATTTGTGCAAAAATTGTGTGTCGTACCGTGTCATCCTATACATGCCGATTTTCGCAAAAGATGGGGTCATGACGAGGCATATTACGTGCTAAGGGTTATGCTATAGCGGTTATAGGGGTTTGGAGTTATTGAGTATCTGTATTGACTGGCTGACGAGTAGAGGCAATTCAATCAAAGATAATGTGTAGCTAAGTCAGGCATGGTACTTCTGGCCCCGAAGCAGTTAAACAAAAATAGTTGTAATAGACTTTGCTTCACTTAACTTGGTTACCCGCCGACCCTCGGCCCCGCAGGTTGTTGGCCCTGGTTTTCCCGACACGGTGACATCTTGTAGTGCAGGAACTCACGCTACTCATCATTGTGTTCAGCTTCTATTAATGGAAAACATCTTCATCTCCAAGGCTATACAAGTTCGATAAATTTATCTTGAACAAGGAAAAATCCCATGATGTCTGTCGAACTAGATGTGACTGACCATCAGCGAACCTCGACTCAAAGCGCCGACCGCCCCCGCATCTCGTCGGCGCCTCCGCCACCCGACAATGGGCCCAAAGCTATGAGTTTCCTTGTCGCTTGCTTCTTGATCGAGGCTATCATTTGGGGTAAGAGCCAGCGAAACGTACTGATCTCATCTCATTCGCATTAACTGTCGCTTAGGCTTTACTGTCAGCTTCGGTGTCTTCCAAGCGTACTATGATCGCCTTGACGAGTTCCAGAACAGCAGGCCCAATATACCTGTGATAGGCACTCTTAGCACGAGCTTCATCTTCCTCGGAACACCTTTCGCTACACCTCTCGTGAAGCGATACCACGCCTGGCGCCAATGGATGATTGTAGCGGGTTGCACGCTGTGCGCTGCGTCATTAGTTGGCGCTTCATTCACCCACTCAGTTGCTGGACTTCTTGCTACACAAGGAACCCTTTATGGTATTGGCGTTCTTGTCGTGTATGCACCTCTACTGAGCCTGATAAATGAATGGTTCATTAACCGAAGGGGCTTCGCGTACGGAATTGCTTGGGCCGGCGGCGGGATCAGTGGCGTTGGTTTACCGTTCCTTGTGGAATGGCTGTTGGCCTCATACGGCTACCATACCACTCTCAGGGTCATTGCAATCTCCCAAGCAGTGTTGCTTGCTCCGGTCTTGCCCTTCGTCAAGCCTAGGGTGTCGTCGAGTAGCTCCGAGGCGACCGGCACCGAACTTGATTTCTTGCGGCAACCTACGTTCTGGCTACTCATGGCTTCTAACAGCTTTCATGGCTTTGCTTATTATATTCCATCTCTCTACTTGCCCACTTTTGCATCGCTCGTTGGGCTCTCGCCTCGAATCGGTGCTCTGCTCTTGGCGGTACTCAACTTCTCGTCCACTATCGGACAGGTGGGATTTGGCCATCTGTCCGACCGTACACATTATTTCTTCATATTGGTCTTCTCCACGACGTTTGTCTCAGGCACTGCTTCTTTCTTCATTTGGGGCTATGCTCAGTCTTTGGCTCCATTGCTAGTATATGCAATCCTGTTCGGCCTGTTTGCCGGTTCATACGTCGTGTTCTGGCCCACGTTTTCTCTCATATCGAAAGACCCCCTTACTCTATATGGTCTATTTTCTTTCGGGAAGGGAATTGGCAATATCGTCACCGGTCCTATCACTGCGCGATTGTTGGCTACAAACACGTCATCCAGTTACGGACTCGGGACATACAAGAACGTCATCATTTACACAGGGGCTCTACTTCTAGCATCTTCGATCAGTATATTTGGATGGCCACTCAAAGGCTGCGGACACCGGATTCTTCGGGCGGATAGAAGCAGCGCAAGTTAATGACAGCTCCGGTGCGTTTGCTCAGATCGGGAGCTAACGATATTCTATAATTGAACTACTCACTGCACCTATGATATCTAGGTATATAGACAGCCATGCGCTCAATTATTGATGTTGGGAATTCTGGCAATTCCAACGTTACATAGTGGTCACCCGTCGCTATGAAGCAGGATTGCAAAACCTAGAGGGTCACTTCCTGGTGAGATTCCCTTCTCATGAAGTAGGAAGTACGGAACGATATAGCCGTGTTTAAGATATAGCCTACCAATAGAGGATTTCCACGGCTAGGCTTACGCGTCTCAACTTAATAGCTGTAGCAGGAAACTCTGGTAGTCCCGTGATTGTTGGTAGCTGGGCAATCGCCGTTCACAGCGGAGTTGACGATGATAGAATGATGAACCTGGCCACGTCTGTTGAACAGAGCCATAAAATTATCAAAGTGATGTTTTTACATGAGGAATCAGAGTAACCGCTGTCCTCTGCTGCCAAAGGGACTTAAATATGAGGGGGAGGTTAAGGGTCTTGTATATTCTGGGCAAGAAATGCGTCTCTTCATCTGAGAACGGTGGCTTCTCTACAGCTGCAGCAAAAGTTCTCATACGGTCATGGGGCAATGGGGGTACTAATAGTATGTTCAGTCTCAAGTACCTATTTAAGGGTTATAAATAGACCTCGGAGAACGTTGTGGACGGCGTCGGGGTAAGTTGGATAGGCGAAATTGCTGAATTCGGGTTTGTATACACTAACACGGAAAATGGTTGGGCGATATCGGTACTTTCTTTGATATATAATTTGATGATCTTATTCATCATCACAGGAGATACGGGGGGATATAACTTAATTTCAGATATAGCTTATCAATAATTAGAGGGATCGCTGTGGCTAGGGGTATTATAGGTCACAACTCAGAGTTGATATCTTTTATTCGTTAAGGTTTATTTCTATTTACTACATGATTCAAAGAAACTGTTGTATGCAAAGCGCTAGTAATGAAAACACTTGCTAATCACTTGATTAACTAGACTTCGCTTGGTAAGGTTAATATGCGCTCTCAACATAAAGTTCAGAGTGAGTGCTTAGTTGACAATGCAACTGCAGCAGCGCCTATGGCCACAGAAAGAGCACATGGCATCACCATCAGAAACTGCGGATGAGCACGCGCAACATGTGCAGCCTCGTCCCATATCAGAGGGTTCGGGGGAAAAGAGGTTGTCATCATCGGTCTCAGGTCGGATGATAGACTCAACTGGGCCAAAGGGTTGGTCAAGCATTGGTGATGGGCAAGAGGGAATAATGGTGTAGGCAGTTCTGATGAAGGCGTTGGGAGAAGACATTTTCGAGAATTTAGACTTTAAAAAGATTTCTAAGGGCTGTGGGTTAGTCAGTTTGTAAATGGTGAAGATGATGACGACGAGAAAAAGAAACTACCTGTTAAGAATCCGTCAAGCCTTATATACTATAAACCTGTTTCTAATCACATAAAAGCAAGCTCTTTCAACGGTTCGGAGAATATAATTGTTAGTATATCATGAGTAACTGAATATTTCCGATGAGTTACCGTGTTAACAAGTCTGAATGCCATTGTTCTATCAAGCTTCATGCCTTAAAGCACTTGTTTACACTGAAAAAGCAAGTTGAGCTTGCTTTGTCATGTCAAGATAGATCATATTCAAAGAACCGAGTTCGGTTAAAAAAATTAACACTAAAGAACATTATGACATAACGACAGTATGTCTTCCACTCTTCTCCTCTATTATTCCACATACAATCCAGGAGCCCAGCACCCAGTCATCGTAGATCGAAATAGTGTTGCAGTTATGTTATAGTGCCGCTTTATGATACCGGCATCCCTGTTTCATTGCAGTGTATAGCTACCACGTTGGAAGGTCTTGGTTAAGAGAATACTCTGAAGGCCCCACTGATGATGGCTGCAGGTTTCCCTTGGGGGTAGGGAGGCCAGTGGGGTTGAGTCAAGCTGGCTGTACATCTAATCCTACCTAGTACTCCATCATCCAGAACAACGACAACTCCACCTTGCCATACAAATGCGAGATCCTCCAAGATGCACCCCTGCTCTTAATCTAGGAGTTACGCATCATTGAGTATATAGTAGGAAGGTCTCTGATGACTCATCATGGCGGTGCCACCGGCTTACTGCTCCTCCGTATAGCAGCATAATGCCTGAGAGTTTAAACGTAATACCTGGAAATCTGACCTGTATCAAACCGTAATGCGCGAGAAACCGATCTGTGGTTATACTACTCGTACGCCTAGAAGGCTATATCCGGTACAGCTACCCTATCTCAGTATTTCGTACGCTATCTAGTAGAGCTTCTCACGTAAGGTGAGACGCGCTGCATCATACGACTTACCTTCTTTCTTTCCTTCCGAGGTAAACCACATATCATAGTAGAATCGAATATCTTCTGTTCTCGTCTCAATAGTATCACCTACGATACCGTACAGAGTTCATTCAACAGGAGGCTAAATTTAGCTTTAGGATCAGTCGGTCACGACTCAGCTCCTTGGTGGTCTAGCAGCGACTGTGACTCGCTTAGGGTCCTAAATTAACGAGATGAATATTTCATAGAGTCAGAGATGCTCGATTTCCCAAAGCGGTCTGATAGCCGGTATTACGCTGTATTAATCTGGGAGGACGGCCGTGGACGGCATATTCATTCGTGTAAGCTCTGACAGGTCAGCTTGGGAAGACGTGACATGATAGGGCTGTGCCGCTGTGCTACAGAGCGCCAAGCTTCAGCAGAGAAATTTTGCTTCGTGTCCAGGGGAAGTCTAATTAGGCACACAGGAGTTATTTCATGCTAGGACTTTCTCACCACAACTCTAATGCATAAATAAACCGGTATTTCCACTAGGTTGTAGAAACCCCATCAGTAGAAAAAAAAAAAAAACAACTCGACGAAGTCTCTTCCACACTCAGCTACAAGTTGCCCAATATGCGCGCCACAATTCTATCTGTCCTTTTTGCCGCCGGTCTGTCATCAGCACAGGAATTCCCCGTGGTTGTTATCGTCGAGTCAGCAACAAACAAGACGTGCGCGCCTTACAAGAACTCTACGATCGAATTCGATCAATTGACGCCATACTATAATACTAATGGGAATTTGGATCATGTTGTCGGGTTATACATTGGCCAATATGAATCGCTCTGCATTCCTTACAACGCGGATGGCAGCCAAACTATCAGTACGAACGACGGCTATTACTTTGGCTTCGGCTATTCTATACATGCTTCCCCTCCGGTCAAGGTTGATTATATCCTATGTGGTCTCGAGTAGACTAGGGGAACGGATCGAGCGATATCTGGAGAGACCCTGTCCTTCAATCAATTTGGGCACATTTCAATCAGGATTTTCCGGTGCTTCTCATGTAAAGTGAACCCCACGGCAGCAGGAAGTGGTATAGGATACCCCAGCAAACATTGCAATGTTCGCAAAATGATAGGCTAGACCGTAAGGTTTGCAATTCTAGACATCGATACGTCCATATCCTTGGCAACATTGGAGAAGATGGAATCTTACCAAACTGCAACAGTCTCCTTGTAACTCTTAAGGTGTGATTTAGAACGAAAGTTGGCCGCAAGCGGCACGTATCACTTCTCCATACCGTTTCACCGGTTCAAGAGCTTTATTATATCTACGCAGCTAGATTATGTATAATTATTGACGATCTGTTTGCATGCAGAGAAGTGTAGAGTCAAGGATCAAGGGGAACTTCTGTAAGGGGAAACGAATGTCACACGGACAGTCCTATGAGACCTAAAGACCCGAAGATAACCGACGCTACCCCTGGAGGAAAGTGAGGCTATAAGCGATTAGATAAGAACAATCTGTTAGCTGCAAAAAGACTAACAGTCAAGGTATGAATGCCCAATAAAAGGAAGGGAGTCATAGATTGTATAAGGCTTAAATAAGTATAAATAGTTGTAAAATCTCCCATTCTAGGATAGGAAAAAGAAAGGGAAATCAAGGCCCTAGAAACCCTTAATAGATTATTAATAAATATGATTAAGTTCTAAGCCCTTTATAAAAGCCCTTATTATAAATAATCTATTATCCCCCTTTAAAATATTCTAATATAGCTTAAGCTTTTATATAACGGATAAGCTTTAATAAAATCCCCCTCTATATATATATAATATTATTTTAAGCTTAAATCCCTATAAATATAGGATTACTTTAATAAAATATTAGCCCTACCTTTATTAAATAAAGGTATCTTAGGAAAGTTTATACCTTATATCTAATAACCCAAATATTATACGTTATAATCCTAATATTTTTATTTAAAGAGCAAGAAATAGCTAATAACCTTATTAACCTAAAGCTTTAAACTTCTTTAAAATTACGGATATACTCTAACTATAGGATTTTAATTTTAATTCCTACTATTTTAATAAGGATAGTTTAGATTTTAATTCTTTAAGATCCCTTTTATTATACAAAAACTATCCTAAAGATAAGTAATAGTTAAACTATTTACCTTTATTACCTTATTAGACCTTAAAGCCCAAAATTAAGGATATTCCGCCCTTTAACAACTTATAAGTAAAACTAGAACGTATAAAAGTATTAAACAAATATTCCGCTAACTTTAATTAAAGTTTAACTTCTACCCTTAAATAAGCTATATCCCTTCTATTACTACCCGTTATATTTAAACCTGCTTATTTTAATTAAACTATATTCCTTTTTTTTAAAGGACTATTTTTTTTAAAAGACCTACTTAAATCTATTAATCGATTAGCTTTATAACGAAATCCTTCCACTATAGCCCCTAAACTAACATTTAAAGCTATAAAATTTACCCTTTATAACCTAACTATTTATAAAAATATTAAAGATATAAAAATGGAATATATAAATATAGTAATTTAAAACCCCCTATAATAGGTTATAAATATTTATAATTATATAGGTAAAACCTTTTAAGTAGCCCAATTTTTATAAAAATATAAACAAGGAATACCTTCCAAATAAAAGGAAGCATTTTAAAATATATATATTACTATTTATAATATATATAATACTTTAATTAACTTATATAAAATAAATATATAAATAACCTAAAAGTAAATAAAATACTTTTAATAAAAGATTATATAAAAAAGCATTACTTTCTTTTAAAATATATAAGGAACTATTATATGCATTATATAAAATACCCATTCCTAAACTAATATTATTAATTAGTTTAAAAAGGTAATAGATTATTATTATTAAGCCCTTTAAACTTTTTAAAGTAAACTTATTAAATAAAAAGCTAACTACTAAAAGACTTAAAGGATTATAAATAATTAAGCTATTATAATTAAGGGATAAATTAATTAATTTATAAACCGCCCTATTATAAACCCTAATTAAATTAATAAGCTATAAATATATACTTAAGCAATAATTTAAAAGATTTAAAATTAATTAAATAAATAAATTATACCTAATGTAAACCAGATTATTAATAAGTTAAAAAAGTACAATATTATAACTAGCTTTACTAACTATTCCGCTATAAAGTATTTATTATTAAAAGCTATTCTATAATAGCAAATTAATAATAAAGCATTATAAGCAATAAAAGCCCGATTAATTACCTAAGCCTTTTAAGTATAATATATAGCTATAAAAATCTTTCCGGGAATTTTTACCAAAATTATTCTACTATTAGGAAGCAACCTAAAAGGAAACCCTAATAGCTCTAACGATAATAATAACCCCTTTAAGGGATAACCTTCCTATAATCCGCCTAAAGGACCACCTTAAAGGCTACTTTAAAATCCTAATAAAAAACCTAAAAGAAATTTAAATAATAATAATCCCTTTAGCCCTCCTATTAATAAACTAATATATACCTTTTTAACTATATTTAAAAGTATTAATCCTATAACTATAATACTTAACCCTATTTAACTTAATAAGCCTTATATTTATAATAAAAAGGATACCTTTAAATTTTTTCCATAGTAAATTAAAGTTAAGGATTATATATTTATATATATAAAAAGTTTTCCCTTTAATAAGCATTATATTAATTAAATTAATTCCCTTATAATAAATAAAGCTTTATAATAATATTAATCTTATTAAAAGTAAATCCATTATATTAATATTATTAATACCTAGGTAGCTTATTAAATAGCTTTAAAAGCCCAGTTTAAAGATCCTTTAATAACATATTAAAATATTAATACCTTTATAAAGGTAAAATACTTTAATAATATTACTTAATTCTTTATTAAGATCTTTAACCAGAATAATTTAATAAAGTAGTCTAGCCTAACATTCCAAACCTTCATTACCAAATGCCTACTATTTAAACTTATAAAAATAATCTATTATAACCGGGGCCATATCCTTAAAAACAACAATAAATTTTTTAATACAATTTAAAAAGTTAGCATTATTTATAAAAATATATTAGTATACTTTAAACTATCTTTAAAAGGCATACTTAATTTAATAAAGGAATAATCAAAATTAGGCTATTAAAACTAAAGCAAAAAAAACCGCTCCAACTTAAGCCCAAACTAATCTTTAAAAAAGGATAAAGAAAGGAAACCTATTAATAAAAAGCTAAATAAGCCTAAAGTTAATTTTAAAAATAATTATTAGCTTAATATTATAGCTACATTAAAGGAGATTAATTAAATTACTATTAATAAATAAAAGTAAAACAAAATTAACTATTAATAATATAATAAAAGTAATTATTATACCCTTACCTACTATATTAAAAAGGATATTAATAAAAAGGAGCTTCCTTCAACCCCTAAAAAAACTTCTTCTATTAAAAGAAGGCCTAACAATAATAAACCACCCTTTATAGCTAAACGAACTAAAATTAACGTTATTATTATAAAGGTAATTAATCCTATATAATATATAAAAATAAAAGAATTAGATTTAGATTTTTAGTTGGGCCCTATAAAGTACTATATAGGAACCTAAGCCTTTAAAAAGGTAACTTTTCCTACATTAGTATAACTAAACAAATAAAAGATAAGCTTTTTAAACCAGCCTAAAAGAAGGCTAATTTAAAATTTAAAATAGATTATAGGCCTATCATCCCTATAACCCTACTATATAATAACTAGGAACATTTAATTAAAGTACTTTTAAATATAGGCAGCATTATTCCTATAATATCCTTTTTAAAGGCTAAATAATAAAAGCTACCCCTTATTAAAAGAACACGCCCTAAACCTATATTAACCTTTAATATAATATATATATAAAAAGTAGAATAATATTATACGGAATAAATTATTTTCTAATATTAGGAAGACTACTTTATAAAGCTTAGCTTTAAATTAAATAACCTTAATAGGAATTATAACATTATCCTACCCTAATAATAAATAAAAAAACATTAGCCTATTTATTTTTTTAAGGATATTAAAAAAATCATATTTATATTTAAATATTGCTATAAGAATTATACTAGCTAAGCTATCCTTAACCTAGGGATTATTAAAGTTATAATAACTATACTTTAAATAGCTATTAAAGCAATAATGGAACAAGTTCCCAAAGAATTTAAGGAGTTCCTCTTAATTATAACCAAAGTAGCAGCATAACGGTTACCCAACTATTAACCTTAGAATTATACAATTAACCTTATAAATAAAAAAACTCTACCTTAAGAACCCCTTTATACTATAAACAATTATAAACTAAATACATTTAAACTATAATTAAATAAAATACTTAAAATTAATTATATTTAAAAATCTATTATATTATATAAGGCACCCCTTATATTTATAAAAAAAAAAAACCTAAATAATCCATTACATCCTATTATAGATTATTAAAGCCTTAATATTATTATAATACTAGTAAGGTATCCCATTCCCCTTATTGTAGAACTTTAGGCCAGATTTTAAAAAGCTAAATAGTTTACCAAGATTAACCTAAAGTCCGGATTCTACTTAATCAGAATTAAAAAAGGTTATAAATGGAAAATAGCATTCTATTATAAATATAAATTTTTTAAATATATAATAATACCTATAAAACTTATTAATACTTCCGTAACATTTTAATCTATAATAAACTATATCTTTTAAAACCTTATTAATACAGAATTATTTATATACCTTAATAATCTTTTAATCTATATAAAAATAAAGGAGGAATATAATAAAATAATTAAAGAAGTATTATAACGCTTTAATAAATATAATCTAACAATAACACCTTAAAAATACAAATAGCATATATATAAAATTAAATTCCTCAAATATATTATTAATATTAATAGCATTTTAATAGCCTAAGATAAAATTAACTATATTATTAAATAAGAAATACCAACCACCCTATACAAATTATAACAATTTATCAGATTTATAAACTTCTATTAAAAATTTATTAAAAAGTTTTCATTAATCGTAAAACTATTAATGGATATAAATAAAATGGACTAATAATAATAAAAATAAACAAAAATTATAAACAAAGCCTTCCTTAAACTTAAATACCGGTTTATTATAGCTCCTATACTTATCCATTTTAACCCCTCCAAAATAGCTTACATTAAAACCAACGCCTTTAACTTTGCCCTTAAAGCTATATTATTATAAAAGGATAATAATAGTAAATTCCACCCTATTGCCTTTCACTCCTAGAAATTAATACCAATAGAAATAAACTATAAAATATATAATAAAAAGCTACTTATAATAATAAACGGACTTAACCAATAGTACCAATACCTAAAAGGTACTTAATACCAAATCAAGATCTATTCCAACTACTAAAACCTATCATACTTTATAACAGCCAAAGTCCTAAATAGACAATAGGCATACTGGGTATAGCAATTATCTATATATTGGTTTATAATAAATTACCAGCCTGGCAAACTAAACAAAAAAGCTAATATTATATTAAAATTAGCCTAATATTGCCTTAAAAAAGGGAGGAGTAAAAACCAACCGGTTAAGTCAATTTTATAAGATAAACATTTTTTACATTCTAAAGGATTAATATTTAACTTAATAATATTTATACTATTAACCTCTAAATAACTTTATAGCCTTTCTATACCTAAATAGCTATTAAAGTTTATTAAACTTATTAAAAAAGCAATAAAGGATAACCCGGAATACTATTTATAAAAAAATAAACCTTTTAAAGATATAAAACTTATAAATAACCTATTATATAAAAAGGGACACTTATAAATACCTATAACTATATAATAAAAAGTAATAAAAATAAAGTATAATATATAAATAGCTAAATATATAGGAATGGATAAAACATTAGAACTTATTATAAAGAACTTTTAATAGCCTAATATTAAAGCAATTATAAGGGACTTTATATAAAGCTGCTACACTTATTAATAAAATAAAGCCCTATAATATACCTCCTATAAATTACTTTAACCTATAAAGTTATACTATACTTTATAGTAATCGGTTATAATAGACTTTATTATTAACCTACCTTTATCTAATAGCTACAACTCTATCTGGGTAATAATAAATCCCTTTATAAAAATAGGATACTTTATACCCTTAAAAGTTAAAGAAAAGAAAACCAAAGATCTTATTAAAATTTTTGCTAAGCATTATTAAAAACTATATAATATACTCCTTAATATAATTTTTAATAAAAACTCTAAGTTTATAAGCCATTTATAAAAGGACTTTTTAAAGCTTATTAATATTAAACCCTATATAAATATAACCTTTTATCCTTAAACTAATAAATAAATAAAATAACTTAATTAAATTTTTAAAATTTATTTATAAGCATTTATTAATTATAAAATGTCTAATTAAAAAAACCTTCTATTAATTATTAAATTTATATATAATAATATTATATTAGCTTTAATATATATATCCCCCTTTTATATAAATTATAGTTATTATTTAATTATATATAACCCTTTAATAATATAACCCTATAACCCGTCTAACAGGCTATACGCTTATTAAATAATACAAATGTATAAGGAAGTTAAGGAATAATTAAAAAGGGCCTAACAATATATAAAGGAATAAGCGGATAAAAAATAAGGGGTTCCGCCTTAATATATTAAAAACTAATTAATAATATTAAACGTAAAAAACATTAAAATAAAAAGACTTATTAAAAAGTTAAATAAAAAGATGCTTAATCCCTTTAAAATTTATAAAGTAATTTTATTTATTATTATTAGATTTATATTATTTAAAAGCTAGAAAATCTATAATTTATTTTACGTTTTGCTTATTAAGCCTTACTATGCTAATAATCAGGTATTACTTAACCCTAACTAGGTCCTATAGAAAGCACCTCCGATAAAGTCCAAAAACTATTAAATAAAAGAAATTAAAAACTCCTTAAAAACCTAAAGGAATATAAAGTACCTAATTAAATAAAAAGGTTAATTAATTAAAAGGCATTAAACTTAAAAGCTATATAAATATATAAATAGCGCCGGTATAAAGGCTCTTATTAAATAGTTCTATTAATAAAACCTAAATAAACTAGTAGACCTTCAAGCTACTATAACCCTAAACTTGCAGACCCCTTAAAAAGAATCAGTCGTACTTAAAGTCGAACATTAAAAGGAGGGAAATAATATTATACGGATAGTCCTATAAGACCTAAAGACCCGAAAATAACCAACGCTACCCCTAAAGGAAAGTAAGGCTATAAATAATTAAATAAGAACAATCTATTAACTATAAAAAGACCAACAGTTAAGGTATAAATACCCAATAAAAGGAAGGGAGTTATAGATTATATAAGGCCTAAATAAATATAAATAGCTACAAAATCTCCCACTCCAGAATAGGAGAAAAAAAGGGAGATCAAGGCCCTAAAGACCCCTAGTAGATTATTAATAAATATAACTAAGTTCCAAGCCCTCTATAAGAGCCCTTATCACAATGAGGGATACATCCAGAATAGCTCCGATACTTGCGAAGTAGCACTTGTCAGTACGAACTTTAAAAATGTAACCGTTAGTCGCCATTATTAAATTAAAACCAGCCGTTATAGTCAGTTTCACAAATATATGATGCGAGTTACGGCTCCTGGCCTTTTGGCTAGCCGTACAGGTCTGTATGGCAGTATGTTATTATGGTAGTTAGTATTGCAACGTAGCTAGTGCAGCGGCTTAGTCAGTGGCTTACGTGTACGCCAAACCTTTAATAGCCTATATAGCCTTGGGTGACGAAGTCTATAATCTGGAAGTCATCCTTTACTTCATCACCATACAATTAACAGTGTGTTTCCAGTATTCACCGACGACAACGCCATAGCACCCGTCGAGACACGGATAGGATATAGAAGAGAAATGTCGTAATCATGACAGCGAGAGAGCCGTAGATTGCATTATGAGGAACAATCGCCACAATTGAAAACTCAAATCAAACCGCGACCATTTATTCGCTACAGGAAAATGCCTCCGGTGTGACCGGTTGCCTTTGCCCTCCTTGTTCAGCCGGCGGTGAAATATGCCAGAGCCACTTTCAACGTTGTCCAATAATATTGATGATTCACGGGGCATGCTGGGGATTGTGAACTTCCATTTCTCCAAGGCGAGCTGCATACAATGAAAACACAATAGGATGCCATAATACCCATGACCAGAATGCGTAATACGTGGGACTGCAGGTATGGTAATAAAGTAACCCACCAGCAATTGCTACGGCCAGCCCCCCCGCACGGAGCATAGGGTGGGAACATGAGCCGCCGGAACCCCTTGTAGCATCTGCAGGCTCCCCATTTGGGCGCACTCAAGCATTCGTGTAGGCCGTCGGCGCTGTCGTGATATCACGTCACAATATACAGAGGCGGGGAGGAGTTGTACACTACAGCGAGATGCAAAGTGGTGCCAATTCGCTTATTTCTACTGGTTCACTGGACGCTGGCACGCTGCGCCATGTCTGCGCGTATATGTAATTATGTGGAGAAGAAACATGGCTTCTTTACCGATCGCGATCCTGCAGTAGTGGTTCATGCAAGCCCTGGCAGGCAGGTAGCACCATCATGCTGCCATATGCCGAATCCAGCTGGGAATTATCCCTGTAGGGGTCTACTAATGCTACGGCATTACGAGATATACAACCTGAGCCAAAAGGGCGATCATGTAATGAACCTGCATTACATCACCTAAGAGGTAATTAAAAGCAGCAACGTCTGGAGGGTCCTGATCTGCAGGTAACAATAGGATAATCAGCGGGTATTCGTTAAGGAGACTTGAAGCGGCTCCCACCATTGTATGGAAATAGAAGTCTGGGCTACAGCCAGCTCATTAAGTTACGGGTTAATAAGTATATATATTTAATAGTTGAGGACCTCTTTTAAAAGAGTAACTAGGTATACAAGGAATGAGGTACCGGAAAGGCCTTGGGCGTTGGGATCTTAGTAATCAAATAGGTCTATAGATTATAGAGATCCTATAGATTCATGTTACGTGATTTTCTAGGTAGGACTAATAGACATGAAGGCGGGAACATTACTCCGTTGTTAGGTCTGATCTACAACCATACTAAACAAAGAGTTCGTACCAGATCAATTCCGTTGTGCGAACATATGCATACTGCATTCCTACCTAGAGTTGACAATACTACTAATAAGCGAACCAATTGTGAAAAATATCGAGCATCCAATTGTACAAAATATGCAACTTGTTCATCCTATCAAGTTCGAAATCAATACATGTGGGGTTATACAGAACCAAGGCATTGAATTAAATCACTGTTAATCAAGTAAATATTCAAGTATCAGTTCCAAAAGCGAACCCACCCTTAGACTATGCATCTATCCTAATCGGTATCGACCCCAACTGGGCCAAACGGGTACTTTCTTTCATGGGCAGTGAGATGCTAGTAGAGTCTTATAGCCTCTTGACGCATGGGTGGGCCTGCGTAGACTCAGCCTTCAGTACTTATCTTAGTCAACTTGGCAGACAGCTTCAGTCTCTTTGGGGATACCAGCTGAGAAGGAACGGTTTAATTACTAAGCTAACCAGAATTTGCCTATCCATATTCAGAAATTGAATGCTGTACAAGAGTCTTGAAACTGAAATCCCAAGGCGCAGGTGACGCCGTTACGAGCCGATTCGGGGCCTCTGCCGTGCCTTGGCGTTGGAATTTGTATGAGCTCATTTCATCATAATCCTTTTTGACTACTGCAAGGAGAACTGCATAATAGTCTAGCGAGAAGCTTATTTGTTGGGCTGGATGCTGCTCTGCCTGTAATTCTTCGGCTACGGTGTATGATTGGTGGCCTAGTTATGCCACAACCTCTCTATTGGATTCTATAGAGCAAATTTCAAATGGCCATTCTTCATGACAAGTTCCTTGTTATATTCCAGTCGGGTGTAGGTTTGATACTTGATTTTCGTACATCTCAAAGTTGCCACCAGGCGGGGTTTACTTAGTTGCACTCGGCAAGGATTTTGATGAGTCTCCTTTACTTGGTCATTCTTATGCACAAGGGAGGGCAAGGGAGATGCTTGATTTTCTTACATTAGGTTGCAAATGAGTAGCTCTTATGTTCCATCTACCACCCTAGCCATGTTGGCACTGACCGAGTGAGTAATTTGATTTATACCAAACCATGGTTCAACACTAGACAACAACGCATAGACTGGGTATACAACGTCACTGTTCAGAGAAAAGCTGGCTCAGTAGTAATACTACTCATATGTGTCTACCCTTGTCAGTGATTATCATCCAGACCCGCGGCAAACTCGGCTAGTATGAACACTCATCCAGATCGACCTGAACATGTCTAGAAACGAAGTTGGAGTGTACAACATGAGACGAACTCGGTGTTTTGATGAGTCACTCGAATAGTAGATATCGATTTCATATTCATCGTCAACTCATGGAACTATCTACCAAGCTATCGTCTACGAATATAAAAACCCTGAGAGATCTTCTGAACAACATGCTTTATTCTGTCCTCACCACCATTAACAGTTCCTCAAGCCCCAACAAGATCTTCTATATCTTTTTCGACCCTAGACACATCAGTCAACCAGCACCACCGTTACCAAAATGCATTTCTCCAAAATCTTCGCTGGTGTTGCCATGGCATCCACGGTCATGGCTGCCCTCACGCCTCAGCAGATTGCTGATGGTATCAAACTGATCACCCAGAAGTCCCAGGCCCTTCAGGCTCCCGCCCAGAGCATTACCACGCTCAACGGCCCCCTAATTGCCATTGGCCAGGGCCCATATCCTACAATTATCAATGGGTTTACTGATATTGTGAGCACTGCGAACACGCTCATCGCCCAGTTTCCCGGAACCGCGCCGATTACGAAAAGAAGCGAGGCAGGCGAGAGAGAGCACCCTAAGGGCCTGATCGCCCGTGGGCCTGATGCCCAGACGGTCCGCGCGGCTTTCCTTGAGGCAAGCTTTCAATTTATGTTACTCCCTATTCATCGTCGTTCCGGGCTCTTCGTCTCTTGACAATCTTCGCCATCCTTGTTCTCTATAACTTAATCACGTTACTAACAAGGCTACCAATATCTAGTTTGTTGCTGTCCACCAGGCCCTGTTGAACATCCTCATCGGCAAAGCTGGCCTCTTCTCGGTTGTTCCTGTTATCGGCCAGCCCGTCGCTACTTCCCTCCGAGGAGTTGAAGGCGTTGTTGATGTGAGTGGTTATTGAGTTTGGTAATGAAACAGATATACTGATGTGAATTCAGAGCATTGCTATCACCCTCATTCAACTTATCCGGGACCCGACTGCCGATATCACCCCTGATGCGAACTCTCTTGACGCCACCCTCACACTGTCAATTGACGTATATGAAGGTCTTCTGTCTTAAGTACCCAAGTATTGACACATCGGCGGTCTACCCGTTTGTCCCGTTGCTACGGAGGATAGCATGAGGGCGATGCCAAGGGGCAAGTTTTGGCAGGATTTTCAATTCTCAGTGTTTGTTTGAAACGGGTTTATGTTGGGGAGTTGGCGATTGAGAGGAGGTAAGGTGTGTTGTCAGAAATACGCGAGCCAGTCAATTCAGGGTGTATCGTAGTATGTTGTTTTAAGAGCGCGTCTTGCCGTCTCTTTAAGGTGTGTCCTAGCAAATAGTGTGGCGTTGTCTCATGGGCTGAGGCAACTGTGGTATAGCGGACTCTAGTTTCGGATAGCACAACCTCCAGTCTTGGAGGCTTCCATACCAACACTTCAACATTTGTATGCGAACTTGGTTCTTAAACCCCTGGTAGGACCACTTGCCCCACCACTGCAAAGGGGCTTGTCCTTGCAAGGGGACTTACTTATTGACAGTTCACCAGGGGCTAAGAGATGTAGTCACTGTGATAGGCTGAAATGAGCTGTGGATAGCCCAAAACAGAAAGTCTGCTTAGAGTCTAGTGGCCATCAAAAGACACAACTGAATTCTGACAGTATACGTGTAATGCAACATAGACAGGGCGGCCTACTTATATCTACAGGAGGCTCAGGTCAGATTGTTTATGTAGATATATGTCGGATACAATTTTACGATAGTCTCCCGCTCTGTGGCCTCTCATGAAGGGATTCATAATAGCGCGAAAGCGTGAAGCGCGACTTATTGAAAAGCCTCACTTTACACTCTAGGCAAAGACCATGTGGACAAAGGTACGCCGCATAGTGAGAGAGGTGGTTATTAGACAGAAGAGAGTTCTCAATAACAATTACCAATAAAACTAAAGATGTAATATAAACATAGTAATTCTTCTCACACATTATAGTAATTCCAACATCAGTAATCCCCATGGTATATCCACAAGCTTGACCCGCTTGGCCAAATCAACTTAGGCAGTAACATCACATAATCAGGTGTACAAAACGAGAGGATATCGAAAACAAGCAACAAGGCAAAATTAGAGATCGTAGCAGATGGTCATGGTAGTAGGGAAGGGGTAGTAAGCACCGCCGTCTTCTCTCATGTACAGATCGAAGCCCTCGTCGCTGCGGACCTTCTTGAGTTCGCCCTGGGGACCAGGAGCACGTCGCAGGTTCTTCAGGCGGAAGATAGATCGGAACATCTCCGTGAGTGCGATCTGGCAAGTATTCTGCGCTAGGTGGGTGTGTGGACCAAGTACGTAGGTAACGTATGAGTCCAGGGTTCGGCGAGGGTTGACTTCCTCGGGTTCGGTGAAGGTCTTCACGTCTTGGCCAGCAGAGTCCTGTGAATCATTTAGTTAGAAACGGTCTGATATGTAGACGCAGGGTGAGAGATGGAAGCAATGGAGAACTTACAAAGCTGACGAAGATGCGATCCTTGGCCTTAACGGAGACCGAGCTACCGTCGTCTTCGGCAATGACATCGTCGGCAGCAGCTTCGCGGTAGGCGCCGTAGGTACCGCCTAGACGGATACCTTCCATGCAGTAGCCGAGGAGCAGCGAGTCGCTCTCCTCAGAGGATGGCAGGTTGGCGATCCTGTACAGCTCTGGGATGTGCTTGGCTCCGTTGGGAGTCAAGTAGTAGTCAAGCGATTGGGAGAACTTGAATCGTGTCAGTATGATATACCGAGGTAGAAGAGGAATGTAAAACTTACGACGTGGGAGATGTTGGGGACAGTGGCACCGGCAGCTGGGAGAAGCTCGCTCCAAGCAATATCGCGGTTGCTCATGCCGCCCTTTGACAATCCTTTGATCAGGTCGGCACCGTAACCTGCGAGGTCACCCTTCTTGGGCTTGGAGGCGAACATTCCCTTGACAGACTTCACATGAGCCTCAATAAGCTCGCCCAGTTGTCCGGCGACTGTCTTCGCAGCCTGTCTCATGGGGAACACCTTGACAGGATCAACGTCGTAGAAGGCACACATAAAGATCAGAGCCAAGATGGCGTAGAGCTCCTGCTCATTGTAGATGCCCTTGGGGTTATCCTTGGTCTTCAGAGGGAGACCGAAGGTGCGCGCGGCAAACTGCACTGGCACGACTTGGGCAAAGTTCTTGACGACATCGATGAAGTTCGTGCCCATCAACTTGAAGGACTTCTCCTTGATTAGATTCTCCGTCGTCTGCGAGTAGAATGTCTTCAGCTGGCTGGCCCATTCTCCCCTGTACAGCTGATCATGCATGCAATTCTCCTTGCCAATGTGGAAAGCAGAGTCACTAGTTGGCTTGGAGAAGCTGGGACCCATGATATCCGCGAGGCTCTGGTTCCAGTTGATGCTGTACTTGTTCGGGCGTTCGAGCATGTACTTGGCGGCACCAGCTGTCTTGACAGTGACGGGCCTAGGGACGGTGCCAGGGCGGTCGAAGTTAAAGTCTTGGACACGGCCGAGGTTCGTAAGGATCTTCTGAGTTTCACCAGGCACTGTGCCACATGTTAGTATCCTTCACATGATGAACACTTAGTTTTACTTACCACACATAGGATAATGTGCGTATGCTGAGTTGTACTTGAAGTGGTTGGGGAATGCGCGGAGGAACAGCTTATAGAAGACACAACCCTGGTTTATGTTGAGGTCGTATGCAACTTCGTTGTAACCCCAAGAAGTGAGCCTTCTCGGGTTGTAGTCAGTAGTGTAGAATCGGTCACCACGGGTCAAGCAGACAGCATCCGACAGAATGACACGTGAGATGGTGTATGTCGGCTGTATCATAAAGTTAGTAAAGATTCTAGTTCAGTATAAGAACCACTGAAGAGCTACTTACTGCAATACCAACACCGGGCACCATGGGCGACTTGGCTTCCTCAGCGACGAGGCCAGGATAGAGCTCGACAAAGTCGGGGTGGCCGTAGAGGTACTGCAAAGCGCTAGAGACCTCGGGATCTGAGTTGATGTCCTCAAAAGTCTCGTGGGGCTTGAGACCGAAGTGCTTCCTGAATTCGTTCAAGCCAGCAACGTTCCACTTTCGGCCGTGCATAATACCCAACATCTCTACGGGCTTCAGAGCCTGGGGTACGTTGCGGGCGCCGAAGGCACCAGCCACATCCTCGATAGCATCGGAAATGCAATTGACAAGGTCATCATCAGAAAACTTGCCATCTGCTCCTCGCTTGAAACCGCCAAAAGTTCGCTCTGCCGGGTCTTCAGGAATACTTTGCTCGAATTTGATGAATCCCATAACCATGTCTTGAAGAGTAAGCTTTGTCACGTCCTTCTCTGCCCCAAAGATTTCGCCATAGAAATCTTTGATCCATTGGTCATCCTTGGCGGAAATACAAGAGTGCCATCTGAAAGATATCAGTTCCCGATGGCTCCGTGCGGTCTTCCGGGGTTGACTTACCTGTAGCAAAGGTTGAACTCAGCCGAGACCATACTGCCGGTACCTCGGTCAGATCCGCCAAGAGTGCCAGCATCCTTGCCCATCTCCGCACGGGGATCAAGAGTCCAGGTTGTATTGCTTCGGTGAAGGTTGACAATGTTTCTCACGTAATCAACAAGTGTAATGTTGATGTAGAGACCAGAGGTGATAAGACGGGCTGTTTGGAAAATGTCGTTATCGTACTTCTTCCAGGCAGCAGCAGCTTTTTCTTCGTCGAGGCCAGGTGATGGTGCCGTGAAACGACCGTTCTCATTGATTCTAACTAGGTTACGCGCAATATAGTTGTGGAAGCGGTTAAACATGACGAGGATGGTACACACTCCCGGGGGCTGTCCAAGAAGTCGCTTGTCGGCAAAAGCGTCAGGCTTCAACATTCCATCCTTGAAAGTACGCACTGAGTCCTGCATTTCCTGATTGCTACCATAGAGAGGAGACAGATCAAGGAACGAGGATGTCTTGTTCTTAGTAGGCTCTCTCTGGTCTGTCCAGAAAAGGTCATGAATAATAATGTCGGCCCAGTACCAAAGGATTGAAGAGGTGTTGTTGGGATGTTTCTTGTAGTCTGTTCTCTTCATGATGGTCTCGTAGATGAGCTCTGGGTCTGGTAGGGCACCAACCTGAATACTTGGCCTGCAGGTCCTTGCGTATGTTGAGCCAGCAGCACCTATGTAAGGATCCTGGGGGTTGTTCCACGATCCATCAGCCTTACGATACTCATGCTCGTCGCCAACGTAAAGTAGCGGGGGATGATCAAGAGTATTCCATAGCTCATTGATAAAGTTGTTGGTAAGTTCCTCACGAAGTCGTGAACCGTGAGGCAAGCCTGCTACTAGCTGAATAGTCTCCTCCATAATCATCGTCTTGTCGTCAATGGGGCCACCCTTAATCAAGTTTTTGATGATCGTCTTGACTGTCTTGATGTCTTCTCGATATCAGTTTAGTTCGTCATATCCGAGAGAACACAACAACCATACCTTTCATGCTCAAGGTTTTGAGGTCTGATCTGAGACTGGGCCTCTTGCCAACTGTGAAGGTTCCATGGCCGGTCTGGGTTGGGTAGGGTCTCTCCGACGCGCGAATCCATTGAGCAAGCTGCGTGAAGGTTTCTGTGATGCCTTCACGGTTCGCCTTGGGAGCCTTCACGGGCTCTTCTTTGAACGCAGGGCCGACGCCGAACTGCGTGCTAGGCGCGGCATGAGCTGCCGACCCATTTGTGTAGTTCCCATTAGTTTTCTCAGGCATATTTGCAAAGGTTGGGTATCACTGAAGGAAAGGGAAATGAAGAAACAGAACAACTGGTTAGCAACCTCGAGGGAGAGAAGGGGCTTTGAAGCTCTGGACTAGGTCCAGCTTAGTTATAAACACCCGTGACATCAGCTACACTGCGATCCGACTGGAGGGTCTGTTGTAACCTGACCAATCTCGATCTGTCACAACTGGGCGACTATACATGCATATCATAGGTAAACAATCCTTATCCAGAGGTGCTGTATGGTTGAATAGCCCCGTCTTGCACCATGCCCAGACGGAACCCAACAGAGCGTTAGCTTGAATGCGAATGCAGAGTTTTCAGCATGTAAGTATCCAATCCAGAGCCGAGTCCCCCATCCTAGAGACACAGGCTGGGTTCGGCTGGACAAGCTTGGAGAAAAGCAGAAGCATAACATCATGGGCGGGGCATTTCATATGACTCCCGACACGATACATAGCTAGACTGACGATCAATCTGCACGGCGCTCCCTGGCTTCATTAGCGCTTGCCTGCATTCTCTTGGCAACATCGTTCCAACCTGCGACCTCGTAGCGGTAACCGGTGACAGTGTGATTGAATATGTCCTCTCTTCTGGTTGGCCAAGAAGGTTCTTGGTACAATTTTCGAGTTACCTAATTTATGCTGTCCTTCACACCTCGTCACGTATACCACCACTTCTCCTCTGAAGAAGGTGATTCTCGAATAACAACTGATATCAGGAATGTGGTGTCTTATGTCTTACCTAAGCTGTTCGTCTTTACATCACATCCACCCCCACCACTGCCACTGTGTGTTTCCTTTTTCTTTCCCCGATTTCCATTTATCTCGCAAGACCGGAAACCACACAAGGATGATGATTCTGTTTCTAAAGCACATCTTTCACTTCCGGAATAGCCTCTCTCTACAGGGCAATGACAATCTCCAAGTGGGCCGCTGAAAAAATGATTTTGGTAACTGGGGCTCGTCTAGTCAGGAAGTTTCATTAATAAGTTCTTAAGCTAATGACGACAGGTCTAAACTACGTACGGCAGAGATGACTCCTTCTACCCAAAGTAGAAATGAGGAGAAACTAAGCGCGCTACTATCTGAACAATGCTATACTAGTTTCTCCTATGTAAGCAGAGTATTAATTAGACTAAAGCTCAGGAGCCCGAGACTTACCTGATTAGCTCGGATCGACATACCTATCGCTGGGGTTGACGTGTCCAATCGGGATAGCTTCTCCCTTACTGGTCCCATAAAAGATTTACCTCTAGCAGACTCTAGCTCAAAGCTGAGGTCCGTCCCGCAGATCTTGGCGGAACCCACGGCACCAGAGTTGCTGCTGAGCGGTGATGGATCCTCGGTAATCTTGGCATGGCAGGGGACCATGATGGCGGGTAGCATATTGTCACGTCCCATCTCTTGTCGGTAATAGTCCCCTGTTGCTATAAGCCGTGCTGAATTCCGCATACGACATCTACTGCGTACTAATAATGTAGGTAGCAGCAGCCTCAAGGTTAGATTACGGAGAGCTAGGTAAATGTTTGTAATTTCTGGAAGCACAAAGGAGTATAGTCCAATGACTGGGGCTCTGGGGATTACGCAGCTTTTCTTTTCTTACCGTCGACTCGTACGTGCAGTTGCAGAGACTGTGTCTGACCGTGGACACATACAGAACACATACTCAGTCATAGACAGCTTGCGTTACACTAACCTGAAGCTGTCAAACTATTGCTGTATCTGCATGAACTCAACAAATCAAATCCCTGCTTAGACGTGTATCACCGCTGCACAACCAAGTCGGCGACTACTTTGGGACTGGGAGTTAGACTTACACGGGACAAAAATACACTACCTCGATCCAACCATCCACATGTCTAATATCAACGCCCCATCGTATAGCAAGCCGTTACCTACTTCTTGTACTATGAACGATCTCTACCCAGCTCCGAGATCTGAGCAGTATCTGAGTGCTCTGGGACACTCGCGTGGAACATACGCCTGTGTTTGTCGATCATGGTGTATCTAGTCTCCGTCTCGAACCGGAGTACGACAGCTACTGGTTGTCCTCGCAAGTCCAAGAGTTCATCCAAGACAAGCTAAAGGGTCTCAGCGGTAGCTACAGTAGTAACAAGTTGAACAGATAACACCCCCAGTTCTAGACCTACCTTGACGATAAACCCTGTATAGTTCGTTGCAACGGTACCATGCTTCTGCATGCTCCAATCCTTGTCCCATGTGATTGCTCCGAAGTGAAAGTATGGTTCTACAGGGTGCGCCGATTTTTCTCAGTGTCGTACATAATTACCGAGCTGCGACTGATGTTAGCACAGCATCTGTTCGTAACACGACCGCTACCATCTGTATCACCAAGTCGAGTGTTAGGCTGAAGGCGTGATAATTATGGACAGCGCTCATTTAACCCCCGCAGCACCCCAAGGGCGGCGTCCTGGCTCACGAGGCACAACAGCGTCTCACGATTCGGACAATTTCGCACACCAGGCTGGACCGCCGTCAGTAATGGCTCAAGCGCTAGAACATCACCGCACACCGCGCAAACTTGTGTTGTGTTTCGATGGTACAGGTAACAAATTCAGAGGTGATGACAGCGACAGCAACATTCTCAAGATTTTTAGATGTCTGGACCGTGAAGCTGGCGACCAGTGTAGGTCTTGATATAAAGCGACGAGACTTAGCTCGGTGCACACTAACAATGTTGTTTTCAAGATCATTACTACCAGCCAGGTATCGGCACGTATGTTGTGTCGACTTCATTATCGCATACGAGTTTGAGATCACGAATCCGATCATGGTATTTGAAGGCGAAAGACTCTGCAATTGGGTCTAGTTTTGATCAACATGTCGTTGGTGGTTATCGGTTCCTTATGCGCTTTTACAACCCGGGAGATGAGATCTATTTCTTTGGATTTTCCAGAGGCGCCTATAGTATGTTGACGTTTGCTTTCTTCTGCCTTTTATTTGGCTATCATCAAACTAGAGTCTCGGAGGCATCTCTATATATAATGAGATATTCCACATGATGGATACGGTCACGTTTCAGAGCAATTACTAACATCTGTCTCACAGTCGCCAGATTCTTAGCAGAGATGCTTGATTATGTCGGATTGCTTTCTCATGGAAACGAAGAAATGGTCATTTTCGCCTGGAAAGCATTTTCACAGTGGCAGGCTCGTAACCACGATGATTCACCCGAGGGCCGCGAAAAACGACATGAGATGTACCGATTTTTAAAAGGTTTCCGCGAGACCTTCAGTCGCCCAGTGAAGAGAATTAGGTTTCTGGGCCTCTTTGACACGGTCAACTCGGTCCCGCGATTCGAGGCGGCTTGGATGCAGCGTTCCAAGTTTCCTTATACAGCAAGGAGCAGCGCTAAGGTAAGTCAGTTCGGCCAAGTACATATGTCTAAAATCTCAACGATGTGCTAGGTCATACGGCATTGTGTGTCGATCGACGAGCGCAGAGCCAAATTCCGACAAGATCTCATGTACCAGAAGAGACCAGAAATCCATCATCACGTTCATGGTCTGCATAGTCTTCAGGAGAAATATCGCGCGCGGCGTGCCAGCATAGTACCGACAGCTCCATCGGAAGCGGCTCGAGGTCGACGCGCGACCCTCGCACCACCAACAGAACACACATTCAGACCACACTCGCGGTCTGTGTCTAGAGCTACTAGGAGTACTACCGAAGGTCAATTCCATCCGGGCGATGCTAGGTCAGAGATTTCGCACTTTGACGACAATTATGATTCCGACGATGATGAACAAGATATTGACGAGCTATGGTTTGCGGTATGAACCCCCTTCAATTCTCTGGCTCCGTTGACTGCCATGCTAACTATTTGACAGTAAGTTTTCCAGCAGAAAGGCCATATCCACCTTGCTTAGAGTACTATATTCACACATATAACAGGGGTGGTCACGGTGACGTTGGTGGTGGCTGGGAAATACTTCCGGGGTCGAAATCAGCAAGCCACGTTCCTCTCGTTTACATGATCAGACAAGCCGAGAAGGCGGGTCTCACATTTGATCCCGAGAAATTGATTGAGATGGGGCTGGCGGAAGCCATCATCAACCAAGAAACGGACAACAATACCCATGGGGCCCGCCGCGGCACAGCCGGGGAGACGCAGGTACCAGACATCCGCATTGACGTGTCAGCTTCAAGCCCGACGGCATCACAGAAAGGGAATGGGATTGAACACATGCAAGAGAACTGGAGCCATTTCAACAATGTTAGGGATTTCGGCAAGAGCGAGGAGGCGCCGCGGCGACCGTTTCACGACATGCTGCATAAGGCGCACGTAGCTCGTATTCACGATTCACTCGAGTTCTCCTCCGGGCTTGGCACACTTCCGGTCATTAGCTGGAAGTTTATGGAGTATCTTCCTTTCAGACGAATGGATCTTCAGCCTGACGGGTCGTGGAAGCCTATTAGATGGCCTCTGCCGGGTGGTGAAACCCGGTGAGTAGCTTTTACAGCATTATTCTCCCCTCGCAGCGGCTACCTGCGTTTTGCCCAGACACGACTCTAAGCTCATTTTTTGTGCCCTGGGATTTTCATTGACTTTGCTGCCTTGTATCTTGAAGGCAATTGCTGATATTTTGTACTGTAGTGACATTCCCCACACGGCGCGTGTTCACGGGTCTGTCATCCGCCGCATGAAGCAAGATGCTACTTATCGCCCCGGGAATCTTATTGTTGGTGGAGGAGGCCGAGGGATGCGGATAGCTCCTGAAGAGCATGGTATTGGCGAGTGGGAATGTGTTCAGGGACATGGAGACCCGGTTGAGGAAGTCTGGATCAAGAAGTCGAGCTCACCAGCTGATGTATGAGGGTGGACATGTTCCTGGTCGGTCATGTGACGCCACACATGTCTGGATAGGTAAGTTAGTAAGAACGGACTGCCGTTTTACGAATATTCGTGGATTATTTCAGCAGAGAATAGCGCCATTATCACCATGCGATTTAATTTGTTTCTTAATAAAAGTTGTACTAAGTCGCTATCTGGAGACATGTTTTGTTACTGTCGAGACGAGACCGTGACTCGCTACCGTGTCACGAATCTGTTACCTGGGATTGTTACCATATCTACCATAGGTACTTCTAATCAGGCGGGGGTCACGTGGCATTGGATTGTGGCGAGTGAACCTTCCAGAGGTAGGTACGTACCTTAGGTAATGCAAGGAGTGGCAGAGGGAGTGGCTACAGTGGCTTAGGTATCTACCTAGGCAAAGGTCGCCCTGGCTGTGTCGCTTTTGACAGGCGACTGTACCCACTTCGCGACTCTTTGATCAATCAGCAAAAGATCCAGCCTCAAACATCCAGCTCCTACTCACCTCGACTCATCACCATCGCAACAGCAAAACGGGTTCGCGGTCGAGGTTCATATCGCGCATTAAATACTGTCTAGCGCTACGAACAGCAGCTACTGTAGAAGCAGGAATAGTGCTAGCGGGTGCGTGCCTCTGCGCGCCTGAGGTGTATGTTTCGTCCTGTCTGATTACCTATCTCATCTCGCCTCTGCTTCAGTCTCGGTTCAGACGCTCTGCCGCGACTATACCTCCTCGTCCTTCTCTTGCGCATCTTCTGGTTTACTGACAGACATTCTATAGCGATAGCTAGATCACTCTTTATTCTTTGTTTCCATCCCCTGAAGTTTTCATGCTCAGTGGTTGCCGTCATCTCTCCCTTGCTTCGCCGCCGACCGCCGACCTCCAATCATCGTCGTTTCAGCCCGCCATTCAACTACGACCGAGATCATCACTCTAATATCGCCCATATTCTCGACGCTGTAGAAGACCGGAGAATTTTCCCATCCCGTCATTCACGATGGCGTCATATGATGAAGGCTACGAGTATGACGAGTATGAGGAAGAGGAGAACTACATCACGCCCGAGGATTGCTGGAATGTCATCTCATCCTACTTCGACACCAAGGGCCTTGTATCCCAACAGATCGACTCTTTCAATGATTTCCAAGCCGGCACCATCCAGGATCTTCTGGATGAATATAGTCATTTGAGTGTCGATCAGAACAATCCGCCATCCGCCGACGGCCGCGAAATCGTTTGTCGACGCTATACCCTGGATTTTGGGAAGGTCACCTTCTCCCGTCCTGTCGTCTCCGAAACCGAGGGTACATCTAGCCCATTGTTACCTTACGAATGCCGAGACCGCAACATGACATACGCCAGTCCCGTATACGCAAAAGTTGATAGCAAAGTCGAAGTGTGCGTTGAAGAACCTGTTCCTTTACATGAGATGACCGAGGAGCAGCAGAATGAATATGCCCAGACCGGAATCCATCCCACTCGGCTTATCTGGGAAGAAGAGGAAAACACGTTAAAATACAAAGCTAATGGGGATCCTGTGGAAGCTCCGGACAGCCTGTTCATCGGCAAACTTCCCGTCATGGTAAAATCTAACGCTTGCCATTTGAGTCGCGAGTCAGAAGATGATCTATTCCTACTGAACGAGTGTCCTTACGACCAAGGTGGTTATTTCGTTATCAACGGAAGTGAGAAGGTCCTCATTGCGCAGGAACGTTCCGCTGCCAATATTGTCCAAGTCTTCAAGAAAAGTCAACCCAGCCCGTACTCGTATACCGCCGAAATACGAAGCGCCCTTGAGAAAGGGTCACGCCTTATCTCGTCGTTGATGTTGAAACTATACACCAAGGGAGACACCACCAAAGGAGGTTATGGCCAAACCATTCATACGACGCTGCCCTACGTCAAATCGGATGTGCCTATTGCCATAGTCTTTCGAGCTCTTAGTATTGTCAGTGACGAGGAAATATTCGACGCCATTTGCTACGATCGCAACGATAGTCAAATGCTAGAACTGCTGCGACCCTGTATTGAAGAGGCCTTCTGCATTCAGGATCAAGAAGTTGCTCTGGATTATATCGGCAAGCGTGGAAATCAAAACCAAGCAAGCGCTAGGGACCGCCGTATTCAAGCTGCTAGAGACATCTTACAAAAGGAAATGTTGCCACACATTTCTCAGACAAAGGGCTGCGAGACTAGAAAGGCATTCTTCCTCGGCTATATGGTTCACAAATTACTTCAGTGTGCGTTGGGTCGCCGTGACACAGATGATCGCGACCATTTTGGTAAGAAGCGATTAGATCTGGCAGGACCTCTTCTGGCCAAGCTTTTCCGCAATATTGTGCGTCGCATGACTCAGGAGGTCCTGTCGAACTTGAAGCGAAGCATCGAGCAAGGCAAGCAATTTAATATTGCTCTAGCTGTTAAGTCTAACATTATCACGAGTGGACTGAAATACTCCCTCGCTACTGGAAACTGGGGTGACCAGAAAAAGGCCATGAGCTCCACAGCTGGTGTTTCGCAGGTGTTGAACCGATACACATTCGCGTCTACCCTTTCGCATTTGCGAAGGACGAACACTCCAGTTGGTCGAGATGGTAAGCTTGCCAAGCCGCGACAGCTTCACAATACCCATTGGGGACTCGTCTGTCCAGCCGAAACTCCGGAAGGACAGGCCTGTGGCTTGGTCAAAAACCTATCGCTCATGTGCTCCATCAGCGTCGGTACTTCGACGGAACCTATTATAGATTATATGATTCTGCGAAATATGGAAGTGCTAGAAGAGTACGATCACCATAGGTATCCCAATGCCACTAAGGTATTCCTCAATGGCGCATGGATTGGCGTTCACCAGGATCCTAAGGCTCTCGTGAAGGATGTTCAAGAATTACGCCGAACGAACCAGATCCCGGCCGAAGTGTCACTAATTCGGGACATTCGCGACCGTGAATTCAAGATATTTTCTGATGCCGGTCGTGTCATGCGCCCCTTGTTTGTCGTTGAGCAAGAGGATGACTCTGACAAGGGCGTCGAGAAAGGCACATTGGCTCTGACCAAAGACATGGTCCGCCGACTGGAGATTGACCAGACTCTCCCGCCTGGAAGTGACGAGTACTTTGGGTGGCAAGGCCTGGTTAATGCCGGTGTTATTGAATATATGGATGCTGAGGAAGAGGAGACTGCAATGATTTGCATGACTCCTGAGGATTTAGAAAGTTTCCGGTGCGCCAAACTAGGCTTACCAGATCCTTTCAACAGGGAGGATGTTTTTGCTCCTAATAAGCGGCTGAAGACGAAGATAAA
>NW_025953554.1:824054-992345 GCF_022495145.1 Xylaria bambusicola | reverse complement strand
AGCCCGCGCCCCCCCCCCCGCCGCCCCCCCCCCCGCCCCCCCCCCCCCCCCCCCCCCCCCCCCCAAGTCATCCTGGATCATCCAACGTCAAATAATTATGTGTATCTTCGTTCCAGAACTCGTATCCCCTCTGCTCTGGGCAGCGTAAATCAAGAGTCTAGACTATCTCTTCGCTCGAGGTGGAGCAGAATGATTATAGGCTATGGATAACGGAGGCAAATCGAGGGTCCTCAATGTCCGCCTGTCGCGTTCGTATCGACGATGATCTCCTTACGTGCCTCGCGTGCTACTCTCGATGAGTTTCATGTACCTGATATTTTGTACAACGGAGCTGGGGTTATATGCGGAAGATATAGATCTGTGCGTGATGCTGTGAGCTAATTGGTGGCTTCCCCTCACTGGTTGGATTTTCCGTGGCAAAAGTTTTGGAGACGCCATCCACACCCCCAAACCCAGCTGCGCGTTTACCTATCATGGCTTCAGATACGGAAGCGAGGTTCGCTGATCCGAGGGGACGGGACAGGAGATTTTGCTCCTGCGAAGATAGTACTATGATAATATGGGGGGATGTTGCCAATTTGGTCGAGATCTCGTCTGGTCTCCAAGTGGGCGGATATCTGGGCGGATGATCGAGATGTGACAGGCAAGGCTTAAAGTATGGGGCAAAGATAAACCACTCGAGCCAACTTGACGGATCCTTACTGTGACGAGACTGTCTCGACTGTGACCTGGCGGTCTAGATTGTCTATTCTGCACGAGATCACAAGGACGGAAAGTCGATTTTGTCTCAGGATCAGTTCTTCCAGGATCGCCTTGTCTCGGATAGGCATGCACCAACCAGCCACTTGCTGTGCTACGGTCGGCAGTGAGATACACCCTAACCTGCGGTACATAGCACATATTTGCGCTAGACACAGGGCGACAGGGCATCCTGTGAGTCCCTACCTACCTCCTACCTGTAGAGCCTCGGGCAGAATAAGGTAGAAATAGGGACAGTAGTGCGCCTGTTAGGCTATGCAGGTCAGTACCTACTGTACTTAAGTAAGTAAGGCATGTAGGTGCTCTACTACCCCCCCTGTCTTACCCCACTTCAATGGCCTGTTGCGCGACCAGGCCGTTTTCTTTTAATTGACAGCGGGGTTCAACTTGGCGGCAGCCAGGGTGGTCAATACTTAACTAACAGCGACAGAGCATGTCACCACTTGTCAGGAGATGGTGGTCTTCTTCTTGCTTCACCCTGACCTCTTCTCCTGGGGCAGGATAGACCAAATTGCTTCATCTCTTCATTCACCCGTCGTGTTCCTTTTCGCTAACCTCGCCGGTCCTATTATCTGGGCTGGCAACTTCAATCTAGCATCATACAATTTCCATTTATACCCGTGACGCGACATATTCTTCGATTCCCATTAATCATTCCGACTGTACCCGATTGGTCTCGGCCCTAATTCAGTTACCTATCGACTAGGTAACCTCCATAAATACGATTCTGTCTTGATTAGAGCCTGTCTCCTTGTTTAGCCTACTGCACTTTTGCATCGTCTATCACCTACCGCCTATCGTACTTGTTTTGTCTGGCCTGTTTCGAGCAAGAGATGATGCGTGTTTATCAAGGACCGGATTCAAGACGACATCTCACAAGAGAAATTGAGTCGTCCTCTGTCACACTTTAGACGAACACGTCTAGTCCAATCGCAGCTTAAGCAGTCGTCAAACCGTCCACACACACGGTATTACAGATACTCACAGCGCGTGCTACAGAGTACCGTGATATACCGGTGCTCGTATAGGCTCTGGGATTTGGGCCTGCCCCGTTTCTTCGCCAGGAAAGGGCAAAGAGGAAGCAGTTCGAAACCGGGGAGGGAAAATGCCACCAGATGGTGATGGAATTGAGCAGAATGCCGTCCATGACCAGAGAGAAGGCTCGGACACGATACCGGCTCTACCACCGCCGCGTCCGGTGCCGTCGACAGACCCGAAGCTGATCACGCAGGCGCGAACACCTCCACCACTTCATGTTGTCCCAACCAATGCTCCAGCCGATCTTTTCAAATTGCCACCTACCGCCGCCCTCAAGCTGCTCTCTGCTGGCATCGAGTCCTTAGTTCGTGTCACTGGGGACATCCCTCCAACGCCTCCTCCTACTAGTCCTCCCGTACCCAACATGAGCGGTTTGCAACGAGAAAAAGCTGCCATTGTGCGATCACATTCTGAAAAGAACCTCGCCAATCTTCATCAACACAATCAAGGGCAAAATCCAACTAGCCAACCCGAACCAAAAGGACAAGGCCAACAGGGCTTCTTTGATACACAACAATTTCAGCCTGTCGACGGCGTGCGCCTCCGACATCCACCTACCCCCCCGCTACCTCCCACCAAGCCCCGGCCGTATATCGTCATCGGCGAAAATATGCAGCCTCTAAACCTGCAACACAGCGCCATTACACGCAAATTCTTCAGCAAGGCGCCCCCGCCCATTAGCATCGAAGATTATCTCCAGCGCATTCATAGATTCTGCCCCATGTCGACTGCCGTGTACCTGGCAACATCGCTCTACATTTTCCGGTTGGCAGTTGAAGAACGAGCTATCCCTGTAACAAGCAGGAACTGCCACCGGCTGCTGCTCGCCGGTCTCAGGGTCGCCATGAAGGCGTTAGAAGACCTCAGCTACCCGCATTCCAAGGTTGCTAAGGTCGGCGGTGTCAGCGAAGTCGAGTTAGCTAGACTTGAGATCAGTTTTTGTTTCCTCGCTGGGTTTGAGCTGGTGGTAGACGAGGAGGCACTAAGAAAACATTGGGAGATGTTGAAACAGAGCACAAGTAGCGGTTCTGCGGCGGCCATAGGCGTTGGTGGAACAATACCGAACTTAAATCTTGATCTGCGGCGTAAGAAGAACCCTGACTAATTCCTGAGCTCGGCGAGATGCGGCATTCCAGCCTCCGGTAGTCCGAGCTTCCTTCACGAGCAACTCCAACAAAGAGAGAAAATGAATGATTGTGCATGAGCCATGTTCAATTTTTGAGGCGGAATCATCTCTGGACCGCGGCGGTCCGTGCATTTGGGCCACCAATTTTGCGTCTCCGTCGTCAACATAAAGGGCTGCATAAAGGCATAGATCCGTTGCACACTGGACTCGGATTACAAACTTTATATTCGTTGACTAAACGATATGGCATGCAACAAGCAAGAACAAATTCAGTGAGGGTTCTGCCACTCCGTACTCATCGGAGGATGAGCAATATGTGACCTTCCTTTCACACTACCATTGTCCGAATTACATTATATAATTGGGAAGTAGCGCGGCATTAATCTATGGGCATCAAGAACGATATATTGCGTTTATTCATTGGAGTCCGTCACCTATATCTATGATACCCCCTCATCTAATCAAAAAGTCATGTATATATGTGTATTTACCAGGTTCCAATGGATGTGTTCATGGGTCCTCACCTTACATTCAATATAGCTATCCACTTAATCTATCATTATCAATGGCAGGATATTTATTTCAAGGCACCTTTGAATTGTGGTAAATCATACCCTGGGGGCGCTTCTCTGTCTACATATATATACAGTCAATTGAGATATCATACTGTCTCCGACGCAAAACATGATTAATCCTACAAAAGAAGTCACCCAAATAGGTAGGTATCTAGACAACTTTCTCTGCCCACCTACCGAATCTAGATAGTTCACGGTGTGGGCAGATAGGCGGTACTGGATCTCGGGTACAATTGACGTTGGGTTAACTTGAGCCGTTGGTAACCCCCTCGGAGGTGTCCTCGGGATGGGAATGCAGCCAAACAACATCCGCATCAAACCGCTTTCCCCATTTCACGATAGGAATTCTCCCTATTGGCTGGCAGCGCGAATCAGATGCCTCCCACTGCCATACTCACCAAGAGCAGCTTTGTACTCTGCAGAACCACCACTCTTTCCTTACGGTCAGCAAAACCAGCGATCCGTCTCTGTGATCGGATCCTATCGCAATACATCGTCGCACCATACAGAAGCGCAAGCTTGCAGGTGGTGTCTACTGTAGCTACCCCGCCCTCTCCCTTCATACCTCTTACCCCGCGCCGGTTTACCGCCATCGCGACAGCTCCTCACACAACAACTACGGCGACAATGGCCGACATCGATGTTGAGACTGTCCTGAAGGGCAAGTATCCCGCCAAAGCCCATGCAAAGCGCGTAGTCGAGTACATCCGATCCAAGGTTCCAGATGCCACCGGCGCACTGTACCTCGAGGGTCGATCCGACCACCTCCTCGAAGACAGCGATGAGCCGGTTCCTTTCAGGTGTGTTAGCATTCTTCGCCCTGTCTGCCGAGTACGACAAGACGGGCTTTATCTAACCGCGAGACAGACAACGGAGACCTTTCATGTACTTAACCGGCGTCGATGCTGCTGATTGCGCATTCATCTACGACATTGAGACTGAGAAGTCCACTCTCTTCATCCCCCCAATCGATCCCGAGAGCGTCATCTGGTCTGGCCTCCCCTTGTCTCCCGAAGAGGCCCTGGCCAAATACGATGTCGATACCGTCCTACCCACAACCGAGTTGAATCCCATGCTAGCAAGGCTGGGCGGCGCCAACTCCAAGTCCACCGTCTTCGCCATCGCCGAGCGCATCTCCGACAAGGTTACATTTCTTGAGTTTGGCAACAAAGACATGTCCCTCCTCGCGGAGGCTATCGACGAATGTCGTGTCGTGAAAGACGACTATGAGATCGCCCTCATCAAGAAGGCCAACCAGATCAGCGCTGTCGCTCATAAGGCGGTTCTTGAGAATGTGCGCAGGGCTCAGAACGAGTATGAGCTCGAGGGTGTGTTCACCGGCAGCTGCAGTCGGCAGGGTGCCAAAAAACAGGCCTACCCTAGCATCGTGGCCAGCGGTAGAGCGGCTGCTACGCTTCACTATGTCCATAACAACAAGGACCTGGCTGGGAAGGACCTGCTGCTCCTTGACGCTGGCGCGGAATGGGATACGTATGCTTCGGATATTGTAAGACGTCTTCATCCAAAGCGATCGCTACTCATGTGTTGCAGACTACTAACGGTAATGAAATGAATAGACCAGAACATTCCCCATATCAGGTCGCTTCACCGAGCAGTCACGAGCTATCTACGAAATCGTACTACAGATGCAGAATGAATGTATCGAAATGCTCAAAGAAGGTGTCTGGTGGGATGACGTCCATGTGCGAGCGCATCAGATTGCCATCGACGGTCTTTTATCACTTGGCATCTTGAAAGGAGAGCGAAAAGAGATCTTGGAAGCCCGCACCAGCACGGCTTTTCTTCCACATGGTCTAGGCCATTATCTAGGCATGGACACACATGACACCGGTGGCCACCCAAATTACTCGGACCCCGACCCGATGTTTAGATACTTGCGAGTGAGGAGGAACTTACCGGCGGGAAGCGTTATCACCGTGGAGCCTGGTGTATGTGGGCCTTCGAATATCCGCACGGGAAGAGTCGGTGTTGCTAACCTAGTGATAGATCTACTTTTGCGAGTTCATTATTGCGCCATACCTCAAAGACCCTAAGCATTCGAAGTACATCGATGAGGACGTCCTTAACAACTACTGGGATGTTGGCGGCGTGAGGTAAGCTATTTAACCCATATGGTCAGCAGTACGGATGAGGGATTGTGGTATTAACCATATTGGCCGTTTAGAATCGAGGACAATATCGTCATCACGAAAGATGGCTACATCAACCTAACGACAGCGGTCAAAGACCCCGACGAGATGGAGAAGATTATTCTCGGCAGCTAAAATCGGTCCCGGGTGATAAGGACGTCTTATGTATATAATTGTCTCGGGAGGATAGGAGTCTAGTCACGGAGCGATTGCGTCTACGAGCGGAAGCTAGTTTTGCAGAGAGAGTGATCATTATGTCAGACTAACTATCTTGATGATCAGCCATAATCGATAACAACTTACTGTGTTTGAGTGAAGGCATGAACTCATTATCGTAATTATGCTAAGTAGTGTATATTCATTACTACTAGTACCTAGTGTCCTAGATCTTATCTTTCTTTTATTTTTGATCATGCGTCATACATCGTAACCATATTCCACGATTCCTAGCGTTACCTCGCTCGCTCGCTCACCCGCTAAAACGAATCCCACGCGTCCTATCTATCTACCGAAAGCGAAACCCAGGCCCTTGTCTCTTCGACGGCCGTCCCCCAACACCCCTCGGGCCCCGGAAACTCCTCTTCACCATCGCCTCCCCGCCGCTCCTCGCAACAGACCACGGCGCACCAGGCTTATTCGTAATGACGTCATACGTGAGGTTCGCCGGCGTGACGCTGAACTGCACAGTGCCGTTGCCCTCGCGGTACGTGCTCTTCGGCGATCCCTCCGTGCGATACGCCGGACCGACGACATGCTTCCCGGTCTCGATGTCGCGGCCTCGTATCGCGCGCGCGAAGAACTCGAGGGACGCCAGGGGTTGGTAGAAGGGTACTTCGTGGCCCGCTTCGTAGAAGCGCGTGAAGGAGAATCTCCCGGCCTGCTTGACCTGTCCGTGGCATACGCCGTCGCTGGTCAGCATGTCGCGGTACCCGGCCGAGGCGAACCCCGGCGCGCGCACCGAGCCCGCGGATACCTCGTTGCCGAGCCAGTTGCAGTTGTAGTCGGCGTCGCCGGCGTACATGGCCACCGTCACGCCCGCGTGCACGAGGGACCGGAGCGCCTCGATCGTCCCGATCTCGCGGCCGTCGTCGCCCGTGCTGTCGAAGGCGTCGCCCACGGCCCCGTTGCTGGAGAAGTTGGTGAAGGCGCCGATCGCGGACTGCACTGCGGGCGTGTTGAGGTAGGACTCGTAGTACCGGTAGGGGAACGGGTCGGGTGTGAGGTAGCGCATGTCGTACTCGTCGCGCCCGAGGACGTTGTCGTAGACTAGTTCTACCATGTATGCGCAGAAATTGTCGGCGAGTCTGCACTGTTGGATCGGAGAGTTGTGTTAGTGAGGAGTTCGAGTGATTCGTGTATTTTGCTTTTTTTCATGGCGCTGGCTTTAAATTGCTGATGTTGCTTTATATATATATACTGACAAGCAGGCAGGGGGATGGTAGTGGATTATGGGATCCATCTGGTTACTTACAATGGCGTTGTCACCCGTGTCCTTGCAGTACTGCAACCTGTCGAGGCAATTGCCTTTCCCATACAGATTGTTGTAGAACATGCTTGCGTTGGACTCGTCAAAGGGGGAGTAGTCGTACGTGTTCCCGGGGTAGACGGAAAAGTTATAGTCTTTTGACGCCAAATGTCAGCAACGTTTCTAGTTCAAGGGGATATCCGAGGTAAAAGAAAAAATCTCAACATAGACCCTCAGAATCTGTGTGGATGGACAACTTACACGCTTGGTATTGGACATAAGGATCATACCTGTGTAGGAACAAGGTCAGTATTCTGGTACTACGTCCCGGCTCTCACAACCGTTCTCGAACGAGATTTAATATCGGAGTCTACTAGTTATGAGATCGATTCATCGACTTACCATCCATTCCCTATCAATACAGTCTCGAGCTGGATCTTGATAGCACCATGAGGGAGCTTCTTATTTTGTTTCTCGATATACTGGTTGAATATGGGACCGTAATGACCTCCGTAACTCTCTGTCGCAAAGTGGAATCCGTTCCTCGAATACTTCGGGAAGGCCCCCATGAAGCCTTGAAGTGTCTTCCAGAAGTTCGGGGCCGCAGCAGGTGTCGTGTTCGCAGTCAACGTGATGTTCGGGTAGGCATACGTGCCGCAGGTACCCGCTGGTGCATAATCCGGGCAGACTTCTTCGGGTAGGACGACGACACCGCCGCTGTCGCTGGTCCACGCGGGCACAGGATAAGAATACGAAAACCCAACCTGACTTGGCTGATCGATGAACAGCATATTGCTGACGTTAGACCACGAGTATGGGTTGCTGAAGACTTTCCCCTCCGGGTCGACGCGACAGGGACCCAGCTCCTCAAACAGCCCGATCATAGAGCTCGAGCCCGGCCCGCCGTTGATCCAGACTGTAAGCGGCGCCTCTTCGGGTTCGACTTCGCGCGCCTCGAAGAACCAGAAGAAAATGTGCTGGTCCTCTCCGACATCCGCGTAACCGGAGTAGCTTTTCACGTTCGGATTCAGCTCGCAGATGCCCGTCGGAACCTCCTTGTAGCGCACTGGGATGTTGTAGTGGCCGATGACGCGCTTCAGGTCCGTGGGCGGCTTGACGAACTGGGCTTGCGCCGGGCTCAGCGTCGTGAGGGCCGTCGCCGCCGCGAGGGCTACGAGGCTGCGCGCAAACGAGGCCATTGAGTGATGGGCTCCGTAGCTATATGGGCTGGCTATTCGCGACCTAGCTACCGAGCGAATATTGCTCGGAGGATGGGAAGCGAAGAAGATAAAGAGAGGATGTGTAAGAGAGAAACCAATTGAGTGTTGGGAATACGCTCTCTTTCAATTATAAATACCATCAGAGCTACCTATCTAGCATGCCGATCATGTATGCAGCTCTCCCACAGAGACCCTGAAGGATGTTCACATGCCCCCCTGGTCTGGTAGCTCAAACATACTGTGCACTAGCATTCGAATATCTATGGTTTCTTCTCGTAATTCGCAATGGTATAAAAAGATGTTGCCATGCGTACTTTGACCCAGCAGCGTTCTCCAAGTCGCAGGTTGAGTACATTTCGCTTTCCCCTTCGTGCCTTTCGTGTATGTGCTCTTTCATCATATTACTCCAACGGACAAGGGTAGCTCAGCATCATCTGTGAGAACAAGCATTCGGCAGCTACTAGTCTCTAGTTCTCGGCTGGTGGACCTATTCTGACCTATCTTATCGTACTGTTATTGCCGGACAACCCTTGCCTGACCAGGTCTGACCGGGGGCAGCGACGGTGCGGATCACTATGTCTCGAATAGGCAGGCATCTCGATGTTCTTATCTCTGGTTGGGCTGAGAGAAGCCTGTACCTACTATTATTCCTAGGTGGAAGTTGCTCAGCAGCATTTCATGTCGAATAAGTAGGTAGCTATCATATCCGATACGATGAACTCGTCAGCTAATGTTTATCCACCTGTAGGTCTCGGATCAATAAATGGTGGTGTGTGAGGTGAGTCAATCTCCTCGGCAACGAGTCAGCTTACCTAAATCCCTCTTGGACGATATTGTGTAAGCGAGAAACAAGCTAGGTACTAGGTACCTAAGTATCTACCTACAGTACATCGCAAATGCTCACCAAGACTGACCGCTTGTCAACAAAACTATGAACCATATACTGCGATACTAGAATTATGAGTATTTGATAATAAATCAGCAATGCAATATATTTGGTCGATAGAATGTGGTCATGTAATCGAGATGGCTAGTACTATGAATTTTGAACATGACTCTATTGATTATGATTAAGTATGATTAATCGTGCTTAAAAGCATTCTCCCAGTAAGTGCATACACAACTGACCATCAAGGTTCCCATGCCTCTTTCACCCAACAGCGCGTCGGTTATATTATGCCGAGGAGTTCCAAGATTGTGTAATCACGACCCATTTCAGATTTCTCAACATCTTTGACCAATACCAAAACCATATACAACGTTATGCTAACAAATGAAATGAGATGTGATGACAGGTAAGGGATGCTGCGCGCTGCTTGCTGTGTGGATGCGCCACAGCAGGTCCCATACTCATGCTGGTTCTGTATGTGCAGGATAGAAGAGGCTTCATGAGACAATGGTCGCATCGCATTGGATCAGCCTCATGCTAGACCCATGATAGCTAGAGCCCATCCTCCCAGGAATAGCCCACGAGGCATCCTTAATGAGCCGCCGGCGGCTATGTCTTGATCGTCAGCTGCGTTTGATCTCGTGGCATATGTTTGCGTTACAGTCGAGACATGCGTGCTTGTCGTCGTCACGGTCACCACGGAGCCCGAGTTGCCTGTACTCGTGCTCGTTACTGTCGTCACGCCCGTGACCGCATACGTCCTAGTAGACGAGTTACCAGTTGCAGTGCTGGTGACCGTTGTGCTCGTGTTCCTGGTCTGAGTGGTCGTGCTCTTCTGGTTGCTTGTACTCGTTGTGGTGATGGTGGTTGGGCCTTTTGAGCCGTAACTGGTCGTAGTAATAGTCGTCACGACTGCGCTAGCAGGTGAAGATGATGATGTAGACGACCTTGCAGTACTCCCAGACTTATTGCTAGTAACCGTGTCAGTGACCGTAGGCGTATTGCCGGACTTGGTACTTGTAACTGTGGTGGTGATCGTGAAAGTGCTCCCTGAGGACGTGCTTGTAATTGTCTTAGTTTTGACTAGCGACGCTGTATTAGCTTTGAAGTTACAGTTGTTATTCCTAGGGGGTTCAAATACTTGTCGCAGGTGCTGCAGAAGAGATAGTAATTGTGAGTGTTGAAGTTGAAGCTGTGGCCGAGTTCGTAACCGTCGCCGTCGCGGTACTTGTATAAGTTGCCGTGCTAGTAAAGGACGAGGGAACGGAAGACGTAACAGTGGAAGTGACAGTTGAAGTCAGGTAAGAGGTAACGGTAGAGGTGTAGTCAGAGGTAGCTGTGGAGGTATAATCCGAGGTATACGTAGTGCTAAAATATGAAGTAACAGTAGAAGTGTAGTCGGAGGTGAGAGTAGACGTATAATCCGAAGTATACGTAGTACTGAAATATGAAGTAACAGTAGACGTATAGTCAGAGGTGACAGTAGACGTATAATCCGAAGTATACGTGGTACTAAAATATGACGTAACAGTAGATGTATAGTCAGAGGTATACGTAGTGCTGAAATATGAAGTAACAGTAGAAGTATAGTCAGAAGTAACTGTGGCGGTGACCGATACGGTTACAGTTGATGTAAGTGACTGCGAAGAGTATCAAAATCGTGCCTCTATGCTCTGAGATTCCCGTGATAATGCAGTCTAGATGCAAGCGACGGGGCTGGGGTTACTTACCGAGTAGTCTGATACTGTTACAGTTGATGTGTACTTCGCAATAATATATTAGCGAGCTGTGATCCAGAGGCTTGTTAGCTAATGCAGTCAACGTAGATACTCACTTTTGAAGTTTCCGTCGCCGTTACAGTTTTAGTGTCCGTGTCCGTCTCAAACTTGGTCTCAGTCGCGGTTTTAGTATGACCATTCGTGATCGTCTAGGTAATGTTAGATATAGTCTCTTTGATATTATTTGATACTCAGCCCGCAACTCACAATTGTGGCAGTGTATTTTTTACTAGAAAGAATATGTTAGCAAACCAGCCCCCATTCGACCTGGACACATACATATACGCCCTCACTCCCTGGACGCACGGGAAAGGAAGAGATTAGTTGACTTCGGGAACGACTTACGTCACAGATTGAATGTCATGGATTCCATGGGGCTTGGGGGGCTTAGGGGGCTACCGTGAATGGTCAGCAAATGAGGTCGAACTAGTTGAAATAGAAGTCTCGTTGGTTGGCCAGCATTCAGCCTAGATATACATTCTTGAAATGCTCAGGATTTGATGGGCTTTACATACTACAGGGCCACATATCAGCATCACTTTCAACAAGGAGGCCCTGGGAAGAGGCGGAAAACAAAAATATCTTCTAATAGACTATCATCGACTAACCCTCTCTGTGTTTCCAACCCCAATTATCATCCATAACGGTCACTGTTTCTGTGGCTGTGGTTGTAGATGTAGATGTAGATGTGTCAGTAACCGTAGTCGTTTTTGTAGTTGTTGCCGTTGTAGTAGATGTCGATGTCGATGTAGCCGTGACTGTTGAGGCCATGCAAGTAGGATCCCAGCCATTATGGCCACCGTGACCCTATCAACACATCGTTAGCTTGGTTTAAACTTCAGACTTGGCGTCTTCGAGAATGAATAAGATGACCACTTACCATGCCACCAGAGCCTCCATGTTGGCCACCCCTATGTCCACCGCCTCCATGTCCATGTCCAAATTCATTTTCATTACTTCCGTGTGTATCACCTCCCTGCGAACCACCTCCGTTCCAGTTTCCTCCGCCCCAGCCTCGCCAGAATCCACCAACGTTACCGAAGCCTCGTTCCTCGAGGGTTGTGTCATCATCGCCCTCTCTCGGGTCGGCATTACTTCTCTTATAGTCATGATTATGCTTTCCAAACTTAGCTCCGCTATTCGAAGGCCAGTCGCTCCCCCCTTTGTATTTGCGCCCCGATGAGCCAGGATCACGATGGCCATTCGAGCTACGCCAGTTAGCAGAGTTTGGAGCTGATGTTGATACATAGGTAAACGAGGAGCTAGAGCTTGACGTTGTAGTTGTCGACATAGTTGTTGTTGTCTCTGCCTCCGTACCCTCGTTTTGGCTACCTGCCTGGTTGACCTTGAAGCCAAAGTCATCAAATTTGAATCCTGAATTCTCATTATGGCCCCCATTGTGACCTATGAAAATATTGCCAAGGCTGCCGCCAAAGTCGTTAATCGCACTCATCTTCGCAGAAGGGTTGTCGTAGGTAGCAGTCGTAACCCATGTCGCTTGGGTATGAGCAGTTTTCATATGATTTTTGGTATGAGTTGTAGTTGTACTAGAAGACGACCAAGTACTACTAGTAGTAGTGTCGCTCCCAGAAGATGTGGTTCCTTTGCTCTCATCTTCGTCATGATTCAAGCCAAAGCCCGGTTTCCCAAACCCGCCTCGGCCACCAAAGCCACCATTTTTAGACCCAAAACCATTATAAGGGGCATGGCCAGCTGGATAATTAGGAGCATGAAGGCCAAAGCCTTGAGAATCAAAACCGGCCGGGAAAGGGGAGTCCTCGAAATGAGCTTCATCATAGTCCATGCCAAAGTTACCCCCGAAAGCATAGGCTGCGGCTGTCGCCCACAGAAGTATTCCTTGCAGAGTTCTCATAGTGAAGCGAGGGAATGTACAGAGCCCAGAAGTAAAGACTGGCAATGCACTGAGTGACACTATAAACAGGATATTCTAGAATTAGGCCCGACACGTGGGTGACAGGTCGAAGACACCTGACAGTGAAAGTAGAGTATAACTGACAGAACTTGATCTGACACTGACGCTAACTCATAGTTATATACCTAATCCGCCGACCAGGTTGTAGTCGAACCTAATTGTTTCTACAGGATTGTGTTTGTCCTTTGCCAAGATATTCTGAGAAAAAACCGGTTGTTTGAGCCGTCATGGTTCTACTAAAGCCGCAGGCAACTATAGGAATCTGTTCCGGAAAGTTGAACACTAATTCACGAGCAGCTGGTACTCATTACCCATTCGGTGAAATATGTGAACCCAAATGATAGTAACTACTTCTTCTTCTCATGGAATTGGGATATCCCATGTTTACGGCTCAAGTGTGTATCGCGTTTGTGAGATTTTCACACTAGAATATAAATTGAGTGGATGAGATATGCCTGGAGCTCCGGCGGTAACCATGCTGCACAAACCGAGCAACTGAGAGGCGAGCTGCATCACGGACTCTAGTTTGCATACTTGATCATACCGAAACTTGACCCAGCAAAGTTAAGATACATTTAACATGCAGGTATGTAGGTTGTTGTATCACTACATCTGTGGTGAGAAGGCTAAAAGCCTTGCCCTCGACATGGTACTATCTTCAGAACTCACAGCGCAGGCACACACAAACACACTCTATCCCTAGTAGTGGTGGTTTAGTTAAGCCAATCGGATTTCCAAACAATTAGAAGATATATGGCCAGGAGAATCTAGAGAACAATAACCATCTAAGGCGGCCAAGAGATCACAGCACCTCTGAATCATGCGGCAGAAACTAGCAGCAAATTGGGGAATTCAATCCGTTGAAAATTATTACATAAACAAGCTATTCTGCCCACTACTATGAACAAGAAACTGGTCACAAGAATATCCAAATCCTATTTTTGTGCTGCAAGGACGGGCATAATCTTCGAGCTTAAAATATGTTAGTATAGATTGTAGCAAAGGCCATACAGGTACCTATACCATACATCTCCTTTCAAGATTGCCACATTTAGCACTTTACTTTGCTCCGGTGCACAATGATAAACTTTATGTAAACAGCGTATCGGGGTTGAAATGTGTTCCTTGGAATACCAATATGAATCAAGAAAATCTTCATGCGAGCAGCTTGCTCCGAACACCTGCCGGTCATAAAGGTTGGCGCCTAGTTTATCCCTTAATGGTACAAACACTAGTTTCGCCGAAAAGCCAAGATAATATTCTTCCAGTTGTACTGTCTAGCCTAAGGGGTTTTGATGGGCATGAGAATTTTACTACCAGAGTAAACAGGTAGATGAAAGATTGAGATTAATGAAAAGATCACATTAAGCCGCGATGTAAAAGTTATCCCAGATGTATAAAGAGAATCTCAAAATTTAATCAGACGAATCCTTTGTATTCTTCTACCAGAGGCATATCTGACACTCATCAAGTAGATGTTAGGGGAACCTATGAAGCTGATATTGCGTTCCTTCCTGTACCTTGATCTAGGAGAACCACGAACCACGCGAAGACTTTCACTAGCACTTACAAGATATAGCCATTTAACCCCTTACTGTACAGAGTTCGATGCAGTCATATTCATAGACTGGCCATGCCGGACGTGAAACCTTCACGTGATAGGTATAAGTAATACCTAGGCGTCACCGAGTTCAACAGTTTATGTTGACTAATGCCTATCTAGGTGGCGAATTCAACGACCTATATCGCAAGGATTAACTGCACGATGGGTAACAACGGGCCAGTTTCTGGTGGGTTGACTATACCACATTCATTCATCAACACATTATGCTTCAATCGGCTCCTCAGATTGCCGGGAGACCCTGAGAATCAGTCGACAATAAGCGAACAAGCACATGCAACTAGGGACCTGGTGAAAATACCACCCTTTACTTTGGAATCATGGATCGAGACCATGGTGCCACTTGTCTTTGAGCACTTACGATAGCTATTTTGGCGTGCCTTTGGCATGTCATCATTCCGCCACATATATTAGGAGCGTTGTCTGTTCCTCCATCGAGCATGTTCAACGTCCTTAGGTTGCTGATCCTAGATGTTATGTAATTGTATGTACATGCACATGTAAATAGTATAAGAATTACTGTCTCACACACTATGGCGCACAAGTCAATCCTAACTGGAGAATCCTTCATCTCGACATTGCGCTAGAAGATTAAGAAGGGCATTGAAATGCGAGCGTGGAGTTACGGTATACAGCTATAGTGGCGGTGACGCTGTCATACAATTTCTTGCTATGGATGCTCCCTTACATAGAAACTTTGATTGCTCTCATAGTTTATTGGTCGGATAAGGAAATGTGAAAGAAGCAGCCGCGCCTTGTCCTCAGGGAGGGAATCATATGTACTAGGGCCACATTCAGAAGAACAAAGACGCATCTAATTGCTGCCCAATAGTGCTTCTGGTCGATGTAGCACCAAAAAGCGGTTGATGTTCATTACACGGCTAACTCGACCATTCCTAGGGAGCTCTTTATCCAGAGAGTCGGCGAGCTGGTGTAGTAATATGGCTTGCCATTGGTGAAAGGGCGGTGGGCAAGAGAAGGGTCCATGATCCTTAGCAACTGCTGCATCTTGTTTGCATTTACCCAAAGCTACTGGTTTATGATCCGGGGTAGGTGGCAGTCGGTCTCCTCACCTGGCGATACCCTACAGAACTATCGTCGCGAAGTATAGGCAGGGGAATCGAACGAACCCCCCTTTTCAAATTCCTGTCGCATGAACAGACCCTGTTGAGCTATGTACTAAACAGGGGCTCGACAGGATACTCGAGAAGCTTCTGAATAACTACCCATTTTGTGTACCAAGGTTGGGCGCTTGCAGAAGGGGGGCGGCCCGAGCAAATTCTAGCCCGGCGCAGATTTCAGAGGATGGTGATGAGAAGCTACACCACACTGCACCATACGACACCACACTACCCTTGCATGAGGAAACTCGCATCGTTCCAGAGCATGCACTACGTGGTGTCGCGGTGTCGATCCTTTCCCCCCGGCATGCCCCCAAGAAGTGAAAATTATATGAAAGTTTTTGAGATAACATCAGGACTCTCGACATGATTCGTAAGTGAGTTCTCGGTGTTTTGACCAATCCGAGACATGTTGGGGCGAGGTTGCGGTTACACGACATCTTTCCCAAAGGATGCGTTCTCGGGGGAATGGAAGGGGGGGGGGACATTTTCGCCACTTGCAGTCTTTGACAGCCTTTGTCATACGATATACGTCGAATACCTTTATGGACAGACTCTCACACGCACATCAAAGACCATCAGTTGTGACAGTATGACGATAAACTGTATACGCTAGAGGCCCGACTCATTTTGTCTGTGTTCGTACGTCGGGAAGTAGTGTAACTGACATAGGAGCTATCTGTCCGGTTGGAGATACCTCGTACATAACAGTATTCGCGTTGCAAATAAAACTCCATTGGCTAGACAGTGCTACAGGATATCTGTATCCGCCGCAACGACTTCAGGCAGTTCTCAGCTCTTAAAGCACCCTGCTGGTGCCATGAGAATGGAGAGCTTCGAAATGGGGATTGAAAGGAATCGGCCACTTTCAGCGTGGGCTCTTTTAGAACCCCATTTCCCAGCAAGTATTATGTGGCGTAGTCAGACAAGCTTATCATCTACAGGTACATACAGTAGTATGTAGGACGTGGTTCTGCTGTCATTTCTTGTAGGAGTCACGAGTCTGCAAACAAACTTGAACGGCATCGTGAGGCTGAGCAGACCCAGAACCATGGTACCACCTCAACTCGTGTCGCGAGGGCGAAAAAGAAGTCGAACATTCCGTCTCGCCTGGGCGTTCTTGTGTGACGACTTTGCTGTCTCTGGTGATTATACATGCCCCTTCATGCTGAATGGGCTGTCTTTTATGAAGACAGACTGTCATGTCATGTCTACCATCTCAATCATTTATACCTAACGGATGTAGTGTTAGCTGCGGTGCCATTGTGGCTTACAAGAGTACCGTATAGGTACACTATGATACCTAATGTTAAGCAGCGAATAGGGCATGAAGACGATGATACCTCACCTGACAGTGCTAGTTGACTGCTGCGGAGGCGTTTGATTCACCTCCTGCATATCACCGACTAACCGCGGCGAGGTGCTTGTGCAGCGTCGCAAAGCAACCAAGCAACCAAGCAAGCCACCACATGCTTCCTAAATCCTATAGTGCTTGGCGGCCCGTGCAGTAGAGCATCGTACCAAGATCAGGCGACAGCGTCCAATCCCAACTCGCCATAACCAGCCACCAGTGGCTTGTAGGAAGCTGGCGCGGAGCATTCTTTCCAGCCGAAAAGCACAAACCAAACAACCCCGGCGTCTTCCGAGCGGTCAAACGTCTGCGGTCAGCTTATCATCACCTGGGCAGTTCGACCCGAGTTCGGTTGAAGTGGGCTGGTCACCTGGCCAAACACTTCTGCGGGCTTCAGCACTATGGCGCAAAAAGACAAGCCCCGAGAGGCGTCAAACTCTGATGTGCCATTGGAATGAAGCTTCCTTCGGCATCATGAGTCCGAGACGGCAGCGGAGCTCCGCGTCGGATGCGAATCTGAAAGAAGAGCACATCCATCGGCATTCACATGGTCAGCCGACTATGCCAATGACGAGATTGATACGCAACTCACGTGTGATAATGACGCCTTGATAAGAAACTACCCCACGGCACTTCTCATTCAGCGACATATCACTACATGTAAGGACCTAGTAAAGATAATATGCGGATAGTGTAAGTAATCAACAATGAACGGCTGGTTGGGGTGCTGCGCAAAGAACTACCCGCGCAGATTCGCCCGTCAGCCAGCCCCAGCAGCTCGTCCAACCCCCGTCAGCATTGATACGAATTGCACTCACGCCATTATTTCCCCATATCGTGAACGCTTTGGTCGCTTCCAAGTATACAGTAGCCTTTGGACTTCAGTATCTCTAGTCGTATAAGTCTGCGAACAAGTGTTTTATTAATACGCGGGCCTGAAACTGCGCTGGCAGTATCCCTGGTCATGTTACTGGTGATCACCAGGCAGCTTGGGATAACCCTTCTATACAGTGCCGAGTGTTCCTGAAAATCCGTCTACGGAGCCTGCTTCAAACCCCGACTAGAGAGATAACCCATGAGAAAAGATGACAGGCATTAGGAATCCCCACCTATCTGTGTCTCCGCTACTCTCCTCCACGCTTCTCTCCATGGGTCGCATGGGTTCTATCCATGGCAGAACCCATGCTTACCGTTTATGAACTTCCCCACAGAGATAAATTATCCCTGGAAATAATACAAAAGACGTGAAAATAACGAAGACATACCAAGTAGGCGTCGCTGCTCTACTTACTCTGAAATACGACGTACCTTTAATATCTTAGGTAGTGCAGATCTTTCACTCCAGGAACTCTGAAATCCATTGTAGCTATTACTAGAGATCGTGCAAGGTCTATTATGGACGTCTGCTGTGCGCAGCGCAGATTGAAGCTCACCATCAGTATACTGTGTGAATAACCTCACATAGCCATCCCAAGATATAAACAGGACCAAGCCTTGCTCGCTCGCATGCTTTCTTGCTTTCTCCCTTTTCCCCCCTTACTGTGGCACACTAGGCGAAGCAAGTCACAAAACGACATGGTGTCCCAGGGCGCTGGCGACGATCGCTCCTCGTTCTAGCGCAGCACCCGCTGAAGCCGAAGAAGACCTTAGTCTGCGCCAGCAGCCCCGCTGTGAAGAGCGACGATCAACGGCGCTTTTATAACTCAACATCGATCTCGCACCAAAAACCCCGATGCGTGCGACGCCTCACGATGGGCAAGCCCTTCCTGCAATGCTGTGCTGATGTTCCTGTCACAAGGTAGTACAAAAGTCTGTCCGAGCATTCCAAGCATCGTGATCCCGCAAATTAAAGCGCAAATTTGAAGTCAGTCAAGTCACTCACTCACTCAGCCAGTCGCAAAGTATTTAGTGGTAGGTTACCTACTTGTCCACAGTGGACCGATCTTTCCATCATCGGGCATCTCCAGAGTGGTTCGTTCCACTTGAAATTAGTGTTAATCCAGTCTCTGGGAATTCAAATGTGTCTATCCCTGACGACTAATTAGTTGTATGCGGTCATGGTCCCAAAGCCAAACACGCCCCCAAAAAAGAAGCCCACGATGGCCTCATGCCATACGATGAGGAGACATTGGCCAGAAACAAACCAAGTTAGAGCCTCAGCTAGGAACGCCTCACTACCACCCATTCGTAGGACTGTGCTACGCACAGCCGTAAGATTCTGATTCCCCGCGCGGGGGATTGACGCATGGCATTTCGCAGAAAGCCCATCACGCGGGCACATGTCGAGGTTAGCTCCTCCTCAGGTGCGTGAGTGAGCAGCAGTGTAGCATGCATCGCATCGTTGTGCGCACACGTTACCACATCATGTAGTATCATACTAAGTACGTAGCGAATGGATGAAAAGAGAAGAACCCGTGTGATTGATGATAATACCTGTCTATATCCATTGTTCCCTATAAGATACGATGCGCAGATCTCTCCGGAACAGGACGCGCTCTTTACCGCTGTGCATGTAATACGCTCGCTCACATCGTAGTGGTAATCCGTAAGCCCCGTGAGAAAACGCGAGACTCTCGGGATGTCAGGGAAAAGAGATGCGTCAAAAGTCGTCGTCGTCGTCCTTGGTGTTGTTGCTGTTCCTGCCTGTTCCTGTTGATGCTTGTCTCGCGGAGAGGCCCGGTCCCTCTCGACGGGAAGAGGAGGCTCGCGCCGTCGACTGCTGCGCTTCTTCTTAGCTATGTAACCTTGCGTGAAACTATTGGCGCTTGATCGGTTGTCTGGCGGGCTATGGAGGAAGATCATGTAAGGCGAACATGGAACATGGTTTGTTGTGATCTTGGCCATGTAGTGTTCTTTTACTTGTAATCAATCTCAATTGATGCATTATTAGCCTAACGACATTACGGATACACGTGGATTTCTACACCGCAAGTATGCCTATGAGTTTGCGCATGATCTCTGTCCAAGGCAGGGAGTAAGGCTATCTGATTCCGTGTACGGCATCTTGTAACGTTTGCAAAATATGATAGGTCAATGGTTTCCATATACCTAAGTCTAGGTTCTTCAGATCCGCGTTGACAGCGTCGCCAAACCTTTGTGGCTTAACATTGGCGCTGCAAGCTAGGTACCTAGGCCTTTACCTTTCCATGTGATTGGTAAAACGGTCTCATATATATAACCAGCTTTCCTAAATCACTACTTATAATCGTGAAAATGGGCAAAAGCACGATATTCTCTTACCCCGTGGGTTGTGTCACAGTTTAACAACCGGGTCTTAGCAGCGCTCATAGTCGGCCAGAGTCGGCGTTAGTTACCACCCCGTACTCCGTACTGTACCTACTGTAGGCCATTAAAGCATCTATTAATGCGGCTGTGGATTATTCTAAGTAAAGGCCAGAGGCTTGCCTTTTACGGTCCAATCGCTGATGGCCTCGATTGCCGGATTCGGTAAGTCGAGCTTGAGCCAGCCGTTTGTTTTATCTTTGGAGCTGTTTGGCTGCGAACCCCTAGTCGCTTTCCTAAGTAGGAAGTCCGCAAAGTCCATTCCGGAAATTGAAGCTTGGTGGAGACTGTGCATATTTACAGTGCACACTGTATTTTCGAGCATCCTGGTCGATATCTTAATTCGTAGATTTGCTTAGTCAAGGCCATGACGGGTAGATCTGCTACTGTACTATCAATTTCTCAAGCTTCGTTCCTAGATCACCAAGATTTATGATTACTCTCCTTACATAATTGATATAACATCAGATGAAGTGTCTATATTATGATACTATTATCATTTGACACAGATTCTGCTAGGTATCCATAGATAATCGTACTTTAGGGTACCGTACTCTGCCTCTGCCGAGATCTTGAGGTTCGCAGGCACTAGATCTGACCTGCCTGCCCCATGGGCCAGATAAGCAAGTGTCATTTGGGTATGGAGGTGATTAATACAATTGATAATTGATCACAAGATCGATAGAATCTCTGGGGGTTCTCTGCAGATCTCCCTAGCTGCCCCGGCTTGCCATTGCATGCAAGCAGATGCGAGCTTCACCGATAGCGCCCGAATGTACTCACTCTCCGTAAATATACCGAGATATCTGTCCAATCAAAAAATCAAGTTTGAATATTCCCGCCTCATTTCCACTTGCAGGAGACCATCGTACCAAGGAGTGGTTAACCACACGCGCCTATTAATTTGGAGAGCCTGTCTCCTGACAAAAGTTAACTCACCTAAGCATACATCGATATTGTGGCACATTTTTCTGTCTTTCCCACATGCGGTTAGGATACCACACTACTATAATGACGTTAGTAGCGTATCTGCGGCGTACAGAACGCCTTCGCGCCATCAAGGAGTGAATTGAGTTGTACTAATTGCAACTTTGAGCACTGTGGCTTCTACTAGCGTTTCGCCCCGCGCGACTCAGACTTTGAGGGGACGTGGGATAACGATACCCGCGCCGCGCGTCTTGAAGGAGGGAAGCAGCCGAAGTGGTACAATAGACGCCAGTCGGAGCTTATTTCACATCCTTACAGACCGCCTTGTTTTAGCTGGGCTTGTCGTTCGATATCGTAGCTGAGGATGCTAAGTCGAGTAACCAGTGCTAGCGCGGGCAACTTCAGCAAGATACCTACATACTCCTATGGACATTGGACAACATCGGCGATCCGAACCCTAGTCTCTCGCTTCAAGTGAAAACGTGTCTACATATATGTATTGTGTGTAGAGATCCATAGAATCGGGTCTCGAAATACCGAATATGGGGTCCTGGTGTGCAGTAGACACGAGGATCAGGGTACTTACTGGTTGACATATCTAGGCATATGTGACTCAGTTGACCTTTACGCATCCTGAATTCTATTTTGCTAGATACCGTATCAGTAAGTAAGGAATGAATCCATTGTTCATCCTCCTGGGCCTCTCCAATTAAGAGAACTGGTGCTTACTGTCATAGCTGTTCGTTGGGGTTCGATGATTCGAACTACTTCAATATCACCGATAGCTATCCTTAATATTTTATCTACCTACTTCATTTGGCCACGGAGGCTTCAGCTGCATATTCTTGGCCATGAGGGCTTGACGCTCGGACGATATTTGTCCGTTATGTGCTTTGGGGCTGAGAGTGTCAATATTGGCGGGCAGAGTCGTGCGGTTGGATTTGGGGTATGACGTCAAGATTACGAGCTGTGTGGGCTGTCCGAATGCGGTAATTTGCTCTCCAGGAGGGGCAATGCAGGACATTGTACTTACATAGTACTTAGGTACATCCCCATCCTGCCCGTCTCCATCTGCCACAGCAGGAGCAGGAGCAGGCGCCGTCGTGGCCCATCTCACTCCTCCGCCGTTTCCTCACTAGGTATTGTCTAGCGATGTCGGGCGTGCGATCCGCGCCTGAAGGTGAGAAGGAATTGTTCTTGTTGGTAATCATTGCACAGAAATTAAGTCATATCTTGCGATAACTATCGCCCGTGCTGTCTCTGACCTTGATTGGTAGCTTGTCGCGCTTGCGACTCGGAGTTAGATCGATCACCGGAGAGTTTTGATAAGAGATGGTACCTTAGGACTCTGGTACCTATCTCTTGGCGGCATATAAACCAAGCTTGCCCTTGTCTGCCTTTTGACAGTATGTTGCCATCCGGGACAGACTGTGTTGCAAAATACAGTGCGCATTGTGCGTACACTGTTGACCCTTTTATAGGTACAGTAATTAAGTAGATTACTGGGCACTGTAGGCGAGTACATGCATCCTAGGTACTCTCTCATACCTACTAAAATCTGCGGAGGCACGCACATACACATGGTGTGTGGTGTAATGTTCCTAATGCAAAACAGTTTTTAGTACAGTAGCACGACAGTACGTACAGATATTAAGTGCCCCAAAAGCAGTGGCATCGCCATCGACTTGTCGCCGGCGTTATGCGATACTATTGGTGTGGTCTAGGTGATGGTGTTTTTTTAACGAGCACATTGTGCGCATGCCTTAAGGCAAAGTCGTATGTTTTTGATGAAAACTGTTACGCCACAAGAAGAAGACTTTTTCTATGCTTTTTCGCCTTGAGATCTTTGTAATGGCCGCCGCTCGTCCGAATGTTACTGTTAGATAGGATATCTCCGCACCGGATCATCCTGAAACGCAAAAGGCATCGCCCGAGATTCGCAAATCGGCGAATGTGCCGCTTGATCGACTGATAGTGTATCTAACTGCCGGTAGGGAAGTGTATATAACGGGTTATAGGTAGTGAGTGAATGGCATAAAGCTACCTGCCTAACAGACGACAATCACGACCATCTCGACACTTGGCGTCAGGTAACGACTGACATCGTTCTATAACATTGCATGAAGGGGGGTGGGGAGTTAGGACCTGAAAGTAGGGACTATCCGATTAGATTTTTCTCGGGGGAGAGAGGTCAAGATAGCTTCAACGACAAGTTTAGACGATGGGGTCGCTTCCATCTTCCATGCACACCATACTTACATACTTACTGAGGCGGCATATCTACTTGAGGGGAATGGAGGATAGACCGGTGAGGACGCCAAAGAGGTATCAGTTGATGTCGATCGGAGCACTCCAAAGCGCTAATTTCCCCTCGTTCACCCTCCATAACTGAGCCTAATTTTCAAAGTTCCGCTACCTAGTAGGGAGGGGGTTTCATTGGGTCTCAGGACAGGCCGGGCTTCAACGACCTTTCTTCCCATCAGATCAGACGGGCATTGCTGCTTATTAGCATAGTATGTAGAATATAGTTCTTCAAATTGTTTGTTCCCTTCCCCTGACTAGATTGCCGGTCATGGCAGGTCAAGCCGATCTTGTGTCGTAAAGGAGGGCCGCTGTCGGACTCTGTATCAAGAGAATCTTGGATCTTCGCCACCGGTGGTGGTGCCATTTGTCACTCTTATCACTACAGTTTTCCCTTTCGGCAGGCGCATAAGATATAGGGATGGGAGGTTATCATCTCGTATCTCTCACCGAGATAGAACTTTGTTCCAGTCACTGCACGTTTAAAAGTATTTTCGCTTCGGTGGATGGCACGATACCAAGATGCTGGGACAAAGATTCAGATGTTGGGATGGCATCGATGGATGGCTAGCCTTATATATGAGATGTCATGAGAACTCGTTGCAGTTTAGTGGCCAAGCATCGTGAGTGGTCTAGGCCCCCGTGGCATTCACGCTTGAAGAGTCTAGTTCCTACTCTTGGGTCTGGCCAGATGCGCATATCGCAGATCTTTTCGTTGACTGCCAGAAATGATAAATGAGCGTTGTCGCTCAATCATCGTTTTTTTCGTTTCACAAGTTTGTAAACATCCAGACATACGCATATGCAGATCTCAGGGATGTTGTACAAAGAGGAAGCTCCGTATTTCATGCCATATTCTTGTGAAATACCCGACGTCTAGAATGTCCCACGACTGGGTACAATGGGGTATTATTGCAAGTGCTGCCCACTCTAAAGCAACCTTTGTTATGAACCACATCTCGGTCGTATTAGGTATATATAAAATCCTACATCAAGATGTAGCGCTCATGTATTGTGGTGGTGAGGAAGTGGTAATGGTGGCATACTTTACACTTTAGTAAGGCAGATATACATATACAAACTAACGAGCCGGCTTTATGCGCCATTGTCATCTTGCAGAATCTTGCTATTAAGGCCTGATAGTGTATCTACCTATCAGTTCGCGCAATGCCAATTGTCTAAAAGGATTCGCTGCTTTGATGGGTTCGACGAATGCCTGCACTCGCTTCCGCTCAGTGTGTCTACCATACTTACTGTTAAAGCTTTATGACCGTGCCATCCCTGAACTATGCATCAAGCTATCTAGGTACCTTGCTGCATGTAGTTGGCGCGAAAATAATGTTGTGCTGAGTAGTGAATTGAGCGGCGAAGAATCCTAGCCAATCGTATTTCCATGCCGCCAAGCCTACGCCAAGCATCGTGGTGTGCTAAGGAGAAGAGGCTCATCCATGAACCAATGCAGCCAGGTTAGACACATGGAAATAGACAACGATACACTGGGGTGTATCACGAAAGTATTCCTATACATACATGGAGTTGCAAGCCCGAGAGTAGGTAGCCTTCATCAATGGATCGGGACCGGCTTTGTACATGATAAGTAGTAGGAGAGGTCTCTGGATGCTGGTCCTAGTCTAAGGGTTAGCGTAGAGACAAAGGGCCACTTTCTAAGAGCTCTCTCCAGATTCTCCAGATATAATTGTGGTGTTGACCTGGAGTCGAACGAACGTATGGGGCTGCACTGACTAGAGACGAACTACTCCAGCTATGGCGTGTCACGAACCTGTATATGTTTGCGGTGTGTATTGGGCGAGCAAGCCCAGCTCAGCTCCGTATCCTTTTCTCCTTTCAGTGTCGTCGTATAATATGCCGTATGCATCGAGGTTATACTACATAGTAAGTAGATCCTTCACAATGCTACATGCAAGCTTGCACCAGCAAACACCACCGCGCCCTATACTACGCTACACTGGCTGCCGGCCGTTATAAAGAATCGAGAGACTTATTACTCTAGAAATATGCGGCACCTTCCGTCCTGGCGCAGCTCTTGACTGTGTACTCTACGCATTGAACTTGGCACCCTTTCTCTGACCGAGATGGCATTACTGAATACCATTAGCACACTGCTAAAGCAAGGTAGACGTCGGGGAGAGACATGAAGCGCATTAGTGTTGCATCCAATACTGCAACTAACTCCAGCGTCTGTCTTGGGCGACAAATGGGAACAACGCGTGCCAAATGAACGTATGATTCCTAGCAGTTGGATCCTGATAAAAGTATGGAGTGGGTATTAGCGAGTCGTGAGGGACATACTAGTACATCTCTCATGACTGAGGGATGAGGAGCAAATACCTCTCCTCTATCGATCAAGTTGACCGCAAGTGAGTTGGATAAAAGTTGGACAGACGTAACGTTTGAGTTCGCTAGTGAGCAACTGGTTAAGACTGCTGTAGTCAGTCTCACCATAGAGGCACACAATTGCAGACTCTATCTACAACTTAAGTAACTTTTACCTAAAGAGGCAAAGATGGGACCTGATTCCCAGGGACCAAGGGTCTATCGAGTTGCAACAGGGTTTTCAGGACGTTGAGGTTGGCTATGAAGGGATGGATGGATGGATGGATTTTACCAGTATTTGTTTGGGTCTCGGATGTGTGGTACCGTGGTATGAGGTGGTGTGGTTTCTCTCGTGGCCGCCACCAACTAACTCTATCCGATAAATGGGGACTCGTTTAGAGAAAGCGGCGTGGAAATGGCGTTTTTATTCGACCTTGTCGGCGCCGGTCTGCGAGACGCGAGGATGGATCTCGATTGGCTCGCTCCCGATAAGGGTCGAGGATGCGAGAGAGGCACGATAATGCACGGGGCGGTTAGAAGCCTCGTTTCTGATGCACTCCTCTTCCTCGTCCACCGGCGCTGTTCCTAGCCCACTCCTCCTGTCTCTGTCTCTGTCTCTGTCCTGTCCTATCGCTACATACATGTATAGAGTGACATATCTGCCGCCGTCTGCACCTCTCCTTACTGTATGTAAGTACTACACCACTTGCACTGACTGGCCCGAATCATATACCAGCATTCCCGTATGGTGTTGCTTTGCATTGCGCAGCCGAGACGCGCGGCATACCGGATGTAGTGTATACCAACCACACTTGATAGTTGGTGCCGTGTTGCCGCCTGTGTCTGTTATTCTTGACAACCTTCGAGACGATACCATGTAAAAATCCTGTACGAAGTAAGTAAGCACATGCATGCTGCTTACAAGGTACCTATCCCTGCACGCACGAAGTACAGTATGTTAGAAAAATTTCCTTTTTTCTTCCCGTTTTGTGATTGGTAAATACTCCCCTCCTCCTACGTCATGACAACCCCAAACAGTCTCGCCTCTCGCCATGACTGCAGATAACTGTTTTCAATGCACCGTACGTTGATTTTATATGGAGGCTCGGGTACTCAGAGGGCTGTCTGAATGGCTTCATACGAACAAATGTTCCAGTTGCTCTTATCACTCAGAAAAGCCGAACATAGCCACAAAGCTTTCGGCGTCCGATACTTTAAGCAATTATAGTGCTATGTAAGCACAATAATTTTGCTGATATTCGGATTTCTACGGTAAAGTGTAGACTGTATAATGTAGCATAAGAGAGGTGTAAGCTTAGAGGTCACATGGTAAGAGTTGGTAGGACGAGACAAAAAAAAAGAATAAGATATTAGGCAGTTCTGGAGTGCATGATCAAAGCAGCTAGTTTAAGACAGAATAGGAGTAAAACCTTCAGCTCCAGAATCCAGCTCGTAACCTACATGTACAATACTGTACTCAACGAAGAATGGGATAGCTTGGGTGCATCTATGGACCTACCTAGGTATGTAGAGCTGTTGTAAGGTAACGGATGATCTGGACATCCAGAAGAGCTGCCTATAATTCTGGCTCATATTACGCCCAGCTAACTCATATAGAGAAAGACAATGAATCAAGCAAGCTTCAGTGAAGACATTGAAGCTATTCGCAGTACCTACAGTATTTTCTGGTCAGAGCTCTGACTGCTAGTGTAACTACAGCCCTGGTTGCTTGCGAGACAGTGCGACGAGAGGCGAAGGGTGGGGTGGCACAGCGATGTCATCTCGAAGATAATACAGTGTAAGCGTACTACTACTCCATATGTAAGCTTGCTGGGTCCGTCTGTTACTAGCCAGATTGCTGAGGGAATCTTGGATCATACTGGAAGATACTCGTTGATAGGCATGCTCGGCATGGCACCACAAGATGTGACCTTCGCCTATGACATTACCCACCACCAAGACTACTTTCCTCATCGTACATTTAGAGAGGCGGGAGGGTAGACAATGACACATGAAGACAGTACTAAATATACGCATACAGTATTGCTGAAGAATCTGTGTCATTGGCTTTTAAAGACCTCTACTCTACTCATACTCGCCCTTGAAATACCTACACTGAAGTGAGCGAGGTCTCTACTTGCCTGGTCTAGTCCGCTGCAGATAAGCCTGTACAATTCACTTTCTATGTACTCAAGCGAGAGGCATTGTAATAGATTGCATTCGTCAAACTGCTGCTTGATAAATCCTGCCTCGAGTACCTCCTGCTGCTAGTAAGTTCAACCGTTGGCATTCTTTGCGAACTACGCACTGGATAAATAGGCCCTGCCTCTGTCCTGACGGTCCTTAGCCCCAACCAAACCTTAATTGACAAGACACAGTGCGGTATCAACAGCTACCTATGTACTTACGCTACTTAGGTATCTCGTCATTTGGCAGCGTGTCCCACCTGGGTGATGGGGCACAGTGCTGGAGCCATGGCTTGGCATGACCTACAGTACCTAAGTAAGTAGGTAGCACCAACGGCCGGTTGACTTGACGTGCATGCATGAGGCAGCACAGGAGGGCTGGTAGGCAGGTTACATGCAGCCAAGGGCTTGGAGGCGTAGAGCCCCCTCTACTAACTGTCAACGGTGTAGTGGCTGCTACGGTCCTGACCTACAGTCCCTAGGTACCTGCTATACCAATACTGTAGTTATACTGTAAGAGGGCTAGTACACGTAAATTATAGGTGGGTTACTGTTAAGTAGGTTCTCTTAGTGTAGGTACTTCCCCTCCAGGTACCTACTGCCTACCGCCTGCTGTGTACTGCCTCCCACTCCGCAGCTTGTGTAGGTAGTGTACTGTAGTGTACTGTAGTGTAGCTACTCGCCTCCACCACGGCGGCGCCGCTTACAGTATAGCATCCCCAAGGTACCTCGCACGCGGCCTACAGTACGCCATCTACATGCCTGTATCTCGTCACTGAAAAACCCTTTCACCAGGTGCAGGTAGGTATTAGTAGACTGCCGCCGCCTACATCCCATCTCATCCTTCCTCCCGTCGGGTTTTGCTGGTTACCAAACCTCCCGCCCTACATCGTCGTCACTTTGGACCATAGGCCTAGGATTGATTCATTGTACCAGCATACGAATATCCCTTCGTCTTGATTCTTGGTTGTTGCTGGGTGTGTGTGTGTGCAGGCTTCCCTCTCCTGCTCATCATCATCCTTACTCCGTGCCTTTGTTGCCACTCGAAACGCCGTCTCTCCATGGCCAAATATCCTTAGTTTACTCGGTGTTGTTGCTTCCAAGTGAGTCACTTTTCTAATCTGTAGCTATTCGGCACAAATATCCTTCACTTTTTAGTGATGGGAGAGGCGACTTTGCGGAACCAAGACGTTGACTGTTGAGACAGGTGCTGGAGTTCACACCATCTCGTCTTATACCTGACCCCCCCCACATACTTACTTCCTTAATCACCACTGCTCACTCTCCCATAACGCAACTGCGAAGCGGAATTCTGGACGGATCATCACCTGTGTGCGCGCGTTTTCGACTCGCCATTGTTAATAGTCCCGCCCTCTCCTTTGCAATAGTCTGCTGTGTGTTGCTTGGACCTATTAGTTGCTGTTGACCGATTATACTGCTCGCCTATATTTGACGAAGTTTATGATCTCGACTATTCTATTACATCCACGCGCCTCTGCTACTGGACGTTATTCTGCTGTCAACTCGTCCACCGTCTGCAATTCTAGGATTTGAGCAGTTACGCCGTGTTTTTGAGAACTCGTTTGCATTGTTGCTGGAATATTGCCTTTGTATTCGTGTAATCATCTCCGCAGTGTTCCGGCTTACTTTCAACTTGATTTATCTTAGGACTTATCTGGGTTTTCCCTAATGAACGGTCTTTAGTGTTTTTAGCCACACTTTCCGGTAAGCACCTTTTTCTTTCTAACCAGCTACTTCTTTGCACCTGTTTGTTATTTGAGACTTGCGTCGTTCGCTACACCAATTGAGACATCAGCGTTGGGTGCCACGTGGGAAGAGGCTGTTCCGGGATTTGGCTGCGATAAAAATGCGAGACGCCATTCCAGGCACCGTCGCCTGTGACAACCTGACGAGCTTTCGAATTCGTCTTTGATTGCTACTTGAATCGCATTCCTTTCTCAACCTTTGGACGGGTTGCTTGCCCCATGGCGTTATCATAAAATCCTCATAATGCCCAGTGTCCCACCACTGGTTGCGCGAAACTTTATGATCGCAGCCATTCTGTAGCAGCGTACCAGTCGATCAGACAGATACCAAGTATTTCTTACTACTATCGTCGTTTTAGTGCTTGTTATACCATGGAACTTTATATGTTCTGGAATCATGCTAATGCCACTCTCTTCCTTCCTAGGTTCTTACATAGACCCAAGCACCCTTTCCAGACATAAAGTCGTTGCTGCCGTTGGGGATCCTTCAAGATCTGGGCCGTGGTACGAAGTCTGGCAAACCGTCATATTTTCCTGCTTCCCTCGTACCAAACCTATCTATCCTAAGCCCAATAGCGTTATCATAGCCGATTTTCACTTTACCACGCTTCTCCCACCACCTTGTGTCATCCGGCAACCCATATCCGTGGGAATGCCTTACACGCCGCCTACCCATTGCTCGCCCCCGACCTCAGCTCAAATCTCACCAGAAGCCAGTCGGCGATCTTCATTCAACCAGAGCACGACAGCTCAATCAAGACCGGCGTTGCCACGATCCTCCTCCTACCTGACTAGACATCGCCGCTCCATCTCTGCCTCCGCAACTCCAATATCAGCTCTCAACCATGGATCGACTCCGGATATAACTCCCCCTGGTACATCGGATAACTTGAAAGAGATGGTAGCTAATCATTCGTCCAATGTCCGCCAGTCACCTCCCCCTGTTACCGATGCTAAGGTTATGCCGCCTGGTGCGATCATATCACCACCAGAATCCTCTAGTGAAGATGAGGGGGTACCAGACTTGGAGGTAGAGTCGAAGGAGAGGGAGAGAGAAATTGAGAGTATCAAAGAGCTAAAGGAAGCAATCAGCGCCATACCACAGTGCCGGGTTGGGTCACCAGTTCTGTGCCCTCCTAGTTACCCGTTGTTTCCATCCCAAATTGATCAGGTTATCGAGACACCGCCGAAGCCTGACGTTGACACAATCGCGCTCACACCCAGACGTGCAAAATCCCATTCAAGATCCAATACTGATACAGATCTTTATCTCTCTAAAATGACTGATGTGACGTCAAGTGGGTCGGAAGAGAACTCCGAGGAGGATTTGGCTCTGAAGCCCCCAATGGTGCGGAAAAAGTCTGGCGAACTGGTACGGCCTGCACTAAGGCCGGCGCATTTACGGCGTCCTTCAAGCATGCCCGGCACTCCTACATTTTCAAAAGCAGTTCATTTTGATTCTCACTTGGAGCATGTCCGACATTTCTTGCAGGTTGATAGACCTCTGGCGGTCAGCACAGACACATCACCCGCTGATAATTACGATAGTGACACAGAATATCCATTCAAGTCCGGTGAGAAGCGAGTTGTACAGGTACCTTCCTTCGAATGGGAGATTGTCATGCACAACCCCCCTGCTCAAACTCCCATTCGGAAAGGTCTGCCTGTCAGACTTGAGAGAGTGTGGATGTCTCCAGACCAAAAGTCTCTGATTGGCTTTGTTTCTGTAGCCAACTTGGCGTTCCAGAAAACCGTGGTTTGCAGGTTCACATTTGATTACTGGAAGACGACGTCAGAAGTTGGTGCAGAATACCACCACGACATTCGACCAGGGGAGAAGGAGGCTGGTTACGATCGGTTTCAGTTCAGCATCAAGTTGTCTGATATAGCTGATCTCCAAGCCAAGACTCTCTTCTTTTGCGTCCGATATAACGTGAATGGACTCGAGTATTGGGACAATAACAACAGTGTCAATTTCCAAGTCGACTTCCGTAAAAGATTCCCTACCCAGAATGGTAGGAAGGGTAGTCAAGGGGTGTCTTCACGACCATCCTTGCCTCGCAGCAACCGTCGTACAAATCCTTCAACAATAACCCGACCTAAAAGCATGCCTGTCGGTCCATCTGACGACTTTGGGCTCAGTTCGACGACAGCTGACAATCGACCGATACATGAGTTCCTTGGGGAATCGGAACCGCCCAGTCTGCGCCTGAAAAGTTCCAAGTCTACGGCCAGTCTACCTAGTGACAATTTGCCAGGACGCCTATCGACCCCAAGTGGTGTCGCATTTGCTAATCGCTATGATTTCGGTGCTTCGCTTAGCGCAGCCAAGCAAGCCCAGAGAAGTCCAAACTCGAGCCCACGGCAAAATGATGTTCTCTATATGAAGGCACATCAAAGAAACACAATCAGTTCACCCACGCCGGCCGACACCTCGCGGCCTCAGATTAGGGTTTCCCAGCCTACTTCATTCACAACCCAGCAACAGAATGGACCATCGATATACTCAGCCCCTTTCACTTCAAGCCCTGGACCGGCCTCTCCGTCGTCTGCCAGTATCACTTCCGCCTCATACGAGGAGATTCTTAATAAGTATTGCTTTGTACGTACATAATAAAACGTCTATCGACCGCTCCCATGGATCTCGATAACTACCTCAATCATCCGTATTCTCGTGTAACTAACGGCTTCGTCATTGTAGTTCAATGGCACCAAGCAGACCAGCCCGCCAATGAAGGACGGTACTCTGCAAACGGCCCGATACGATGGTACTTATGACTACTCCATCAACAGCTCAGAAAACAATCCTTCTCTGTCAGGCAGAAATGCCAGCAATGTCGTTTCTAACGGACCTGTCCCTGACCGGGACCAGTTCCACAGTATCCAACACATGTCAGATCGGTCTCCATTCGTATCAGATACCCATACTGCTAAAGCCATCAGTTGCTAGATGCTGCTGGGTACTCTGAAAGATCTGAATTTCTAGCGAGAAATCTACGAAGTTTTAAATCGCAGTCCATTTCCCCGTCTTTCGACATGAATTTCTAGGGCCATGGCGTTTTCAGGCTTTGCATCAGGCGTTCTTCGGACTTTGTTTTATGATACCCCCAAAATACACGAAAAGCGGGGTCAACAAACTTTTCGGGCAGTCATACTTCGACTGGCAGACAATGCGGGAGATAGGAGGGGAAAAGCGGCTTCAGGGGTGGTAATTCATGTGGCCTTTTGTCATACGCTTTCAATCGCGCTATCCATGATAGTGTTGGCGAGGTTTGAATGGGTGTGGAACGTTTTCTATTGCTTGGTTCAATAGACTGGGAGGAGTTGATGACTTTTCATCCATCCTACCTTTACCTGGCGTCATGATAAAGGCTAGGACGGCGGGTTCAAAAAGAATTATCAAAAGGGATATTGGCCAAGGGTAGGGTATGACCTACTCCGCTCTTGAGCAGTGGCGACATTGCTAACTGCTCAAACTGAAATTGACTTAACAAATATGATGATTACATGAGATGTACTTGACTCTGCAAATGTGAATGCTGTTGTTATCGTAGTATATGTCCCTCTTGTTTTTTTTATAACATTCCCCTCGAAGATCAAACTTGCTCCTGTGCTAATGTAGCGCTTTGGCGAGTAAGTGAGGCTCCGCGGGTACCAGTGGAAGACTATCTGAACAGGAATACTATCCTGACCCCCCTTTCCAGTTTTCATCTTCTTGTATTTCGTGATTGAGTATATATCTTCCTTATTGCCTTTAGGATTAATCAGTACTTCGTCCGTTGCAGATGTAATCGCTGTCTGCTGAGTGTCTCTTATCGATAGATCGTTGACTCTAAGGCACTCAATGATTAGAACAAGGGTGTCGAGGCTACTGGTGTGTAGATGAATGGATGCTGGCGTGGTAGGGGGATAGGGCTTTGAGGAGCTTCGTCGTGATACTTGCTTCTTTTGGAGTGGATGGGTGGACGTGGATGTGGATGTGAACTGTGCGGAAGTGTTGCGGACAACTAATATCGTAGGATCGTCGGATTGAAGGTGTAGAAGGGATCGGAAGAATATGCGATTGTTCTTCTCTGTTCTGTAGACCCCCTTTCTTCTATATGGCTTTTTTTTTGAGACTGTGTGTAGTACGGTCTTCGTGGTAGAGGTCTGAGCATGGCCCCCGTGGACAAAGCCGGATTACGTTTAAACCAATGCGTGTTCGTGCTGGTGATGGGGAGGAAAGCGGTAGAATTAGGTGCAGTATTCTGGAAGAAGATAGGTAGCGACGAGGTAAGATGGATTCCGTCTTTGATATGTCGACGGCTGCTTTATGATGTGGAGACGAGGCTCCTCCTTGGGATCGAGGCGCGTGCAACTACGTAGTCGACTATCTCCGCTTGGAAGCCAAGTTATTTTCTCGCCTATATGCGCTTCTAGGCATGTTTTGCTGAAGTCTTACCAGCGATCTGGATGTGGGCAGTTATGTTGAGCCTAAGCTGAATAGGGGTACGAGATGGACTGAAAGAACGGGATGAAGCCGGTTCCGATTTGCTTGCTCTAGGGATCAACGAAGTGATTATTTTTCACTAGGTATTTGGGCTTATTCCGATTTGATTCGATGATTTTTGAAAAGGGGAGAAGGTTGCGGTGTCTATTGCTGAAAATATAGTTGGCCCTGTATACTTAGCTTCCAAGTTGTGTAGGAATAGAGTTCTGATCCTGAAATATTCTGTCGAGCGCAGATATTTCTACATACACAGAATGCATCGTTTAATAACTATGGATCAGCACCGTAATATATGATGATATTGCTGATTTGGATGCTGGTAGGGTTGGGTAGAGCCTTCTTTCCGCCCCATTGAATTTCCGGCTTACTTGAACATGTGCAGATACTGCTTGGGAATTTCGGCGAGGAGATGCTGTGATCTAGAAATTCTCTTCTACGACGTGTATATATTTCCACGAATAGTTTTAACTAACCCTTTACCTGCCTGTTCAGGAGGACTATTCGAGAGAATGTGAACTAACAACATGCAGGTTACATGTACATTTTAAACAATGCCGAATGCTTCTATAGCGCTCGCAATCCGGAAACGTGAGAAGCTGAAGATTAGAATTATAGATTTTGACTAATATTATCTAATTGTTTACAAAATCTGTGAGCATTTAAGGCTCCGGGGCGTATCCTGCGGGAGGGTGTTGGCCATCAGGGATAGCGACCTTTGTGTCATAGTAGACGGGGGCCGGGTTGCCCTTCCAGGCCTTCTTGATGCTAGGGAGCACGGTTCGCTTCGACTTGCCGGAGCAAGATAGGTTGGGAGCAGGATATCTCGCGTTGCCACCGTTTGTGTTGAAGACACCAGCATACGACCAGTTGAAGTACATATTGGAAAGCTCGATCTCGCCATCCCAGGGGCGGACAGTGTCACCTGTCTTGTCGGCTACGAACTTGAAGACGTTGGCACCAACGTCGAAGCGACCCAGGGTGTGGAGACCCCAGTTGGCAGAGACTGTGGAAATCTCACTGTAGTGGTTGTAGTAATGGTCATCGGTGGTTCCCACGAGGTGCTTGGGTACGGCATCTCCCAGCAGGATACCCAGGATTCGGTTCTGGTCAGTGTACGTCTCGTTCTCGTCGAAAGTGATTAGGACAAGAGTGTTCTGCATAAATCGCTTGTCGTTGAGAAGAGGCTCAACGAAGGTGCGGGTCCAAGTACCAGCAGTGGTGATGTCTGTGTCATGACCATCGCTAGTCATATTGGGAGTGATAAACATCCATTGAGGCAGCCTTTTATTCTCAAGGTCCACGTGGAACTGAGTGAGGTTTTTGTTGACAGCCAGACGGTCAAGGTTACCGGCATTGGAGTTGTAGTTCATCGCGGGGTTGTGCTTGCGGACGTAGTCATTCTTACCGTTCTCGTGGTTGATCCAGGCCTGGCCTTGGAAACCACTATAGGGCATATCCTCCTGGTAGTGTGCCCATGAGATACCTTTGTCTTCGAGAAGATCGACAACTGTGGATATATTCTTGTCGATCTGATCAAAGTCATCGTTCTGCATTCCAAAATAGTCTCCACCGATAGAAGCAACGTAATTTGGCTGCGATGGGTGTGTGACGGCGTGGTAGCCGGATAGTGTAATTCCCTTCTTAGCAAGCCAGGCGAGATTCGCTGCTTATGGTATTAGTACTTTATGCGCTGGATACACATGCAACCAATAGACTTTACGCGAGGAAGCAGGACGTACGGTCATTGATGGCCATCTCATAGTCGGTGTTCTCAAGCCAGATGATAGCAATGCGGTCGAATGCCTTGCCCTTGACATGACTGGTAGGGCTCAGTGTCTTAGCAGTGGCAGCTGCAGCAGCGACCTCGGCAGTTCCAGTGGCCGTGTACATGTTCTCGATCTGAGCGGCGACGCCGCCAGCAACGAGTAGCACGGAGGGGTTGAGGCCACGCATCTTGACCAGAGGACAGCGAGTCTCAGCTAGTTTACACCTCGGGTGACAGCGGGAGGCGTGTCGAGAAACAGAGACGACACTGGAACAGGGTGTGGTCAAAGGATATTTCAAATGCCCAGCTGAGGCAGAGACGGGCGGCTTTAATACTAGCAGCTGAAGGGGCTCTCCGGATGAAAATCATGGTTGGTAACGGCGGTACATGCACGTGGGCACCTTACCATGTTGGTAAGCTCGTCCAGAACTGGTCAAGGGTATTGGTGGATGTCAATGAGGAGATTTCAAGAAGCCCCATTCCCATTATCCAAGATATGCACGTGTAACGCATGAAGGTCGGAATACGGCGCACTACTGTATGTGTGTCCAGATAGCCTGTCGACTAGGGCGTATGCTAATTATGTGATTATATTCCTATACTTGGTGGCTGGCGTAGTGATACAATTCTGAGTAACAGTCGGTGAGGCGCCTAGGATTGATCCGCAGGTCATCCCATCCCATCCCAGACTATGGTTCAAGTTGGGTGCCTTTCCAAGGACAGAGACAAGGACAACCGCATCGACAAAGCGAGTGTGAGGGACCCTAGACACACCTCGACACCTTACCTACTCAAGCAGGTATAATGGGTAATCGGCAACGCGTTGGCATGGGTACTTAAGTAGTATGGTTCATCGCGATGGTCATACATACACACTATTGTACTTCGTAAGTACAGTAGGGTTACATGCTGTCGATCGACATCCAGAACACGGTCAATTACGCCGTAACAAGCTACCACTGTACGCCGATTCGTAGACGACGAGCGAGCGAGCGGAATACGATGATAGATTCTTCACCGAGAGAAACTATTGTCGCACCACTTCGATCGCTGGTCGGGGCGATGGATCGGAAGAAGAAATGAAGAGATGAAGAGATAAAAGATATATATGAGCACGTGTTTAAGCGAAGGCCAAGGAGTGGCCAAGACCAAGAATGGGCTACCAAGCCCACGCTAGGAACGCCACCAAAATGCTTGTCCACCTCCTACGACGGGTTAGACCCGGGTCCCGCAAGCTACAGCACCCCGCTACCCCTACCACTAGCACTAGGTACTAAGTAAGATGTCGGATGTCAGGTCGGATGGATATCTGGTCGTCGAAGTGGTGTAGGTAGGTTTTGTAATGCCGTTGAATCGATTCGCTGCCGTAGAGATACTCTCTCTCGTCTCTCAAGCAGACACACGCCTAGGAATGCCACTGTCGTGACGAGTACCCATCAGTGGAAGTACTTACTTACGTAAGTTATGTAGTAGGTAGAGCAGAGTAGAGTATGTACATATGTATGTACCTTAGGTACGTAGGTACCTACAGAGAGGGCCCCCCGAACCACCTGCCGATTGTTACCCCTGTCTTTGCACGAATGGATCTCCTTCTCAAAGTCCTCCCATCTCCCACAACATAGATTGGCTGAGAGAGCATTTCATCTTTCCAAAGTTATAGACTGAAATACATATTGTTGAGCATTGCCTTTATATCCATCCCGTTTTACATACTCTACAATACATACTTAAAAAGTTGAGGTGGTGCAACCGGCTCTTCCGGCACCTCTCTTTTGCATTTAGACTCTCACGACATCAGCACCTATCATAGAAGAGCAAGATGGAGCTTTTGGATCACATTCGGAATTGGAATCCACAGCGTTCCGAGTATTCCAGTCTACCAACTACGCCAATAGCGACAACAACATCTGCTGGTCCCTCATCAACACCAGGTGACAGTGAGTGCTCGCATCCTACGGGCATCGCAGCCCGTCACTCACTGTCCCGGTTTTTTTCCGACTTTACTTTGGGTTTTGCAGATGGACTTACCGTACCGTTTGCTTTGACGGCAGGTCTCTCTTCACTAGGTCAGACTAATACTGTCATCTACGCTGGCATGGCAGAGATTTGTGCCGGTTGTATCAGTATGGGCATCGGTGGCTATTTGGCGGCACGGCCAGACAATAATGAAGCCGATCGTGGAAGTGATGATCAAGAAAATGATCAAGAAAAATCAACGTCATCCATACCTCTTCATCAGGATCGAGGAGTGGCCGACTACATAGCTCCATTGCAACTTCCCCCGGACTTGCTGCAGAGCGTCATGGCCCATATCAATTCGTCTCCGGAGATCGCGGCTCGAGTAATTGATAGCCCTTGTTTTGCCAGGGACGAGCCGAAAGAAGAGCCAACTAGGACGGCTCCCATTATTTCCGGTCTATCGGTTGCCCTCGGGTACCTTCTGGGAGGTTCTTTCCCGCTTGCACCCTATTTCTTCGTCGCTAGAGTCACTGAGGGATTAGTATGGAGCTTTGCCATCTGCATAATAGCTCTTTTCATTTTCGGATTTACGAAAGAGTATGTATTGCACGTTAACCCGACAAGGTATAAATACAACCCGAGGACACAAGCAAGCCGGCTACTTCAGTGGAATCTCGTCAAGCCAAGCCTTTGGGAGGGCGGCAGGATGGTTGTGTTTGGGAGTATTGCAGCCATCGCAGCGGTGCTGTGCGTCAGACTATTCGATGGCCTCGTATCCTAAGTCACTCGCCGCTTCGTTTATCATGTACCAATCAATTTAATTATAAAGTATATCACAATGCTACCAAGCTGGCCGTTGGCGCATAGCTGTGGTTTCGAGGGCCAGCATCACTTTATCTTTTACATCCTAGCTTTGTTGTGTCTTGTCACTTCATTGTGGCATTGGAGGCGGCCCGCCGCTACCGACTATCGGCATCATCGGAGGCGGTCCTCTGAAATTAGGGAGAGGACCACCGCCTCTTCCCATCATTGGAGAAGGTCCGCCAAAAGGCATTCCCATACCAACCCCAGGAGGGCCCATATTGCCTCCAGGTGGCGGCATATTGTGTCCCGGTGGAGCTCCTGGCCATCGTCCCATAGGAGCCATGCCCGGCATAGGCCGCCCCGGGTGTTGCCATTGCTCGTCGATGACCTCACTAGCGACTGAGCCATCATCGTCAGATGGACCACCAGAGCTCTCTGAACTCTCTGAAGTGTCGTTACTTCGAGATGGCTTGTTTTGACGGCTAGAGCCCCTCGAGCCGTGTGAGCGTTTGCGACCTATATTTGATTCGTCAGTGATTGCAGGCCCGGTATCAAACGACCAAATTTATAACCCTTACGGTAGAAAATCCAAATGACGACCAATAACACCACTAGAACTATGACCCCGCTTAGAATTGCTCCGACGTAGTCTGAATGGTTGGATGATTTTGAAGCTGACATTGCGGCAACTGGTACATCTGTCGAGTCTGCACCACCGTTGCCGAGTGTCAGCGTCTGAACGAATGTTGATTCTGGCCGCACAATTGTCAATGTGCGGACACCTTCGGCTTGTGGTATTCGTCTCTCCATAAAGGTTGTCTGATGTTCATTCATATCTGATGAGAATCCTACGCCCGCCATTATTCGTATATGACAGAAAGACGTTAGGCAAAGACAACCAAGTAGCTGTGATTTTGCGGAAGAAGATTCTGACTCTTACCATCCATTGGTTTCGTGGATATCTATTCAATTGATGCGCCGGGCTCCCTAATATAGTCTTGGTATTTAAAGACGCTAACACTTATCAACTCTACCCAGTTTCTCAAACCCGTGTCTACAGGTTAACCACACCTTGATGGCTGTAGATGCCCAATCACCTACGTTAGACACGTTATTTCTGCCAGGCACGCTTAGGTGTCTGCATCAAGCGACCGAGTCACCCCTCACGGTCGCCTAGTCTTGCTGCTCTCGACGCTGAGCTCCTTTCACATGTGGACGAGATACGTTTGTGAAGCTGTGACGGCCCGATCTGTGCAAGTTGGCGTATGCAGTTCACACACGACATCCAGCCAACCACTAGGCACATGTGCAGTTGAGACGAAAGCTGGGTAACACAAATAGCCACTTTTAAGACAATATTACTGCACGCTGCTGCAAGCATCCCTCCTGGAACTGGGTCTGGTACACTTACCTACAACGCAGCCTTGCCCTTTTCCCCACCCCCGAGATGTTCTTTTGCCATCCCCTTTCCCCTCAGGCAGGTCTATCACGTATGGAGGCTGGCGCCAATCGCAGAATGAACGGCGTTTGGTCTGATGCTGCACGTACCCGTTAGAAGGAGCCAGGCCCAGTAGCGTGGATGGGTTTTCGTTCCCTTTATTCGTCTCCGCTATGCCGTGGCCAGCCAACGCATAGATGACCTAGATCATGGGTCGTACACTTTGAGAAACTGCACATTGGTGGTGGCAGATATGTCTCTCTTCCCCGGTTTTTGTTGGATGTTTGTTGTCCCATGTTGGGAACACACGACGGCGAGACTGCGGGGACGCTTGTTCACGGCAACCCCGCCACTGAAGATAGGTATCTTGTCTCACTTGTCTCCCGCTCGTTCTTTTACGCATGTCAGAAGATCGACAACATGGGATGATATGCGAAATCAAGATCCCATGACTACTTCGACTGGCAAGCTTGCCCATCAAGATACCTTGGAATCTTCGGATATAACTACCCGGGCGGGGTTTTGCGTGTTCCGTCGAGATTCCTTGTTCAGTAGCAGAGGCTGGTCTACATGCAAGACAGGCCGCGCTAAGGAATATGCTTGATCTAGCATTCTACGCCTTGCATACGACACGCCTGCATCAATTGCCCGCGAGAGAACGGCCGGGTTATTTCACTCCACGCGTGCATTACCTGCCCCCTCCTCTCCGCGGACAACAAGCACGGCCCTTCCTAATTACCCACCTTCTTCCCTAGGCAACCTCCAATGCATGAGATTCTAATCTCAAGCGCTCATGGCTTGACGAACTACGTTCGATGAACCACCTAAGACGTACCTACCTAGCTCAGTCGCGCGCGTTTAGTAGATCGGCTCGGCCTGAGTGTCGGGGACCTCGGAAGTGGAAGCGCCTGCCGCCGCCTACGATACACAGTGCCGAGAACTGTTGACGGGCACAAACTAACGCCGAGGCTTTGCCCCTGATGTGACTATCGCGCGCTTGGGAGATAAGTAGGTAGATATCTGGATAGTGTAGTCAATTAGCGCTGATGTGCTCTGTGATATTGAAGGCGATCTTTGGTTGAGGTTTTTTAGGCGCAGAAGGCTATATCTTGACCGAGGAAAGTGTGTTGCTGGGTTGGTGGCGCTTGTTTTTGAGCCTGCTTCCTAGTCTAGAGCCTTGAGCATCGGGATCCAGGTCTTAGGGTCGGAAGGGACATTGTTGTTTGCATCTTTTCCATGTATGAGGTACCTACTTCCTGCTTCGTACCTAGGTAGTAAGATCAATTAAGGGTTACAGAGTCACTTTGTCCTGACATTCTACTTTTATTTCTGTTAAGATATAATTAACTTTACGAAGTACTGTCCTCGACTTACATCTCCCTTACTCACGAAGCCCTGTAGACAAGTGGGAGCATCGTACCTATACCTATTGATAACATAGGGTCCTTGAAATAGCTCATCCCCGTTCCAAGCAAACGGTTCAATAGGTAGCAACCTGGACCATGCACAGTGCGTTGTTGCTCCCTTCGCTCTTCTGTCTCGGAAACTACCGCGCTCCAGGCAGAATCGTTAGCAATTATAGTGATCCTGGTATGCTTCATCTAGGTAGTTCTAATAATAGGTACTGAACTAGGGTCTACGCATATCACGTCATTAATCAGGTCGGCATCGAAGTCTGCAATACCTACTACGAAGATGAGTTTGCCTGCGTAGTCAGCGGCTTCAGAATCTAAGTCTGTCACTCTCCTGCCTCTACCTAGTCTTTACGATGTGTTCACTCATGACAATAAGAACCTAATGCATTCAATTGCGTTTTATTCCATTGACAGCTTCTCAAGCAGAGAACTGCTACATGTTTCCCATGGAAGTCTAGGTAACTAACTGTCTATCTCCAAGCGCCACGATGATTAATAAGTAATGAAATAGACGATTGCCGCCAATTCCGCTTCAAAAGATCAATGCTGAGCGAGCTTCAAACTGAGCTAGATAACGCCTTACTCCTCATTCCATGACCCCTCCCGGCAATATCTCTAAACAGCTCTCAGGGCGAGATAGTACATGAAGCGGAACGGCATTGTGGGGGATTCCAGTATTTCGATCAAGTTGGATAGGCCGTTACTGACGCGATTAGACAGCTGTGACTCCTGTTTTGAGGAGATCGTAACTCTCGCAATCTTGGCATTTTCTGGCGAGGACGTAATCCATCGTCTTCTTCTGGCAGGCGCTCCGACAGCCACCGTCATGGTCACCACTCTTGACTTCCAGTATCACGTCTCTCCTGTCGCCGAACTGTGATTTCTTGAACTCGCGATGGAGGCAGGTTCCCTTGAGTTTTAACCGATAGCAGCCTTGGACTGGCACGGTTAGGTAATAGCCATCGACGTGCACTGTGCGCATCTGCACTTCGGAATCCATGGTGTAGTTACGTACGTTTAGATGTGATATGGATAGATCGGTGGTGAGTGGGAACATCTGCCGGGGATGTTTGATAATAGCGACGTGTGAAGAGGGGAAAATGGCAAGATTTGATCCAGTCTTCGCTGGAACTGCTATCGCTGCTGGTGAGACTGAGTGCTTGTTTATAATCATGACGGCGAGAAATCGTGTCAGTGTCGCGAGATTATATACACGGGAGAAAAGATACGATATATGAACCTGGGTTTGTTTCATTCCTAGCAGTGCATGTTCATAGGATTTCGACAATAGCGAGTGTTACAAAGGGAGCTAATCGCTGGCTTTATCCCTTCGGTTGTTGGTTACATGGTATTGTACTCACGAAGAGATGCCCCTTTATATATGGACGAACAATCATCTTTGTGAGCGGCGTCATTGCTTCGCCTTTGATCGTTAGTCCTATTGTTCCCACAATCACCTTGTCTTCGGCGGCTAGTCAGGCAGAGCGCGCCTAGTTGGTTGATAGTGTGTGATTCATCGCGAGTTGTTGGCCCTACTTTTGTGCCTTTTTACAATGTTGGTTTCTGACATTCAGCCTCGGAGGGTAGGTAGTGGAAGAACTGCTCAGCTGGAAGAACAAACCTTGCCGGATGAGGCTCAGCTGGCACTTGATGGGTGCAGCTGACAAGGTCTAAATATGTAGGGACTTACCTAGTTAGGTATGGCTAATTAAAGGTCACTAAGTAAGTACGGTACTCAAGGTAACCTTGAGCCTCACATGCGCTACCGGTGCCTAGCTTGGAGTCGTCCTAGTGCACACCCAATGGAATCTAGGGATCTCCAAGCAGGCAGCTATTGGTCGAATACGATCAGGCAGCAGTATTAGGCCCCCCCCATTATACCCCATCGTTCTTTACATGTACCACAAACCAAACACCACCAAGCCAATCCCGTGATTCGCCTCCGCCGCCGACAGTGGCCCATCGCATAATCGCCCATAGTCGCCCGACGACGACGACGACGATATCCCTCACGCTCTTATATACACTTGGGTCGACACCCAGACATTGACACATACATACCCGCAAACTATGCCGGTGTTTGCATTGGCCTAAACCCGGTTTTCGCATCCGAGAGCAATCAGTCAAGGGCAGCATCCCTGACTACACGAGCGCTTCTCGGTCCACTCACCTTTCCACGCTCACTCCAGGCACCCAAATTACCCACAAGTAGCCACGTTCCACTGCTCAAGGCAGCGGCATTACTGATAATTTTGACATTTCCTAGATTCGAATTGGCTTCAACGCAGAGAGTCGTTCATCTGTCGTACTCTTCATCTCACCACTTCACTTCCCCTCTTTTAACCCGTTTGTCTAATTTCTAATTGTCTTGCAAAATATCATGACGCTTGCTTGAAGCCGCCGCTATTATCCAATTGTGCTTTTCCTGCAAAGGACCATACATAGAGATACCTGGGGTTTGAGGCATACTTGGAATCCCCACATCTTCAGCCATCCCTGCCAGATTCACTCGTTGCCAGCCGCTGGCTTGACCTCATATCATGGAGTCGTACCTCCCCCGGGCTCGGATGGCCCTGGGCGTCCAGCGTCGATTGAGTAGGCTTTATAATGATACTAAGAAGTCATCCGACTTCGTCCAGGAGCCCTTACAGGCTGCCGATGATCCCGAGATCAAAGCTTTACATCGTAAACTACGCATTCAGAAGGACAGGCTTGTTAGCTGGGGCGTGGAATGGTCTGACCGCACTGATTCGAACCAGTCCCCCGAGATCGATGAGGCTTTGAATCAAGCTGGCTTGACGGACCTTGTTGGCAGTATCATGGGTACCATTAAGGATATCTTGGCCGAAGCAGAGCCCCTCTGGCTTGCCTCGAAGCGAACCGCGGGTAGTGAAAAGTCGCACGAGAAGGCCTCAGGGGACCGGAAAGCCCCACTGATAGTATGGGATAAAGGTAGATTTGAGGACCTTGTGAAGGATCTCACAGCCTCGATCGATACGCTTTGTGACCTATCCCGCACTCGTTCATCCGCCGCTATAATCAGCAGTACTTCAAAAAATACAAATACGTCGAAACAGTCTATAGAAGATCTACGGCCTTATGGTTCGACGCGAATTCAGACGCCTCAACAGATCGACCCCCAGAAGCTCCTAAGCCTCAGATCTTTCCAGGCTCAGTCTTTGTCTGAGAGTGCGCCATTACAGGAGAGACCACAGGAAATTTTCTTTATGAGCAAGCAGGATTATACCGATCTGACGCACCGGCCTGCTAGACGACCATGGTGTCCGCTTCTAGTTGAATATGCCGAATTCGATCCAATTTATTCCGCAACAGGAATTATGCCTGAGATGACCCGTTTTGAGAAGCTAAGTACAGGACTTCAGACGGAATCTTCGAGATCTCCTGGCGCGTGGATAGGATTACCTCTATTGCTAGGCTATTATGAGGACGTGGAACGTTCTAGGGTGGCCTTGGTTTACTCATTCCCTCCTACCTTCAGCGCTATCACGTTCGACAACGTGACGCAGCACCCGGTCGACAATTTGTGCACGCTTTCTAACTTGCTTAGTCGACCAAACTTTGAACCCACCTTAGAGGCTAAGTTTCGTCTCGCCTACAACTTGGCCAATACCGTTTTCGATATGCATTCCCGAGGCATCACCCATGGTAATCTTCACGGTTCGACAATCTCTTTCGTCAATACGGTTAACAGTGATACCGGCATGCCCAACGCGAACGAGATAGACATTCGGCGTCCAGTTATCTCCTCCTTCGATATTTTCCCCAACTCGCCCTCTTCTTCAACAGGTCATTCATCCTCCATGTTCCTCCTGCATCGCCATCCACTTGATCCACGAACCACCAGCCAGTCTCCATTAGCTGTGAACAGTGATACCAAAACCCTAGATCTGTACTCTCTTGCCATGATGCTCGTCTCTATCGGCCTCTGGACTACTTTGGAGAACCTTGTACCCAATCTAGACTCTCCTAGCGTTCCAGAGTCTGTTCTCGGTCAGCTGGCTATTCGATGTGGTACACCATATATGAGGGCTGTGCAAGCATGTTGGAATGCTGTTGAACTGGAACTCTCGCGGCCTGGCAACGGTGACGAGATTATCAGACAAGTACAGTCGCGAGCAAGTGGCTATCTCGAGGCATGCTGTATCCTGGATAGCGTCAGCGAGCTTGACGATCGCCTAAGCGATGATTTCATGCATGCACCCTCACGTCAGAGTATCAAGCCAAAGGCCTCTACCACATCGTTGCCAGGATCGTCTAAGACCAGTACGAAGAGCCAAAGTTATGACATAAAACGTGCACTGCCACAGGAACGGTCACAATCCTTTCCCACCGAACGTGAACCCCTTGTGAAGTGTAAGACCTAATCAAAATGGCTGTCGTACTTCGATGCTGACTTATTTCTATAGCGCACCCAGTGGAAAGCATATCAGAGAAGTCAAAAGAACTTAAAGAGCCCAGAGAGAAACTGCCCAAGCTTCGTCTGTATCCTCAAATCCCATTGCCAGACGACGTAGTTGAGCAATGGAATGAGATCCTGATGCCGCAAATTAATCTAGCTTTACGACATTTTTACCGCAAGCACCCGGAATCAGTCGAAATATCAATTGAGTCTATAGGCGAGTCTCCCCAGAAAACTACACCCACTGTACTAGTTGTGTGCACTTCAGTGAGCAAAGTGCGTGCCATATTGAATAAAAAGCTGGGTATTCTATTTGATGGTACCACAACGAATATAGCACTCAAAGTATGCCGAGGGTCTATGGTGAGATCAAGGAAAGGTCCCGTACGAAGCATGGCAAAGAGCGATACACAGGGTGATTCGAGTCGACATAGCTACGTTGAAGGAGATGAGTCTGAGGAGATCCCTGCAGCTAATCCCGATTATCAACAAAAGCCACAAAATGGCGCGAGCATTGGGGCATGGATTGGAGACAAGCATCTTCCACCAGTGAGCTTAGGAGGTGTCATTATCGTGGATGATAAACCCTATGGCATGACTGTACACCATATGCTAGATGACCCCGACCGTCCTTTTCAAGGATCAGATGATTTTGAAGAACTTACGGATAGCGCAACACGAGCCAGTGCACCAATCTTCAGAAGCAGTGCATCGGCACGAGACCTGTCGTATCTCACTGAAGGGGAGACGTCCTCTGAAGGTAGTGACTTCGCTTGCGAGTTCTCCGACACTGAGTCTGAATACTCTGCGACAGATATCACTAGCGATGAAGAGGATGAAGATGAGGATGAGGAGTTCAACCAGCCAGGCGACATTCCCGGGATAGAACCAGGATGTGGACACGGTATGTAAGGATCAGGAATAGCCAACCCCTGAATCTAGTTCCCAGGTTGATTGCGATGGTCTTATTCGAGGGTAGCGGGAGGTGATCTTACGGCGTCGGACCTAGCAAGAAATGTCACCCCGCTGATCTAGCCTTTGCAGGATACATTGTAACACAACCTGCTCTTGACGATGTGCCTGACGGGTTTTATCCTTCCCCTGAAACGGAAAATGAGGTAATATGCTATGCCCCTTATCGTCATTCTCCGTAAAGGCGATTTGTTCTAGTGAATTGTCATCCTAACATCCTGTAGGATCACATTGATACTTATAGCGTTGGTGAAGTCTACGCCTCTTCTGGCATTCGAAGACGAACCGAAAATACTCTCATTCATGAGATAGATTGGGCTCTATTTGAATTTCAAGATGATAGACTTCCGGATAAGAATCTGTTTCCGCCAGTCGATGCTGGAGACCACCGGGTTTTGACCTTCGATCATTTACAGCCAGTGGAGGTGGCTCCTGTAAAATCTCTACCTGGACTAGACGTACAATGTGTAGCTCGCACTAGTGGTACACAAGTAAGATAAATGGAGTTTTATTACGCCTTGCTAGGCAACAGCTAATCCTTGTCAGGCTGGTCGAATTCTCCCCGCCCTCACGACGGTTAAGATTTATGGACGTGCCTCCCCAAGTCACTCATACCAAGTTAGCGGGAAAATACCAGGTGTATCCAAACCCATGACACCTCCCAACCAGGCAGGACATGGTGTATCCCTCGGCATACCCGGAGACTCAGGTGCCTGGATTGTCGACAGACTTTATGGCCGCCTTTGCGGTCACATATTAGCATGGAGCGAGCGTAAACAGGTTGCCTATATATGTCCTATGGACGTCCTTCTACTCGACATCGCGGAAACGCTACAGACGACAGACGTACGACTACCCAACGGAGATATCCTCTTCGCGAGTTCCGATAATAGGGCCGATAACGACGTAGTAGAAATATCTGGGTCCGAGGCTTGGACAGAAGATGATATCCCTGATACTGAAGACATTTATCAATCATCGCAACCTCCTATCGGGAAGGACAATGTGAACATGGATATATTAGCGAGGGATATGGATAAGGTACATATCCAGGAAACGGAAGTTCGGTATAGAATGAAATGAATTGGACATGACGGGTATTATAAGCTACAGCTGGTTACGAAGATCATGATGGTAATTAGTAGAGTGTGCATTTGGAGGCTCATTTTTCCTCGGGATATTCTTCGCGTTGTTCTCTCCTCTTATTATCCACTCGTGAGCTTTTTATAGCTCGATACAGCTATTAGGCACTTTCCCCCTGCTCAATCTTCGATGTCCTTGCATTATTTGGCGATGTATTCAACTCTTTCATGATCTGTCGATATCATGCGAAGAAATATAAAATTAGCGTCGCGACTAATCTATGTTATGAATGTATGGGTTAGTAGAGTGAATGTCGGCGCGTACTATTCTTCTTGTTATAGACGGGTGACTTACACGGTTAACAGATTATGAGAAACACTGACGGACGCGGACGCTCTCGACGTAGTCGACCCCGCCGACGGGAACAGTGATGTCACGGTCAGAGTGGGCCTTATCGTCGTCGTCGCGTTGCGCGTGATTGTTATCGTCGTCGTTAGGGAGGAGTCGCCTTCTTCCTGTCCTCCTTCGGCTGTGCTGTCGGTTGTATCGCTTTTGCTAGGACTTGTCGTAGGTCCTGTCCCTGTCGTTGACATTGGAATTGGGATCGGGATCGGGAGTTGCGGGATCGAGGTTGTGGTGGTTGGGGTTGTTCGCGCTGCGATGGGATTTGGGGGTTGTGTTGGGGCGATGGCGGTGTTGATGGTTATTGAGTTGAGTGGTGTTTCCTTTGCTTTGGTCGTGGGGGAGGATGTTGAGAGTGGGAGAAGGAGTAAAGATGTCGATTTGTATCGCATTGTGCTGTTGCTGGATGGATGGCGAGAGTGGTGACGATAGCAGTGTCCCTGATCAATGGAACGAAATTCAAGAGCCCGGTTGCGATTGCCGTAGGTAGATAGGTAGGTAACTAGATATCTAAATGATCTTGCTGCTGCACTTATACACAAGTCTAAATATCAATTTCCTTCGTGGTCCCAAGGCGCTTGCTTGAATAGTTGTTGTTTCTTTCCTACCCTTCCATATCATCTCTTGGATCATTTACCTCCCCTCTGTCGCTCGACGTAGATAGATAGCATCGCGACCGAACCAAATGATCTATCTACCTTGCCTCAGAGGTGCCTACCCACCAACTGGTAATGGGGATACACATGACTCCGGAAGAGACGCGCTTCCGGAGACGAACCCGCGTTCGTCAATCATGCCGTGCCGTGCCTGGCATAATATTGGCGATAATAACCGGTTTGGGGCGACGGGGTTACCTGGCCAAAGCAACCCTCCAGTTCTCTCGTTCGCTCTTCTTCTCTATTGTTTTCTAGACCCCCGATTGGAGAAAGTGTGGAGGATTGGAAAGTAAATTTAATCGCCGATTAGTTATTCCTTAGGGGACATATTGCAACTTAGTGTATAGGTTGGGATTGTAAGGTAGATGTGGTATGTTTGCGGATAGGAGATGGATAGATGCGCTTGGATGTGATGGGTTTATCTATGTTGGCGATGCGTCGCGAGAATCTGACTGATTTACTTCACGATTTCAGATGCCGGACTGGCTTCATATATGTACTAGGAATCGTATCCTCACTCACTAGAAGCGAGATCAGTAGATCGGCCGTACTGTAGTCAACTTCCTTTCCACCAGCTGCGCTCTCAATTATTAATCTCTCGGACACTTCATAAGCACTTTAGAATTACTTATAGACACACGTAGTAGTATAAGCGTAGTGTATTCTGGTCCCCGCCTACCCGAAGCACCATCTCGAGAACAGTAAGCCACAAGATCTCCAACCATATGGCACAAAATCATCTTCGCGCGGCGCATTATCAAGCCAGAAACAACCCGTCGTCGTTCCTCGAGCTGTAACGCACCGAGAACAGGCAGTCCAGGCGTCGGCGTCTCCTCAGAGTGGTATCCCGGCGTTCTACCTACGCACGGCCATGCTCGCAGACGCCAACCGCCCCGCCGGATCAAAAACCCTCTGCGACAAACTTGGTTTCCACCTGGTGAGAAACCGCTTGCTTTATCTCGAGATAACATTCTAGACTACCTCGCGCTGCTGCCCATCGAAGCCCAGCTCCACGTTGGCGCGAACTAATCCTCCGGATTTGTGCGTAGCGGTCTGCGCGCGCGCACTGACGTACGTCAAGCCTTGAGTTATCCCCGGCGCCCGCAGCAAGGCAACGTATTTGTCGCCATGATAATACTGTCGTGAACGCTGAGCGGCGCCCGATAATGTGGGAAACCGGTTCGAAGTTAGGGCGAGACTAGGTAGTGTATTCCTCCAATGATCAGTTTTGTGCGGCCGTTAAGGAATGCGCCAGGCACCAGCTTTGAAGCGGCTGCCGTCATCGTCGTTGTCACTGAGACATTTGCACTCGCCTCTATGCAGTCACTTCCATATTACTTCGTTGGCGGCGAAATACCGCATGCGCCGCGAGAGTAGATATCCCGGAGGCCCTAGCCGCGCTGTAGGAGAGATGCGGTTTCGCTCTCCCGCGCGGTGTGCGTCTTGGTGTTTGTGAAGTGTGGGATTGGGCGCGGCACCAGACTGGGAGGTCCTTCCCCTTAAAAAGATATACCTAGAATGCGGTCTGTGGTGAGATCTTCTTGATTGTTTGCCAGGGTTGATGACCTACTCTTGGTGTAATTGAACTCGTGTCTCAAGCAGTCGAACTCCGGACACCCATTGACGGCTTTAATATCTAAGAGTCGCGCAGGAATGTATGATTCCACATCAGATCTGCAGCCAGCTTCGCTCCTCGAACCTCCCAGGTCTTCGTCTGCGGGTTTCCATTGGAGGCGAGGGGTGGGCAGATAGAATATGCCGAGAGCAGCCAACGACAAATCTTCTACCTGCCCTAGTTCCTACGAACATGGTCGTTGCTAGTCCCGTCCATCAGTGTAGATAACCATTAGTAATAGGGGCATTATACTTCTTTTAAAAATCTTACGTCGACTCTTAAGACATATTTAGGACAATTATATGCGTGCCTTCGACGGGTGAGATCTAGGTACGGTTCAGAAATGGAGTTTTTAGGCTGTTAGGCTTATAACGCGAGTTGCTAATTAACGAATGAAACCCCCTTGTTCTAGTCAGCCAGCCAGCCAGCCAGCATGTTAGGTGCTTGGCATTCGAACATCACCAGGATTGGCACATAAGACTGGCATACAGAGGTGTGCGAAAATGTACTTGAAGTAATGGGTATCAAATTTGTGGCTCTCAACTTGATTATTAAACGCTCGCGCGCACGCCGTAAAGAGTGGCGGATTTGCACAATGTGTTCAGAAGACATGCAAAGTCTAGTGCTCAACGCCTGTTCGTAAATGCTTTCTCCCCTTCCCGTGTAATTCAGCCTAGTGATAGGTTTTTTTTAGTTGTTTATTTCATCCTTATATCATGAATGCAAATCCAGCCAGCACCATGATACCAGTTGTGAGGAAAGCTCCCATGCCACCTAATGAGGAGACGTGAAGGGACGGCGCAGCGTTAGGGGTCGAGGTGTCAGATGGCGATGATGTTGTGGTCGATGCTGGGTCGCTGCCACTGTCCTCATCGTCGCCGACGGTGCTGCTGCTGACCATGCTGCTCAGGGTCTCATCGGTGACGTACGACGCTGTGATAGCAGAACCGTTGACACAAGCTGATGGGGTGTCTGCAGTGCCCTCGACGAAGCGAACGGCGGCGCACTAAAAAGAAAACCGAGCATTAGCGTTACTGCACATTATATCCATCTCGATGCGCCGTTTAGTTTAATGATTGTCTTATTGCAATTGCTACATGGTCCAGCTGGTGGCTCAGACTCATGTGGGAGTATGTGGAGAGCCGAATATGTGTTGCAGCTCTAACTTACCTGGTACAGGAGGCCATCGATACCAGATCCAACAATACTGAGAATGGCCTTTTGTCCAACATACTCGGACGGGAGGGTGACAGCGTCGACACAGAAGTCGCCAGGACCACTCTGTTGGACAAGGCCGTAGATCTGCGTCCAATTGTTGTTGGAGAGAGCATCGCTAGTGATGCGGTAGAGCCAGGTCGTCTGTGGGTGTGTCGATTTCGTGGCCACGGCATCGCCGCCGACGTGGAAATCAACTGTTTTGATGGAGTTGATATCTGGGTTATAGCCGCCACATGGCGAGTTGTCCTCGTCGTCGTCCTTGAACGCTCCTACGGTGCCGTCGACGTCTGGGTATTGCACGGTGAAGTGGGCATGGGCACCAGCGGCAAGGAGAAGCGTCGCGGTAACAGCGGATCGCAGCATCGTTGGTGTGTAAGTAGGTAGGTAAGTACTGCGAAAGAGACGTATGGCTGGATGAAGTGCGCAGTGGGAAAGAAGAAGCACGAGTCAATTGGGTTAGTTAGCGGGAGAGGCGAGATATCTGCGAATCTAAGGTGACGAGGAGATGTCTTAATCTTAAAAGAGAAAGCGAGACCTGGTTTTAACTCTTATATATAGTACATACTTGGCTGTGGTATGAAAGACAGACCGGCCCGCCACCTCAGCTCGAGAATTGGTACTGTACGTATCTACGTATCTATCTCCATTCAGACCATTTACTTCATACATCAATACCATGCTAAGTACATGCCTATACCTATACTTTATATTACATGTATGTAGCATGCACGGCCCAGAGCACGTGGATATAGAGTAGCTAACCTGCTCAAGCTCCAAGGCCCGAATTGCCACCCGGGTTCATGGTACCTATCAGGGTGGCTAGATCTCAGGGCTGTCCTTAATATACCTACGCCCTAGCTGAGATGCGAGTCTACTTGTAGATACAGACTCTTCATCGCTGTACACAGCCTGGTGCATGTTTCTTCACATCTACTGGCCCTGTCTAGCTAGTACGGTACTTCGTATGCCAGGGCTGAGTCTTACTTGATGCACCATGTTGGTATTTCACCTCGCGTACTTACGATGTGTCGTAGTGCGCAAGAGGTAGGCACCATGAGGTCAATATGAGCACGATTCTCTACAAAACAGACAAGGATTGAGTAGCCCCTCATTCATCATTCATGACTGATGGTCCATTGCCAAACTATAGTACGTACATACTTACTGATAAGTAGGTACTTCATTCAGTGCGGAGTAGATGAGGCAACATACGAACGAAGCAGAGCTACAGTAAGTAGGTAAGATAGGTAGACTGTTTCTACCTCCGGCATACGTTATTCCCGGTACCACGTTTGCACCGGTATAATCGCAAACATCGGACGAGGTCGCATTCATCAGTGATATGGTACCAGAACACGATGTCTACTACGTAAGAGATAAAACAAGCTCATGTGGTGGAGTGATGGAGATGGAGAGATGGGGGTTCGCATTGGCAGCTGGGGAATTAGCGGTAGCAGTGGGGACTGCAGAGGACGAGGGCAGCGCTGTGAGTGGTTGCCAGGCTTTCCAGGTTTCCGTTGAGGCTATTTGAGCAAGTTGTGGCAGGCGCTAACACGCTCGGCCGGCATTCCACTCCATTGAACCCTGCCCCGGGCAGCCAGAACCCCCCTGTCTACCCCCTGCTTGACGATTTCTCCGCATCGCTAACACGTCCTTCTCACATCGCTATCAGATTCCCCGACGAGACCGAGTCTGCCACTGCTGCTCGCAGTTCTCGATGAGTGAGTTCTCGAAGACTTGAGTTACGATGGTTCAATCAGAAAGTTGAAATCATTCGACTGCCATGTACTCATGCCTACTTTAACAAGTGTCCCGCCGAGATACTCTCTTCCTTACTTAATATCCAGTGAATGGGCTCTTTAGTAGGTACCTAACTATGTATGTATCATGGTCCCGTCCAAAGTACTACCTAGTACGCAACAAATCCTTTTGTACCATCATATAGGCCCTTTCTTTGTCTCACTGCGTACAGCTCGCTGCATCAGTAGAACCGAATGGTATAAGATTAATCTCATCTGAAATCTCTTCTGTATAATCATAATGCCTTGTTTCTGTTGACGTGTTCGATTTGATGACATTTTTGTGAGAGGACGTGGCCATTGTATTCCTCGAGGTAGGCGTGATTTCTCCAACAACACGTCCCACTTTGCATTGTTGCATGCCCATGTGGTGAGCAAGTTTCCGCTGTGAGCAAGTTTCCATTTAGGTAGCGAGGCGAGGCGAGGCGAGGCGAAGCCGTGGTCCATCTTTACTTACCTACATGCACCTTACATGCAAAACATAGTGATAGGTAAATCCCCATATACCTCATCATTTGGTACCCAGCACTCATTCAATGAATCGTAACGAAAGATTGTCGTTGTGACTTACTGCACGTACTATCAATCTAGGTACATGCATGCGGGATGCCACATGTACCACTTCAGCGCTACACTGGGGCATGATATACCGATGACATTCCACCTTCACGGAATTAGCTACATACTACATACCTAACCTACTCGGACTCCAACCTGCATCTTGAGAATCTATACCCTTTTCCCTCACTACTAGATTTCGAAACTGTGCGACACCTCTCTCTCGGGACGACTTTATCAGATTCCTGGGTTTAGTTTCTACAAGCACGCCAACCACGCGGCCATTTGCGCTAGTCAAGATCTTGAGAATCACGATAGACAATAGACGAAAGCAACTACCGCCCTATCTTGTCGTTTTACTTCGAGTGATGATAAATTCATAGTCCCGAAGCATTGGCCAACACGTCTCTCCATATATAGCGCCTTGAGCGCCAACATCACCCCCCAAAATGGAGCGCAGGCACGACCATGGCTCCACGAATCCCTTATTCACACCGACGAACGAGGCCTTCGCTCGGGGCTATTGGTATATCGTCGCTGGCGTCGTGTTCTTACTAGCAGTGATTCGAGGAATCAACCTTCTCCAGAATACACTTAGGTAAGACTGCGCTGGTGCTCACAAGGCGACTTGAAGTGCGCTGATGTTAACCTTGGAATTGGCAGACTTCGTAGATCTAGAATTGCTTCTGTTCAGTATCCCACGAAACCATCTAACAAGTTGATGCAAGTATGGGCAACCTTGACGGCCGTAGGGCGGGAGATGAGCTATCCACAACTCTACGTGCCCGTCCGATACCTGTCTTGGTTAACCCCTCCTCCTCTCGGCCGTGTCCTCGTGATGCTTGTCTACTGGGCCGTCATCATCTATATGATGGTCGCCGGAGCTGTGATTGATGACGTTTATTTCTGGGAACGCATCGGTTATCGGAATGCCTGGGTTACGGTGACCCAAGTCCCGTTGCTCTATCTTCTTGCGTCCAAGACCAACACAATAGGATTGATTATTGGCACGAGCCACGAGCGGTTAAATTGGCTACATCGATGGGTTGCTCGGACCATGTTCATTACAGCCACCGTTCACGGTTTCCATTTCTGGTCTGAGTGGCTTTATTATGATATTCTACAAGTCGAGCTGGACACCCTATCCACCATTGTGCCTTATGGTCTTGGTGCATGGGCTATACTACTCTGGATGACCATCACGTCTTTCAAGCCATTCCGGTCCATGGCCTACGAATTCTTCGTCATTCAGCATGTCCTAGCGGCGGTCTTTTTCCTGTACGTGGTGTACGTCCATGTTCCCGTTTCTGCGAGGTATAACGTTTGGTTCGCCATCGCTGCCATCTCTTTTGACCGAGCTTGTCGCCTTGTTCTGCTGTTGTGGCGCAATGTGAAGTTCGAGCCAAAGAAGACATGCTGCAAGGGTGGGCAGCGGCTTGGCTACGAAACCCAACTTACCGCCGTTGGAACCTCGACTACGGTCCTAACTATCTCGAATGTGCACTTTGAGTGGTCTGCTGGACAGTTTGTCTATATATGGGTTCCTCGAATTGGACTATTTGAAACACACCCTTACACTATCGCTACTTCCCACCCTCTACCCGGCACTTGTATCTGCAACAGTATCCAATTGGTAGTACGATCTCACGGTGGATTTTCGAAACGGCTTAATCAGTTCGCCCAGAAGGCTGAAGCTGCTGGTACAAAGGAGACGGTGACGACCTTCATGGTTGGCCCTTACGGCACACCTCCACGCTGGGATATCTTTGAGACACTAATTCTCATTTCAGCATCGACAGGCACTTCATTTACATTACCAATACTTGACAGTCTCCTTGCATCAAAAGGTACGAATTGCACCAAGCGGGTGGACTTTTTATTAGCAGCAAAGCAGGGCGAAGAGGTGGGATTTTATCACGAACGGCTTCATGAAGCCATAGACAAAGCACAGTCGATAGGCATTGATCTCACGATCTATATTGCTGTGACAGGAAATGGACAACTAGAAACAATAAGTCCAGGATCTACTCCCTCAAACCCTAGTACGGAAAAGACGATGGGACAAACCGGGACCGGAAACGCAACAACGCGGGTCGAGTCATTTTCTGAAGGCAGGTTAACACCTCGAAAACGACTCTCACAAAGCAGTGTCGATTCGCACATGTTTTACTCGGCGGCCAGGCCCGACGTTGCAAGCCTCATCAGAGAGGCGGTAGAAGCAACAGGAGGTGAGACGGGCGTAGTGGTGTGCGGTGGGCAGTCTCTAGTGGCGCAAGTAAGGACGAGCGTAGCAAAGCTGAGCGATGAGCGAGCAGTACATAAGGGCACTGGGGCCCAAGGCATTCATCTACACGTTGAAGAGTACAGCTTCTAGGTTCACATAGGAGCTGGAAGACTCGCACAATACCTGCTTACACTAGATACCCGTTTCACGTATATACCGGCATAGCGCATCGATTGTGCTTGCCATATCCTCTTTCTTAATAATGCCGGATTGGTCAAGATATAATATATCAGATGAAAATCGATAAGCTGTTGTTTCATTTGGATTAGAGGGATCTAGCTGCCTGGGCGGTAGCGTATTTAGACGCAATGATAGTTTGATCGATGAATGAAATGACTAAATGGAATCAAGACAGCGAAAAGTATCATGGCATTAGCATATAGGTTACTCTCAGGTTCATCTTGGTCACTGGCGCCAGAAAAGACAATATTTTGTCTAGAGCTAGATGTCCAAAGAAACAACACAAGTGCTCAACAGGTTATGAACATTGATAGTTCTATGACGACCCCATGAAATATATGATCATGATGGCGGCGCTGGCAGCCACAGGATTAACTCCGGGCCGGATCTAGCACCAGGCGTTGGCGGCGTTCAGACCCCTGTAGTTCCATGACTCTAGGCTTCTGCTTTAGGGCAGAATCTACCTAGGTACGGTAGGGGTAAGGTATGACTCCTACGCGCGACAACTGAAGCTCTTTTCTCATCACCGAAACGGTATCGGCGCCTGTTGACTCACTGGGTAGGTAGACAATTTCAATCGGCTGCTCTCCAAGTACTTACTTACTGGCCAGCTTCATATGCTCGGGCATGTCAAAATCAGGCTGGACGCGGTGCCCAAGTCTCTGAGTGGTCGAATCTATGCCAGTGCCTTCAGCGCACTCCTTTTCATTCGCTTCTTCCCTCGCCGCTGCTAGTAGCACTACTAGTAGTGGGCATTTGTACAAATTGTACGTACAATTGCGCGGTGCTCAGTCCCTGCGGCGCAACTTTAATTTATTACCACTACCCCGCCAAAAATTCAAGCACCCCGCCTTCCACACCCAGCATCAGCATCAACAACGTTACCACCAACACTCCCGTCCTCACTCTTCGTCCCATCGGCCTGGCTGTACGCGCCCGTCTTTTGTAGATTCTTCCTTATCTTCTCTACGCTTGGACGACCAACCCCAGAACCTCTCACGTCTACAAAGGCGCACTGTCACCATGGCCGCAAATGCTGCCGATAGTCAGCTCTCGGCCTTGTTGCAGCTGGGTTCCCTCGACGAATACCCGAATTGCTATCCCGAGATCAACCCTCAAGACATCTACCGCGCTCACATCACTTCCATCCTTCACAAGATCAGCGGTGTCGACAAAACCATCATTTATAATGCCCTCCAATGGACCGCCTCGTTGGACAAGGGCGATATGATCCTCGCCATCCCCGCCCTTCGTGTCAAGGGCAAGCCCAACGAGCTTGGAGATAAATGGTTGGAGAGTGTATGTTCTCACCTTGTTCAGCTGTCCGGAACGTCTCTTCTCTTTGGCTTTTCCTGCGCTCATAGATGTTCTTGTAGTGGCCCGAATCTCCCCTCGTCGAAAAGCCCGTCGTCAACGGAACCTTTATGCCCTTCTTCTTCAAGCCCGGCCCTCTAACACAAGCAACTATACCAATCGCTCGGAAGCTCGGACATGAGTTCGGCGCAAACAAGGCCAACGGTCTCAAAGATCGGGCCGATCCATCAAAGGGCAAGAAGCGCATGCTCGTGGAATTCTCGAGTCCGAATGTAAGAAACGCCGCAGCTTCTATTCAGTAGTCTTACCTAGCTATCGTGCTGCGCTCATTAGATGTTAACCTCGTGCAGATTGCCAAACCTTTCCACGCTGGTCACCTGCGAAGTACCATCATTGGAGGATTTCTAAGCAACCTGTACACCGTTGCGGGATGGGATGTCGTTCGCATCAACTATCTCGGTGACTGGGGAAAGCAGTATGGTATTCTTGCTGTCGGCTTTGAGAGGTACGGCAACGAGGAAGCCCTGGCTCGGGACCCCATCAATCATCTCTTCGAGATTTACGTCAAGGTCAACAAGGAAATCGCTGAAGAGAAGGAGAAGAGTGAAAGTTTACAGAAAGATGGGAAAACAGAAGAGGCCCAGAGCATCATCGAAAGTGGCACCGATGAGCAAGCCCGGCGTTACTTCAAGCTGATGGTGGACGGGGACGAGAAAGCACTTGCTCTATGGAAGCGGTTCCGAGAGCTCAGTATCGATCGATATAAAGAGACTTATAACCGACTGAATATCCAGTTCGATGAGTATTCAGGCGAAAGTCAAGTGTCAGAAGAGGCCATGAATGCAGCGGCCAAGGAGATGCTGGAAAAGGGTATCGCCGAGGAGTCACAAGGAGCGCTCATTGTTGACTTCAGCAAGCACGTGCCAGGAAAGGTGGGCAAGGCACTAGAGAAACCCATCATCCGAAGGAAAGATGGTACTGCCCTCTACCTCACTCGTGATATCAGCGAACTTTTGAATCGTGAGCAAAAGTACCATTTTGACCAGATGATATACGTCATAGCTTCCCAACAGGATCTCCATGTCAAGCAGTTCTTCAAGATCATAGAGCTGATGGGCCATAAGGATATTGCGGCCAAGGTGCAACACATCAACTTTGGGCTTGTCTTGGGTATGAGTACTCGCAAGGGCACTGTGAAGTTCTTGGACGATATTCTTCGTGACGTCGGTGACTACATGCACGATGTTATGAGAAAGAACCAGGACAAGTATCAGCAGGTTGAAAATCCTGATGCAGTTGCTGACATTCTTGGTATCAGCGCCGTTATGTGTCAAGATATGACAGGCAAGAGGTGCGCATTATCCCGAAACTATATACTTGATATTCGTCGATGCTGATGACATGGCTAGGATCAACAACTACCAGTTCGATATGGCTGTTATGACCTCGTTCGAGGGTGATACTGGCCCTTATCTTCAGTATGCACACGCTCGGTTATGTTCCATCACCCGCAAGGCTGGCCTTAGCGAAGAAGATATCGCCTCAGCCGACTTATCTCTGCTCACCGAGGTTCACGCCGTCAACCTTGTGCGTGTATTGTCCCAATGGCCCGACGTCGTACAAAACACACTTCGTACACTGTGAGTTTTTATACCCTTCTCTTTAGGAGTCATGTTTCTAATAGCCATCTCTACCTAGTGAGCCTACCACGGTCTTGACCTACCTTTTCAAGATGACACACATCTTGAGTTCAAGCTACGATCACCTCAGGATTGTAGGCCAAGAGTCAGAGCTCATGAAAGCTCGTATGGCTTTGTATGATGCAGCGCGAATTGTCCTTAGCAATGGAATGCGCTTACTCGGACTTACGCCCGTGGAAAGGTGAGCACCATGAGGTATTCTCTAAGTCTAACATAGCGATATGCTCACTGTTTAATAGGATGTAAGCGCTTTACCTTTAGAAGAAAGGTGTTGTATCACCTTTATGAGCACGATAAGACCACGACCGATTCGTGAGGGCCTGGATCCCGCAACAATATAGTGGCTTCCAGAGTTGGTAATCCGAAAGTCCGTGGTCTGCGCCGGAGCTAGATCTCAGACGCCACTGCATGAAAAGACGGATAGTAGGTATCACGAAGATTGTGCGACACATCTGACCCGTCGACTCCCAAAAAGGAGGTGCCACCAGTTTATAGAAACTTTTTGGTAGACAAATGAATAACGTGAGTCCGCCGTGGCTTCAATTGATCAGGGGGTAGCCCGCTAATGTCTGAGTCCTGGGAGTCATAGCATGTGGATTGGTGCGAAATTAATGTGCATAAATATGACATCCCTGTGCCTTCAAGTCTCTGCCGTAACGTTTCTTGTGGTACCTAAATTTATGAGAACAAGTCCAGCATCCGCCCCCTTCAATACTCCCTAATATTCATATCCTATCTATTCAACTCTGGCTTTTTGCAGTGTTTTCCAGAATATCCATAGTCACCTAATTCAGAAGATTGGTGTAAATTAGTCGAAGATACTTCGGAGTATTGCTTAAGCCTCTTCAACCGGCGCACATGAGATAATGGCGGCCACCTTTCACGTGTGGGCCCAGTCACTACGGTTTATGCTTTCGCAGCCCCGAGACGTGCAGATAGCCGGATTAACTGACTCACGCCATCGAACTCACGTCAATACGAACAACAGTAACGGCCTTGGCGAGAATATATTTCAAGCTTTGATCCTGACATCTCGGGCTGGGCTCTACATCGCGGCTGCCCAGCCTCGCTGAGGGTGACGGTGGACCGCATCTTTGACTATCATATCCGTCGATGATAGAAGTAGTTATAAGCTGAAACACAGCTTTTGCAGCCGAGCGGGAGCATCTATTGGCAGCTGATGTACCTACATGGCTTGGCCACATATACTCAGCTGGCCACCTAGTATTTGTCCCTCGTGAGCCATCAGCCATCCTATCGGTACGGTATGTAGTTCTAAGCATGCAACTTATAGCTAGAGTCGGCCCTTCGCCTTCTTCTTTCACCGCGGTGGCCATAGCTCCCTAGTACCGTAAACCATCAAACTACCTCGGGGGGGGATGTTTCACAGAGATTAGCTAACCCTGCCAGGTTCATTAGCGGGACTTTGACAAGCAACTGTAATGGTCTTACTTTAAGCCCTCGGAACGAGGACGGATTTTCAGATCCCGTCAAAGTCCTGGAAGAATTTCCCGATAGGAAGACATTCTCGTATGCTCGTCGTGCATCAACGTTAAGCCCATCTCGTACTAGCGAAGCCGGTCAATGTTTTCTCAGATTAGGCCCCTTCCGTGTATACTCTTACGGCCACTCAACAACACGCCCTTGACTAGGTAGTCTTTGTTCCGATCTTGTGTGTGGCAGACCACCATGGCCCCTTCGAGGAGTAAACTTCCAGGCAGATTCATGCCACCACCCTCACGTCATAACGATATCATGAAATCGATCCTTGCCGATATAGCACCTTGGCTTCGAGCCCAGAAGAGGAACCCTTGCCACCCAGAACAGCTCGACGGGTGCTTCACAATCCCGGTGGCTTTCTACATGCAGTAAACTTTCTTTGCTCTGAACCGGGGTTGAATTAGCTTCGGAAAGGAGGCTGATTTCTAATCGGATCTTGACAAGGAATGGCGAATCATGGTTCAGGTTATAAAGTCCACATTATCTCTAACTTCAGGCTTGAGGATTCCGGATAGCTTGATTCTGTCGTCGTATGGCCAACAATTCACGGCGCATATGTCTATACATTAGCTCCTTGATGTTGTTACCATGGCCTTCTTCCTCTTACTAGTAATTGTTGGACTAATACTGTACGTCTTGCAAGTAAGAATTAGTAGGAGGAGAATCCCTCCTGGCGCTCAACCTCTACCAGGCCCTAAGTGTACGTGGCTATGCATTCTTAATACCCTACCTTGCTTTTAAGCTTTGCATGCCTTTTTGCTAATATCAGCAGCCTATCCGATTATCGGCCGCGTTCACGATGTACCTACAAAGGCATCGTGGATCAAATTCTATGAGTGGAGTAAAGAGTACGGGCCAATTTACCAGACTGAGATCTTTGGCACTGTCCACGTCTGGATCTCGTCAGAACGGGTTGCTCATGACCTCCTTTCCCGCCGTGCGGCCATTTACTCGGACCGCCCGCAAATTCCCAATCTGCCCGACAATCGCACGAAAGGAGACTACTTAGCTCTGACAGGTCGCAATGGTAATTTTCTATTAATTTATAGCTATGAAGGAGAAATATTAGTTGCTTATACAGTCTATAGATACGTGGAAACGTCAGCGCAAACTGGCTCAGCAACTCATGACCGCCAATGCGTCGTTACACGATTATCCCAGAAAAGAGCGCGATCGTTTCCTCTATCTGTTGTCGACCGACCCGTCTCAATACCGCGAATTCATCGAGCAGTTTACATCTCGTACGGTAGCCCGGTTGACATGGGGGAGTCCACACTCGGCAGATCGACTCCGTGTGACCACAGCGGGCCTCCTCGTGACGATTTCGCCGGCCGGAGCGCTGCCCAATTTTATCTCGTGGCTGATGTATCTCCCGACCTTTCTGAGCCCGTGGAAGAAGGAAGAAGCGGCCCGGCACGCAATGGAAGCCCAACTCTTGAAAGATAATGTTCAATATGCTCATGAGCGCATCAACGAGGGGACTATTCAGCCGAGCTTCATTCGCACGTTCATCAAGAATACAGGCCTCCCCGGAGACAAAATGGAGAGCATCGGAGAGGTTGAAGCTTCGTATGTAATTGGGCAGATGGCCATTGCCGGGGCATTGACCATCGGCAGCCCTATCCAGAGCTTCATTCTAGCGATGCTGCATTATCCAGGATGGCAACGGAAACTCCAGGATGAGATCGACAGGGTCTGCGGCGGCGCCTGTCCACAGTGGGAGGATCGCGAAAAGCTGCCCATGCTCCGCGCCGTCGTCAAGGAAATCATTCGGTGGAGGCCTCCTGTTCCGACAGGTATGTTATTAGCCTTGAGCATTTTAGCCTGTAATACGGAGGATCCATTCCTATTTCTCGTCACATTTCGTTGTCGGTGCTAATAGTTGTAGGAATTCCTCACGCGATCGAACAAGACGACGTATATAATGGTTACTTCATCCCCGCCGGTGCCACCATTCATGCGTTAGAATGGTAAGTCTAACCCCCTTTCCAGATTCCCTTGCCTGTCTAAAAGACGACTTAACTGAAGCAACTAGGGCCATGACAAGAGATGAACAGACATATCCCGACGCCGACGCCTTCAACCCGGCCCGTTGGCTCGAGCCCAAGTACCCGACGTACAAAGAGCCATTGACGGAATATCCGAAGCTGAACGGGTTCAGCCAGTTCGGATTCGGCAGGCGGACATGCCAGGGCATCCCGCTCGTCGAGCAGGACTTGTACCTTGCCATGGGCGGCATGGCATGGGCCTTCGACCTGCGGAAGAAGAGGCGCCCAGATGGCAGCGAGGTCCCCATTCACTGGAATGAATATACCCCGCTGCTCATCGCCAAGCCTATGCCTTTTGAGTTCGACGCTGTCGTACGGAGCGAGAAGAAAAGGGGCCTCCTGAGGAGGATGTGGGAGTCTGGGAAGGGCGACGAGTAAGTTTTTTCTTCTTAATGTTATGATACCATTTTCTCTTTTCTCTTGTACCCTTTCCCCCTTTTCATATTTTCCCTTTTTCGCGTTTTCCTATCTTACCACAGTATTCAGAGGTTTCACACTTGTTGTTTGACTCCTCGACTTCAACTCGTATGCTCCCAAAACACTACCGCAGGCACAGCAAATGATTGACTCAAAATTCTATAGTGATATTGAGAAAGAAATGAAAGAAAATATTTCATTACCGCATTTGCTCTACCAGAAGATACACCCGGAGTACGTCAATGCCGCGAGGAAGAAGCGGCATGACAGTCTTCTCCCCCTTGTCGTCGACGACGCATTAAGCGACCGAGGCAGTGATACCAGCTTCCTTACCAATTCAACTACTGAATCGGAAGGATCATCAAGAAATTCCGACTCTGATACAGGCGAAACAGAGCTATCGGTGTGACGGAAGCATTTCTTCCCTATCCCACTATACGTTTTTTTTTTTTTTCATTTAAGAGGCATGACATTGAGGATTGATTTCTCATTTTCATCTATTTATTATATAACGAGCATACGAGGAGTAATGGGTGATGAGCAGAGCAGTATTTCTTATTTGGCTTTTTCTTTTTTTTGGACGCATAGTCTTTGACACACAATTGCTTTGGCGCACAATTGGATAATCAGTGCCATAAACAAACGAAGATATACAAAACAGTCGCTGGATAAGGTATCCTTTCCAGCGTCATGAATACCATTTGAACACCATTATCATCTCTAACTTTGACCTTTCGTATCTTGACTAGTGCCATAGGTTATCTGTTTTACGTGCACTTATTCACGAAGCAATCATAACAATTCATGTATTGAGGACATCCGAATGTCAGTGTGTTGCCTTTCGAACCGCCAATCCTTTTGAGAGCCTTTTTTACACCCTTGTAGATCTGAAGATGTCTGGTCCCTGGTTTGCTATCTAAAGTCTTATCTTAAGTGGTCTACACTAATTTTAAAGCGAAAAAGCTTATATACAGGATTCCTACATATCATATGTGATACTTGTAAACACGAGAAAGCGTACATCTGGTTGAATGATCAGGAGCCGGTCATGTGAAGAGATAGATTCAAATCGTATATGTATCTATTTTCCGTATTTCCCTAACGTCCCTCTTGAACATGCTTGTCACTTGTGCATTTGAAGCCTCGGAATTGCCCGATACGACAGTTGGTCCTTACTATGACACACGGGTTGGGCTGCAATGAAGCATGTACCGAGTTCCTTGCAAGGGGGTGCATTGCGATTTTATGATTGGCTGTCTGGCCGGCTACTGCTGGGGATTTGAACACTATTTACAAGGCACTCGATTCGGTTCTTGACAATGTGTTGGGAATATTCTCTTCATTTTTTAAGAATGTGCAATACTAATATGAAGGATCTAAAGACATTAGATGTGGCTAAGTCGACTAAGATTGAAATTCTGGGTTCTATCGCCGCAGAAAGCGAGGATTCTACGATACGCTGTGTAGGTATCTGTGTATCTACATCTACCTACTTAGTTCAACCAATCGTGTTTGCACCTTAATCCTTACCGGTTCCTGCAGGGTGACTGATGGATAGGTGTCATCCGTAGTAAGAACACGAGGTGAGATGACCAGATGAAGCTGATTAAACAAGGCATGCCACATGATGTAACGCAAAATTAGACCGAGCGATAAAACTGTGCCGCAAGATTACATTTTTACGAAACTACATATTACGAGAAACGGTGCCTGTTTGTTCCTTACGGGGATGCGGCCAGGCTGAATTACAAAAGTTCTACAAAAGCGCAGTGCATGACGCACAAGTGACTCTCACATGTGAACACCGACTAAGCATCCCAGCCATGTCAGGGGTCTCGTAGACCAGGATAGGCCCTGGTGTCCACGTTAAGATCTCGCAGGGTGCTTAAGTAGATATCAATGACAGGGATCTATACCATGTCATTGCAGTGGAAGAAACCTTGGATGTAAATATAATGATGCGAATGAAGTGTAATATCTATGTGCCATTTGCCGTGAAGGGGACCTGCCCCTCTCTATATATCCCATGCAAATCTAGGTTCCTCTCTTTCCCGTCCCACCATCTCCGCTTCTAACCGCTGATTTCTGCCATTGTGAGAGTAGTATATAGATATATGTCTGATTAGTGCCCTGATTTGAACCCTTAACCGTCTCCCCTGAAATCGAGATCTATCTGAACCCCCCTTAGCCTAATTTATGCGCCTTGCGACAAATGTAGATCCATATGAAAAATGCAATACAACGTCTTGTCCCCTGATTTTGAACACCATGTTCTCTATATGCCCGTGTGGAGTGATCCCCTTGTCTATATGCGCGTCCGTGTGTGATGTGTTTGTGTTCGTGCCTGTGTTTGTGTCTGTGTCTGTGCAGCTTGCTATCTCATGGGCTATTAGCCAGCATAATGCACGCCGCTGAATAGCTTCTGGCATTGATGATAGCATGAGGGTATCAATAGCGTCATGATGTCGTTTTCACATCGTAGTTTTGACATCATGTGAAGCAGTTGCTGAATAACCGTACAATGCCCCGCGTTTAGTTGATCGATTTTACCGCCCGATCCAGTACGCGGGACTGAGCTCCTGTCGCGCGATGGCCTCGGCAATCTCGGCGTCGCTCATGCTCTCCTGGCCATTGAGTGCATACCACGACTCATCGGCAAAGAGGTAGTACATATCCCCCATGGGCACGGCCGGCGAAAATGCCAGAGCGACTCCCGTGCCCATCAGTCCGCCTGTCCACATCTCCCGCAGCTGCATCCATACGTGCTCCCGCTGAGCCGCGGGTAGAGATCGCGCGAGATAGAACACGGGCGTATACGTCTTGTCCGAGCGCGGTGTGAACTTGGCGCGGAACGACCGCTCAGCTGTCATCGTCCCCGTGCCCGTCCCGTCGTCCAGGGGGCGGAGGTGCTTCCCGTTCAGCGAGAAGTAATCCATGCAACTGCTACACGGCTTCGAGGAGAGAAGCATAGCGTCCACGATCGGATATGCGCCCGGCGAGTCGAAGCTTTGGAAATAGGCTAGCAGAAGATTCTCTTCAGCATGATGGCCATGGGGAACGGTGTGTGCGGATTGCCAGAGATCGGTCTCCCCGTTGCTGAAGAGGAGCGAGGTCACTAGGTCGAGACTGTAGTCTCCGCTTGTCCGGAGGCCGCTGCGCACGTACTGAAGGAGTGTTATCACGCGAGCTAGATGCTTGGTCGATAGGGATACGGAATTGCCGTTTTTGTCCTTTATGCGGAACGAGGGAAGCTCAATGAAGATGAATTGAGGAGCCATGGCAGTTTGTGTGTCTTGTTCGATATTAATCACTTATCTCTTGTGCTTCGAAAATGTTGTGCGACTGCGCTCGATATTTGGCGGATAGTCTTTCTTCACTTTATCGTGCTGCCCCTCAGATGTTTGCTTGTTGTTTATCTATGTTCGTCGTTTGTTTGTCTGCGTCATCCCTTGATACTTGTACCGGCAACATCGTCTTATATAAATTTGTTGCATGATGAAATGGTCTTATTCACCTCGTACAAGAAATAGGCATTCATCTTGTTGAACCTATTGCAAACATATGTCTTAAGACAATGACGTCCATCAGATTTCCCCAACGCTTAGTTGGCAAACAGCGAACGGATAGACCGTCTGAATGGCTGCTGACTTCGTGTCTAATTTTGACAAGGCGTAAATGGTCTTCCATACGGGAATTGTCATTCCCCGCGAGCAAACTATGTAGTCCACGATTTATCGACATGACAGACTACTGCTGCACGTGCGGATCTCCTATCAAAGCCCCATAATTCAGAAGGGTTTCGGCGGGATCCATAGCTTACCCGTCTTCCGCTGACTTCACGCCTTTTTGCACGCCGGTTGGCTATGGGGGCCTGTTGAATTGTAGTGTGTTGAGGCTCAATGACCCAGGTTGCCGGGCTCGGGGAGGTAGGGCTGAAGGAACCGGCCTTAGCTAACTCCTTATTTGGACTAGAAATTGTCAAAATTATATTCAGGATGAATCCTTCAAGTTCAACACATAGCAGTGGGAGCCCACTTTCAGAGGGTTTCTGGAAGACTACTTACTATGACATAGCGTTGAATTAAGGGCACAGCTTGACTTGCAATGCAGAGGAATCGGTCCGTTCTTCAAGTGTTCGGGGGCAGTGTTATCTTGGGTAGGCTAATAAGGGATTCGTTTTCAGCTTCAATGAATAGGTCTAACTAGGATGGGCTGGCGACTTATTCTACCATAGGTTCTATTACAAGATTACGTTCTGACCGAACCGTTCAGCGGAAGCTACCGAGATCATGGCTTGTGTCGAGGAAGGCAAAGCGCAATGTCTGGGATTCCGAACTGCGGCGGCCTACGGAATTCTCCTCTAGAAAATCACATTTTTAGACGGGGACTAAAAAAGAAACATGTTGCAGTGTCTGCCATCGCATGACCTTCTAGGAATCTTCGACTATTATTGGCTCACTTGTCTGCCCATTCAGCCGCCTATGCCCTTCTTTCGATCTAGGGTATTTTAACAGCAGACCAATTTTTTCACACCAAGTTCGTTACTGTCGTGGTTATACATAGCTGCTTCTGCTGAGGTCATCTTCCCATGACCATGTGCCGTACAATTGCTTACGTCGCATAAACTAAGACGATACCCAATCATCCGACTGCCAAGTCCCCAAGTGAGGCTTGGCTCGATCCTATTGCCAAATACAGACCTCCATGGCCTATTCAGGAATGTCAACAGGACCACTGATTGGACACGTTTGACTTATTCATTTAGACCTAATTGGCGAGGAGAAAGTACAAAATAGATTCAAATCCTTGTCACTCTCTTGGAGATTTTTATCGCTTTGTCAGCGGCAACGTGGTGGATCTTGCGGGAATGTCTAGTCAATGTGAAAACTATGACGTCGGGCTTCAAACACGAACCGGGCCAAGAAAAGGGATGCCTAAGTAGGATTAAACCGGGGTATTTTTTGCAGTATTCCTGGATAGCGAAAGTCGGCGCTGATGACTGAGATTTATTAAAATACCATAATCGTCCGCGATTAGTTGCTACCCATCCGGACTTGTATGGAGCCCGTATAACCGTCTTAGGCTACCTCCGAACTCGCTACGGCAAACACCGACTGAATCAAGTGATCTGTAAGTATTTGATTCGTGTTGTGGTAACCCCGTCCCGGAGTTTATTGAGTTTCAATAGACTGGTCGCTAATTCTAAATACTTACATATGATTTAACGAGGCCCATATGAAAACTAAACCTTCAAGTTAAGGACATTAATTCCTATGGTATATTGCAATAAGCGGCGAGCCCAAAAAAATCTTTGTAACGCACTTAAAGATGAGAGCCAAATGATAGGGGCATCTTGTAGGATATGAAGGCATCAAGTGGTTAAAAGCCGAGCGTGGAAGGCCGATCATGCCAAGAAAGAGAGAAAATGTGACGGCATGCTTGAGGGTAATGATACAGGCATAGGGTTGCAATGCCCGGTGGATGGAGGATGTAACGACCCGACGTTTAAATATATGTACTTGCTAACTGCTACTTGGGAAACCTCGATCAGTCTCGATGTCCCAGGCTAGATATCTGACAGGTTGTGGTAAAAGACGTTAAATGAATAATAGGTGATTTCCGACGAGAAAGTGTGGAATTTAGCAAAACAATGCACGATATAAGCGGGAATTTCAACTTAATCGAGGTGGAAGGTTGATTCTGATGCCGAAGAAAAAATCAAGAGCGTGAGCTCTGTTACACTGCCCAAGCTCTCGCAAGAAACGAGGCACTTACGTTCTTTAAGTGTGGAATTTAGCCAATCAAGCGAGTAAGCCATGTTTCCCAGCTGCGAGAGTGGTTTCCACCCAGTTTACTCCCCATATAAAGTTGGCACACCTTCATTGCGCGTAATTTACTGTACCCACCATTGCAAGTACTCTCAGCAGCTCGTAGTATTGCGGTACATGTAATACCAGGTAACCAAACAATGTTTGTAACTGCCTGAGTCTCGCTACCAAGAGATTACAGTAACCGTCACACTTGGGTCGAGTCAAGGAGCGGTTAAACTAAGGTCCTAAGATCACGTATGTATTGAGCACACTGCTCAATCGCATGTCGAGAAATATAGCTAACTGGAGCACATAATTATATCTTAACTTGATCCTTTGCGAGCCTGGAAGACTCTGATATTAGCCCACTGAAGTGCAAGAGTAACAGTATTGTAAATACCCAGTCTGCCAGGTACTTAGGTGCATTGAGTAATGTCAGTAGTTCCTGCGCGCCTAGTATAATCACGCGCCGTGAATGAAATAAATACGACAGAGGTTACCTGGGAGATATAGTTTCCATGCAATTCTATGAGATTGCCTAGCAATTGAGAACATATCTTCCCTAAATGCTTGATCATCTTTGTTCCGTCTTTCTTCTTATTTTTTACTCAAGTAAGCCAACTACTATTTTCACAGTTACAATGGCTCCTTACTTACACGTTTCCCGGGTGAAACATGTGGGCATCGTACGCAACTATTCACGATCTTTCAATACATCCTCGATACCTGAGTCGTTGGGGCGAAAGGGTATCAACTACTGCTCCAAGAACGGGCTGCGCGACAAACTGCTCAATGATGCTGGTGCCAACAAGCTGGCGTTCCTGGCTAGACTAAAGCCCATTGACCCAACGTACAACGGTCTCCGAAGACTTAACAGCTGGGGAGAGCAGGCCTTGGCACATGAACATGCTTCCATTGCACGATCCATATTGAAACGCTCCTTTGGTTATGACGACTTCCGCCACGAACAAGTATGCTATTATCATATACTATTCCATATGATATAGTTACTAACGTCTTTCTGTACTACAGGCTGCAGCTATCAGTACTATTCTTCGGGGCGAAAATGCGCTTGTCGTGTTTCCTACTGGCGCTGGCAAATCACTATGTTACCAGGTATACCATTCTTCGAAATGCATTCTCTATGATGTAGTCCTGATTACCATATAGATACCTGCCATTGCGTTTGAAGAACTCGACAATGCGGGCTTGACCAACAGACGGCCGGGAATAGCAGCAATGGGCCCCGGAATTACCATTGTCGTGTCTCCATTGATTGCCTTGATGAAGGACCAGGTTGACGATTTACAGCGGCGCGGTATTTCTGCTGCTTGCTTGGACTCGACGAAGACCATGAAAGAACAGAGAGACATCAACACATCTATTCTGGAGGGTCGTTTGAGACTCCTGTACTGTACGCCAGAAAAACTCAACAGTACAGGCTTTGTCGAAAGCATGAAGCGTATTCCCGGCGGCGTCCGTCTGGTTGCTATTGACGAGGCCCATTGCATTTCAGAATGGGGACACTCTTTTCGTCCAGACTACCTCAAAATTGCTCGTTTCGCTAAGGAGATTGAGGCAGAGCGTGTCATTGGCCTCACAGCCACGGCTACACCTCGCGTCGCAGAAGATATCTGCAAATTTTTGGATATCAGAGAATCTAATTTGTTCAGGACCTCCGCATACCGACCCAACTTGGAACTTAAGGTGGAAGTTATAAGGCAAAAGAGAGAAAAACTCCGTCCATTGCTTGAATTCCTCGACACCCACCACGGACCTACCCTGATCTATGTAACGGCTCGGGATCGTGCCGAGATCCTCGCAGCCAACCTACGGAATGAGGGTTATGATGCAGCCTATTTTCATTCTAAAATTTCCACTCGAAAAAAGATGCAGACTCAGGAAGCGTTCATGGCAGGTAGTGTCCGTATCATGGTAGCCACGATTGCTTTTGGAATGGGGATCGACAAGGCAGATATTCGGAACGTCGTAAACTACGACATACCGAGCTCAATAGAAGAGTATTCTCAGCAAATTGGCAGAGCCGGACGGGACGGGAATCAAAGTTCCTGCATGCTTTATATCTGCAGGGATGACTTTTGGCTGAAAGAATACTTTGCTCAGGCTGATCTACCCTCTCGACACTCAATTCAAGGACTATTAGAGGACATTTTCCTTAATAAGCCCACATTCAAGCTCCCTGGCAATCGTGGCAGACTAATCAAGCTAAACGAGCAAGAATTAGAGGGAAAGCATGACGTAACTGGCCCAGCTCTTAGTATCATCCTAGCAAAGATTGAACTGCATTTTGGCCTCATTCGTGCCATCACCCCTGAATTCAAGAATTATCTGTTCGAGGCTCCGCCAGAGTACAGGAATCATATCGAACACGATGACTCACCTGAGGCAAAGGCAATTGCTAGTTACTCCACGAGTACGAAAAAATGGCAAGCCATCGATGTTAACGCTATTGCGAGAGATTTTAACCTGGTGTGTGCCGACATTATGGAGAAGCTCAATGAATTCAATAATAGCGGCTTTATTCGACTGAAAGGAACAGGTCTAATACAACGGTACCAAGTGCTCAAGCAACTACCTAGTACACGCCAAGAAATAGAAAAGCTAGCTAACCAGTTGTACACTGAGATGGAATATCGTGAGAAGGAACACATGAAGCGATTCAACACCATTTGCAGCTTATTGACTGACAGTAAGTGTTTCGCATGGGCGCTGACAAGATATTTTGGCATGGACCTTCCAGGAGGAAAGTCGCGGTGTGGGCATTGCACCTACTGCCTAACGGGTGAACCCGCTCTACTACCTCCTAAACCCGAAACCTCTATCGACTCATCGAAGATTCGTGCTATACAGGCTCTTTGTGATGTTCGAGACGACCCTCGATTTCTCGCTCGTGTCGCATTCGGAATCGCGAGCCCCAAAATAGTAGCGCTTGGCTTCAACAACCCCCATTACATGTTTGGATCCCTTAAAGAACATAGCTTCAAGGTGTGTCTTACATTTCTTCCTTTTCTATCGTGCTCTTGGGATTTGCTAACTTGAGCCCATATAGTCTTTGTTAAAGGAGTTCACTAAAGCTTGTGAGGCGTCATAATTTCAAGCTCCTAAGAATTAAGCTTAGTTGAACTTGCATGAAGATTCGCGCGTGAATTACATAGAAGATACACAGTATCTAAGATACGAGACAAACAGTCACCCAGCGAATGTTGGCTCATAGTTATAATAGCTCTAGATAAGGGTTCATGAAGAAAGCAGTAGGAGACCGTTGGTCAGCATTTCATAACAGTTTTAACGAAAGGTGTTGTGCAAATAAAACTCCTAACAGGAGTGAATGCGGCTCTTGAAACAACGTGGTCTTAAACTTTGAGCGCATTTCCATAACCACTGTATTGTGTGTCTAGCTTCCGCCCAGTACTCCGGGAAGGTCGGGGTAATATTCTTAATAAGGGAGCTATGTATAGCATTAAACAAACCAAAACACAAACACGCGGGCTTACTGGCAAGGTGATGCCCTTTTAGCCACCAGTTGAAAAGTTTCCCAGGTCATTGTATCTCTGTCCCTATTCACTCTTTTTCTTGTTCTAGGAAAATGAACAGTTTGTTCATAACAGATGCGGCTTGATGCCCTCGACACATATATTTTGGCCGAGTTTTAGCTGTAACTCACCGAAATGACCAGGTGTTTGGTGCTCACGGTGCAACAATTGATATCCCTACCTTTCGGGCTGTTAATGTCCCCCCTTCCTCCCCTTGCTCAGAAGGTTGCGCCACAAGGTCTCCCTTCGTTTTTGAGTATATGTGTCTCTTCTCAAACTGGAGCTAGGGTTGGTAGATGAAGCCTACCTACTTCCAAGGAGGACAGCGTGATAGTAACTGGTGACGTAATGAGAATATACGTATCTCGAATGATTTGTTTGCTGAAAGGTAGGAGATTTTCGAATATAAATAATCAAGGAAGAGTTGAATTCGTTCATTACACATAACTTTGATCTCAACTCATGTCAACTACTCAAATCATCCATCTGCTACTTTCTGAAGCCTCAAGCATACAAGCTATCCCAAGGCAAGACCTAGAATTGCTCAATCAATAAGTATGAATCTATCGCAATTAAACGCTACAGAGTGCCGCATTAAATTGATACGAAGACTAACCAATATATAATCTGTAGATATTCTGCCCTATCGATATCCGAAAGACCCTGTTACAGCCGCCTCACATCTCACAATGTGTCCACACAAGCGGGCTGTATATTCTTGTCTTCACAAAAGCGAGTATGCTCGGTATTGTGGAACATGCCCTGACTATCCCAATTGTGTGCCGTCGTACCAACCGGACCAACGTGAATTCACCATCAACTACCCATGCTATGCTTGCCGCACATACTCTCCACCCAACACCCACAACCCTGACAGCCTGGACCCACCAGCAGAGCCCAAGCGATCATCAAAGGGCAAGCGAGGAGCCCAGAAGTGATGTCCTATATGCACTATCACTCTCAGCTTACCCGAATTGTGCCCTGATTTCTTTTTCAATCCGGCTGCGTTATATGTTCGTATAGAACTGGAGGGACTTATAGTGGCTCTGGTTGGGTTCCTTATGCCTATCACTCGTTTGTACTCGAGAAAGCAGGTATTCTTTCGTACGAGTTGCTTATTATGTATCTATAGTTGGATCTCTTATGTTTGTCTCTAGTTCTGTGAATCGGGCTGAGCTCTATATTTGTAACATAATCTGTAGAGGGTGTGGTGTTTCCACGTCTTCCACTTGTTTCGGCATTGGGTTGGGCTATTACTAATTATATGAGACTTGGTTGCATCTTTCACAGAGTCATTTTCTATAAACTTGATATACCACCTCACCCTCCCAATTTCGGCTACCTCAAGTGATTATTTATTTTATATTGGCCTGTCTGGCACCGATCTAAAACTGCCAACAGGGGCGCTGCTGTGATTCACGCCCATTGCATGCACGTGCAAGCCAACAACGCTTCTAAGTGTACTGTGCCGCATTATTTATTAGTATGTTGGTTCCATGAGTGTGCGCATTATTAATCCTGAAGTTTCCCTCTCCAAGATTACTCAACAGAGTTACTTAGGAGTTCGGAGTCCAACCACTGGAAGCCAGCATATACGATCTTGTCAATAATGTGAATGTCTGACGGGTCTGCTGTCACGCCAATAATGGGCCTGATGTTATAGATAACTCTAAGAGCTGTATCGAGATGGTCATCATCAGGAGGGCCAAGCTACGAAAGTAACCTACCCGATTCTAGGGAGGGAGGCGAGCCTGGGGAGAGTATGCGCTGTATACATCTATTACACATAACGGCAGATGGACAAACTCCTTCGTGAGGTATATTGGGTTACAGCAGATTTATAAGAATGGGATGCAATTGGATATTCTTACAACAATGGATACATTTACCAACCATTCAACAAGATCCTATAACCAATAATAGCGAGAAGTAGCCGCCGCTCTTCCGTTACGATTTTCTATATGGTCCAATCGAGGGGTCTCTACCAACTTATCAGCATCGTCCAACTCCTCCAACACAACTTAGACCCAAGAGTCTGTTCTGTACCCAGACTGTCCCGCATCATATTCCACGGTATCCTTCACACCTACCCTAGCAAAAGTCTCTTTGGGTATCCTCGGTGTCTCCGAACGGGTATCTCCATGGCGAAAGCTTGTCAAGTTTATATCGTTCTGACACTCAATTCTGACCCACTCGCGACCATCGCTAGTGAGATGACGACTGTCGCACGACTTCAAGACGCTACTCCCAAATGTAATCTTCGGCCTATTTTTGGAGGCGCTAGATGCCGGCATGATCTTGGGGAATAACTTGACGATCAAAGGACGGATCTGGGGCAGACAGGCACATATGAGAGCCACGCTCATTTCGATTGTAGTCCACATGGTCGAGGCGACATCGTATAGGGGATCACGGCTTTTGGCTTGCAGATTCAAGGTCGTGGCCCTGAGACAGGACGTTATGACCACACTAATTGTTGATTAGCGAAGATTTTAAGTTTCAAAGTTCAGATAGCAAGACTTACAAGGCACCAAGTGTGAACACGAAAATCAGCGCGGCCTTCTGCACACGTGGGATTTGAAGCGAGTGCACAAGCGGCATGGGAAGGATGAGAATAATGATGTCGGATGCGATGGAGAAGCCGACGTTTGCAAACCAGAACTGCCCGTTATTGATGCATGTCTTGTTGGTAATTGTCTTGTCAAACGCTGCAGCAACGGGAATGCACTGAAATATCGTCGCTACAATGACTGCAACACAGTATAAAGCGACAAAAGCGAGTATGGTCAGACAGGCCCGTCTGAACCATTTAACGCCGCTAAATATGCGCATATACAGTAGCAGAACCGAGGACTTGGTAAGGTTTATAGACGTCTTGTATGTGATTTGGGTAAGGTAAAAGGCCTGCCAAACGTATGAGCTCTTCTATATTGACAGCGCTAAGTGATCTCAATAAAGTTATTACCTTGAAGGCCTCATATCTTTGACTCTCTGTCAAACTTGCAGCGTGCTTCCCATAACCGTTGTAACAAGCCCAAACTGTAAGCACATCGGTGGTCATCGCAAACACCTTGATACCATCCGTATCAGTTATGAGGTTCTTATCGCCGCATTTGAGATTTGAGAGCACTTACAAGAGATACTATGATCGTATAATCATCTGCTCCCAGTCGTCCGCCAGCCCTCTGCCTTGACCATATCCTAGTGCCTACGATCATAGGGCAGAGGAACGCGAAGATCCAGGCAGGTATATAGATCATAGGGCTATTATCACCAGCTAGATGGCCGGCACTGACATCTCTACTCTGATGTATTATTGCCATATTTGCAAATATTCGGAGCAGTTACCCGTAGGATCATCCTCATACAAAAGCACCTAGTCGCTAGCCGTCCGCACGGAGTAATAGAATGATAGGATATCGATTTGACTTATTTGATTCCCCGGGGTGATGAATGGGTTCTGAAACGTTGTTGGAAGTTGGATAAAGTTCTTGGCGGCCGTTGAACAAGAGATAGACCTTGTATATGTTGAAAAGTCCCAACTTTAGGCACAATATATTCTCTGAAATTTGCTTCCAGAGCTGAATGAAGCAAAGACATCAGGATATAATGGAGCGAGGAAGGGGTGAGCACTACTCAATGAGTGAGGGGGTGAAGAGGCTTGATGGGCTGAAGCTGTGGTGTCTAGCCAATAGGCAATTCTCAACACTGGCAAATGCATAGGTTTGCCTCGTGATCGCACCTTCAAGGCGGTCGTAATTAGTCCTGCCTTATCGACCCTGCTGGAAGCCACCTAGAGTGGGCATAAGCCAACTAGAAGATGGGGCGAATTTCCTGTCTTTTCCCAATGATCGTAAAATGCCAAAAGGGCAAATCGTTGTAAGTCAGGCGAATGGGGTAGCTTCATCCATTCCCGTTCCCGACCCAATCTGAGTGCGAATACTCCCAATCAAGGGAATCAACTCAGCTACACCGAGGAAAAGTGGCTGAACGTTGTATACTAGAGGCGCACTGCTTAGATGTCGCTTGCACATGAGCGAATCGGATAGGATGAATAGTCTGCGATACACACAAGAGAGAGGATAGGCGGCCGGTGTTGTGCATGTGCGACCTTTCGGGAAGCTGCTCACTCACGCGCTCATAGCCTGATTGAACATATCTTCTCCCTCGCTTCCCATGTCTCTACTTCTTCTCGAGTAGATGGGCAATTATGGAGTATCCGGGCGTTAGATGGACGAGATGGGACGAAGCTAGTTTTCCAGACCGGAAATGACACTGAGATCCCCCCGCGACATATTGACATCTGAAGCCAGCCACCTACTGCTCTAAGGATTCTTACGGCCGTCTTCGCTTGAGTGGCGTGCAACTGTGATGCTAGAAGTGGTCTGATGTTTCTTGCAGCACTTAGGTGCTACCGTGATTCATTGTGATGAGTATAACTGGTAGGATAACGGCCAGCCACGCCATATTCGAGAATACTAACCTAGAAAATCCTTACTCAGGTAAGACAACGCGATAATGAGTTTCATGACGCCAGTCGCTCTTGGACGCATTGATGTTAGTAGACTGATTGATCGATGCCGAAATTGTAGAAAATACCAAAATGAAATCACTTTGGTTTAGTCCCATTGATAAGAAATGGTTATTTATCTTGACATAGCAAAATAATTGACTGATAATAGTGTAATTAGAAAGATAACCGGTCGACACACTCTTCTCCTCTAACAGACACAACAGGCAAATTCAAGTCGACATTACATGCCATCTCATGTGACTTTTGCCTTAGAATCATTACAGAATTCACAAGTTATTATATCACTTCTACCAGATCAGTTGGCAGGGCTATTTCCAAGTGATACTTACCTCCCAGTTATGTCAAGCGGTTCGAATATTTGGGTTAACTGCCACTTTTCAACTACCGACATCACTCATGGAGGGGGTGTTTGAGATTTCCTCTCAAGGTCAGGTAACGCAGGTACCAGCTGTGGCGAGTATCAGACATTTCATGTCTCGCCACCAAGCCAGCCGTCAAGTCAGATCTTCACTGATTCCGGTCTCCCAGCCTTTGTGGAGGCGACTATGAGTTGACACAAATGAGGGGTTTGCCCCCCAATTGGCTCTAGCCGTGAAACTGTCTTACATCGCGGTTCGCCGGCACATCACAAGCTAGATGCGGGGGATACGCTTAGCAAAAGAAACAAATGCAGCATCTGATTCATCGACTGTAGTGCTGCGTTGCATTCTATGCTTATCCGCCAGGCCGCTATTTTCTTGGCGGCAGGTAAGGGGGAACCAACGAGCTGTTGTTGGTATGACGATGTCTCATCTGAAGATCTTTTCATGAAAATAGTAAAATACGGCGTATATGCATAGATGGGTCAAATCCCCTCTGGTGAATATAGCAGAAACATGTCTGCGCATCGTTCTAGATAGGATCTACTCTGGTACACATCAGCACTCTCCCTGATCGTTCTCGAACCACGCATCTTGGAAGCGTGGTGGCAGATTGTGTGTACAGGGAGAAAACCCATCAGGTAAAAGCAAAAAGTGTCAAGCTGCGATCTAAATCCTCTCGCTATTCAACCCGCTCAGGACCTATCTATATTTTGTGCTCGCCGTGTCTGTTTTTACTCAGTAGCATCATTGTTCACCCCCGCGTCCTCAAAAATAGCCCGCGCTTAGCTTCACCCGTATCATACAATAATCACACGACTGTATATCATTCGTCCCTCTTAAAATACGCCGCACAATAACGCCACCGACAAGGATCTGTCACCGCCGCCGCTTATAAGAATACGTTGGGGCGGTTCGTCAAGCAACGGTCATGGCTTCCGAGAAGCGCTCGTCGTGCCCTCAGATAGGGGAAGATGTCCTCACCCACCATATCCCCATTAACCCAGATATAGAGGGGGCTACCGATAGCAAAGCCAGCGACACCGATAGAATCGATCCCCATGTTGAGAGACGGCTCCTATGGAAGATTGATCTTCACGTATACCCTATCCTATACGTCGTGTACGCCCTTTCCTTCCTGGACCGCATTAACATCAGCAATGCTCGCATCCAGGGCCTCGCCGAGGATCTCGAGCTGCACGGGAATCGGTTCAATGTCGCTTTATTTGTAGGTTATGCTTCGCTTCAACTTACGACGATCGACGGAACTGATGTCTGTTGCTAGGTCTACTTCATCCCGTATATCCTTCTCGAGATACCCAGCAATATGATTATCAAAAGAGTGCGGCCATGTAAGAACAAGCACACCCCAATAGTGCTATGGATCATGACTAACCCCTCAACAGCCTGGTATCTCTCTGGCCTCATGTTTAGCTGGGGCATAGTGAACATGTCAATGGGCTTCGTCAAGACGTACGCGCAGCTCGTCGTCCTGCGCTTCCTGCTAGGCGCCCTCGAAGCGGGCGTGATACCAGGCATCATCTACCTGACGTCTATGTACTACAGACGCCACGATTTCCAGGTCCGGATGAGCTTTTTCTTCACCTCCGTGGTTGTGGCGGGAGCCGTTGGAGGAGTAAGTACCTATTTCAGAAGAAATCAATCTTCATAATGAAATTCCCATTTTGTCTCTCACCCCCATGTTTTAATTACTTCTTTTCTATGCCTTCAGTGATAGAGCATTCGTTCTTGTGCTATTGACTTACTAACGCGCCGATTTTCTCCTTGTAGCTCCTCGCGTACGCCATCGCAGATCTAGACGGACAGCTGAACATCCGCGCCTGGCGCTGGATCTTCATTATCGAGGGCGCGGTGACTGCGTTCGTCGCTCTGATCGCTGTCTTCCTAATCGTCGACTGGCCCTCGCAAGCACGCTTCCTAAGCACAGAAGAAAAGGCTCTTCTCACTCGCATCCTCGCCGAAGACGGCGGTGATGAAGCGCGCAGTAAGTCTTCACTCGTTTTCGTCTCCCTTTCTCATTCTGCCTTACTTTTCCAGAATTGCAAGTGCAATGGTGTTTGACGCAGGGCATAACAGCGGGTGTTATTTTCGCCTTAGGTCTTGCAGTTTTCACAAACGGACAATACTGATGAACGCTGATCGCCATCTTAGTGGACGTACTAAACAAGCAAGCCTACAAGCTCATATTCCGGGATTTCAAGATCTGGCTCGGGTCTCTGATCTACCTAGGCGTGGGTGCAACGGGGTACTCCCTCGTGTTCTTCATGCCCACCATCCTCGTCGAGTTCGGGTGGAAGGCCCGCGAGGCACAGGTCCACAGCATACCCGTGTATGCCGTGACAGCGGTTGTTATGGTCCTCGTGGCGTGGCTGTCGGACCGCCTCCGCCACCGCTACGGCTTCATCCTGCTGGGCTGTTCACTTGCCACCGTCGGCTACGGCATTCTCCTCGGACAAGACGGGCTTAGCCGCGACGTCAAGTACGGCGCGCTGTTCTTCGCCTCTGTCGGCGGATACATTGCCACGCCGATGGCGCTCGCGTGGCTCTCCAACAACATCTCGGGACACTGGAAGCGCGCCTTCGGCGCTGGGATACAGGTCACGGTGGGGAATATCGTCGGCGTCGTCTCGGCGAACGTTTTCCTCGAGCGTGAGGCGCCGAGGTACCACACTGGGTACGGCACCGCGCTGGCATTCAATTGGCTTGGCGGTATTGCCGCTACGGCGATGTTCGTGGGCATGTTGCTTGAGAACCGCAAGCGAGACGCTGGCGGTAGAGATTATAGACTTTCTCGGCCTGACGAGGAAGTGCGGAATCTTGGGGATGACCACCCCTCTTTCCGGTTTACCCTTTGAAAAGCGCTGAGGTTCTTGACCTGGGGAGAGGGTAATCTTTGTATGTAGAATTGCGACGACAAATGCTCACATGTTCGTCAAAATGCAAATGGATAGACTGCTTGACTTATTTACGATATCATTCCTAAGTACTTCGGAGAACGAAGATAAGAGTGTGATGAGCATTGTGAGATCAGAGTGGGCAATTAGTATTGTAGATTCGCATAGATGGTCGGTACAGCTCCTCAGTGTAGGCTAAAAAGCAGTGCAATCGCCTTATGTCATTTCATTTATACATTATCGAATCTCAACTGGTAACGTCATAACTCCCGAGCGAATCAATCGCCAACAATTCCACGTATGCCCTGTCTTTTGCTTTGCTTATTAGGATTTAGGAAATCAAGTGGTTGGTGATTTCGAGAAGGAGTTAAGGGTCGCTCTTTTAAACTTGGAGGTTACCAGATCATAGATGGCTAGATTCATGCTTGGCTATCATGGCTAGGACAGACCTTGAATCTGGTTTTTACTTAACTATGAACAAATTAACAACTTCTTATCACCCGCTTTGGTTCCAAACAAATTGAGACCAATTACTACAGCAACAGGGGCGATAATAGGCACGGGGAATTATAAAGGCATCGCTCATCGACACCGTCTGTTGGAACTTCATAATTTGATACATATACATCATACATACATACATATAATCCCATCCGATCTCTCGCTCGGTAAAGGACGGCTTTATGTTCTGGGTCTAGCCCAACACCATCCATCCCACTGTTCCCACCGAGGCCCAAGATGTATCAGCCGCCCCCTTCCCCTTGCCTTGACCGAAAAAGAACAGCACTTAGCTCTGAAGGGCTCAGCGTTGACGTTTCAATCTGGCGCAATTATTGTTGTATCAGCCACTCAATGGCTATTGTGACAACAGCAAGAACCGAACTGGCTCCCTATGGTATCTTAATGTGCGGATAGATTTATAGGTTGCAGAAACAAACAAGATCTGCTTAGGGTATATGAAAACTTCTTAAAGAGTGAGATAGGAACTTGATAACATCGGCGGAAGCAGACCGTCATACGACGGTCGCACCGTGTTGGCAAAGCGAGTTGATTTCTTGCTAGTGGCAGCTTGTCCTGCAATGCATAGTAACTCAGGCGTACAAGCTAATTGTGGTCTTAAAGTTCATCCTTGATATGGTCTACTGTGTCCTTGACCTTATCTGTTGCTGATGCAATGTTCTCACTGGCTGCTTCTAAGCCAGAGCTTGCAGCGTCGCTTATGATACTGGCAGCACTGGCGGCTGTTGCTGATGCAACGCTGCCGATGCTTGACGCTGAAGAAAGCCCCGTTGTATAAGCATGGGCAAGTCGTGAATAAACAGACTCGGTATAGCTCGGCTCTTTGCCGATAACTAGCTCAGAAACGAGTGAGCTTACAGCAACATATTGTGATGAAGCTGCTGAGGTGGCAGAAGCAGCGTACTCTTCCACTAGTGATGATGCAGCAGCTACTTGATCAGCAACAGCTTCAGAAGCAGACACGGCCGAGTCTCCCGCTTGAGATGCGTAGTCACTGGCGGCCACATACAGGTTCTCGTACCACGGCGTTGGAGTAGACGCACCGTAGACTTGAGAGCTTACACGGCTTACCAGTCTATCCCAACTCTGGTCGATCACGTCTTTAGCCTCTCCAGCTAAGTCGCCTACAGATGAAGCCATTGATTCTGCGGCTTCACTAGCAGCAGAGACTGCCGATGATGCTGATTCCTGGATATTGGTGGGTGTAGGTGTAGCTGTTAGGGAGCTCACAGCCGTAGAAGCGACCGACAGAAATTCAGAGTAGCGAGCATGGGCAAGGCCTACTCCGGCAAAGTAGTTGTGCTTAGCTTGGTCCAAGAGCTTTTCGGCTCTCTTTTCCGCCCCTTCAAGGTATGTACTTGGAGTTGGCTCGGCGGCCCCAATTGCAACTTTAGCAGAATCATACTGATCAGAAGCCCAGCTCATTGAATCCTCGAACTTTTGTTGCGCAATAGATTGTACTCGTTCCCAATCGACCGACGGGACCGTTGGCATAACGGGGAGTCGCTTGGTAGTGGGAGTGCCATATATATTTTCAGATGCTACTGTCATGGCTTCATTTAGGCGGGAATTGGCTGCGGCTATGGCGCCGAAATATCCATTAGACACCGAACTAAGCATCTCCTCGTGGACAGGTTTTGGTTCGCCAGATATCTGAGCAGATACGGCTGACATGGCGCGAGAATACTGATCAGCTGCTCCAGCTAGTGCGGCCGTATAAGCGGATTGCGCAGCGGATGTGATGCTCGCAGGGGCATCAGACTGAGCCACGGACAGCGCACTCGACGCCGAGGAAAGTACATTGTCATCTAAAATAGGTTGCCGGGTGGGGACGGACTCTGCGGCCGCTCCGAATAGTACTGACTTTACAGTTGTCGAAGCACCTTCTTTATCGATCGTATGGATCGGTAAATCGGGCGATTCTATAATGGTCTCCTCCATCTGTTCAGGTCCATCAACTTGGTCTACGCTACTCAAAGGCTCAGATGGTTCGGCTGCATTTGTGGGCTCATTCACGAAGCGTTGGGATTCGGATTCGGATTCGCGTGTTGTGGGAGAGCTGGAGTGTAGCTCAATGGAACTATCAGTGGGTTCGCCTGCCAAACTTTCCATTGGGGGCAAAGCAGATGTATCAACATCTTTCTGGGCAGCTTCCTCGGATGCTAAGCGCACTGATTCGGCAATTCGTTTCTCGGCTGCCTCGGCGGCTAATTGCATCCTGCTGCTGTCAAAATCATCCGTGAAATCCTGAGCAGTGGCCTTCCATGCTGCAACTTGCTTCAATCTACCCAGCTCCGTTGCTGCTTCGTGCGCAATAGCCATACCTTCGCCCTCGATATTAATGGCCGCAGTCTGGGCTTCCACGAGACCAGGGTGAGTAGTAATCAGACGTTTGAGTTCATCTGTCCACTCCTCGAAACGAGCCCGTAGCTGGTGATACTTTTGCCAATCTTTGTAAGTGACACCGTCCATCCAAGCCCACTTCATACCAATCTTCTGGAGCGCTAGGTCGCGCGTTCTCTCGATAATGCTGAAGTGTTCCTCTGCAGCTTTGGTGACAGCAACTTCTGTCTGTTGTTCGTAGCTCTGACGCCAGTCACGAATATTCTGGGCCTTGTTCTTAATGTTCAGGCCAGCACTGCGAACCGCGGCTGCAACATTTTCATCCGTCATTTTTGAGTCGTTGCTACCACTTTCCAAAATGCTGACAATAGCTTTCTTGAGACTATCGAGCTCGGAGTGGACAGTCGTTTCTAGCTGAGATACAAGGGACTTGCCGATAGTGTTGGCATGGTTCTCGATCATGTCCGCAGAGATCTCATCTACACGATCCTCAATTTCGGCAGCTCCTTCTTCGGCAACCTTCGTGAATTTGTTCTGCCATAGCTCCAAATCTTCCGCGACAGTTTTCGCGGCGAGATCGCGAACTTCCTGTTTTGACTTCGGCGTCTCACTAGGGGTAGATTGAGTATCAGAGGGCGCTTCGGACGCTTGGGGGTACTCTATATCAGGCACTTGCGAAGGGGTCTGTGTAGGCGCAGCAACTGAAACCGTAGTGGACGAGATGGAGACCGTAGGTTTGATAAACGTAGCTTTGGGTGCACTTCTATTCATTGATCAGCAAATAAAGCATTACGTAAGAGTGTAATACGTACGACTCGTTTTCCTCCACTACAGCTTTCGGCTTCTTTTCATTGTACCGGCCTAGTCTTTCACCGATACGAACTAACTGGGGTTCTACCTTCAGGATGTAGACGTCCCGTAGGTGTGGCCAGACTGCAGAATCCAGGAAAGCATATGTCTTATTCCATGCCCAGACTGTAGAAGGGAGGACAGTATTTCGAGTGAGATCGTAAGCAACATCATAACACTGGCTGGCGTAAGGGTGGACAAAGGTGTAAGTTGGGACGATAACTTCGTGGTAAGTCTGGAGAGCATTTGTCCGAGCTATGTCATAGTAGGGTGCGATGGCGGTAGCAGCTTTATCAACATGAGGAGAAATAGTCTGGTCGTACTGTGCCTTGGCCAGGGTCTGGTACTTGAGAATCTGTGGCTGGAGATTCTTTTCCCACTGCGCATGCCCCAAAGCCTGGACTTGTGCCACGCGTGGTCCTCCGTACTTGACAGCATAGGCGCGGCCTGGAGTGATGACTTTGCTATCAAGAGTATCATAGTAAGGACGAGCCAGTTCGACATATGGGGCAGCATAGGCATCGTAGTAGGGGGTTAGGTGTGGCGCGACGGCATGTTTAGTATATAAGTAAGGCTTGCAGATTTTGGGCGACGTCTCGTTGTATTCAGCGGGTGAAGAAGGGCACCAAAATAACAGTGTCAAGATCGTGTACCATGTGAAAAGCCTATATGACAATGTCGAAAAATGGCTGGAGTTAGTCATTTGGAGTCATTTTATCAGACCTGAAGTTGAGGGACATACCTGGCAATGGCACCAGATGACCGAGCAAAGAAGCCCCTCCGTCTCTTGGCAGGTATGCTTCCCTGCGCCGTGACTGATACGGCTGGCCCATGCCCATTGACACCGCTGAGGGCTTTGGGTCCCTTGGGTGAATTGTTCGTCTGGGGCTGGCGCTTGCCATTCATGGTGACAGCCATTACAGCGCAATAGTGTGATGATGGTATGGAAAGGCTTCGGTTCCAACCGTTTCCCCTTTCGGGTTAATGTCGCAAGTTTTCTTTGTTCTTTGTCTGTAGCTGAAGATTCCTCATATAGTAGTGGAATTTGGCATCCAGAGAGAGCGCGCTATGCGCGTTAGGGCCAAGTCCAAAGGCCAGCAAAGCACAGACAGGTCACGATCAAGCCAGCAGTACTCAAAACGAAAGACTGGAAAGTCGCAATAGTCTCGAGGCGCGGACACGTAGAGTGACAAGGCACACACAACTGAGGGGGGCCGAGATGTGCGGAATAGCAGAGCGAGGCTGAGAAGAAGGGAGGCAGGCGCTCAAGAGGGTCGAGAAAATAGAATATCAAGGTCGCGAAAGATAAGGGAGCTTCGACGATGATGATGATGTGGAGTTTACAGGTTACCTACGGTACTTAGCAGGTCCCCACAATCACCAGAACGCCTCTGTGAGCGCGAGTGTCCAGGCAGAGAGTCCAGGCTGCGGGAGGCACATTAGTGGCCGCTTGGCGACCTCCAAGGTGGGTTCGGTTCAGGTTTTGAGACAGCTCGACAGGATGCTGACATCAGTGTCGCTTGTCCCCCCGAGCCCCCTACCAGACCCTACCTAGATACCTACAGGCTACAGTACTGTGTAGGTAGGCTCCACTAACGTACAGCGCCTGCCCCTCCGCCCCAGCATGCGCGTCAGCCAGGACACAGCCAGGATAGAGCCAGGACTGGCCCAGGCAGACCCAGGAGCTTGTGATGGAAACCCATCATAGGTATCGCGTTTCAGCATCTCGACAACCCTGGGATCCTTTCAAGGTTGGCATCCGGTCTCATCTTCTACCCGTTATGTGTCCCGAAGATATCGCCTGGGCAGAATCGATCTAAACTGCCTGTCCTACTTTATGCCTCCTCTTCATTTTCCTCATTAGCGAAGAGGATGTACACTGTGACCTGTCATATCAAATCTGAGTCACAGCTACTTTTGTTTTTGGGGGCCATAGTTTTTAACTATATCGAACTACCTATTATTGGGCTCCCGTTTTGGCACCGCGTCGACGAGGCTACCGCAGTAGAGGGGTGACAAGAGTAGAAACAAGATATCTTGCGAACGAGGTATGAACAGCACGGGTTAAGCGCGGGCTCCTGAACAAATTTACATGTAGGTTACTCTCAAGAGATTTTATACATGAAGACAGACTCTGGCAGACCTAATGGTAAACGACCACAATACACACGTTGCCTTTCCTCCATAGTAAATATCTTCAAGCCAGGCATCTGCACGCCTCGGCATCTTGGGGGGGGCATTGTGTCCGATACACACCACCTCAACGCAACGCCGAAGACGTAACATGCCCAGATGCATCCAATAACTTGTTCACAGCAAATCCGTATACCTATCTAGTGTCGCAACCATCTGCCACGATCACCGGCCACGATCACCGATGACGACCACCGCCACGCCTCTGGATTCATGTCACCCTCGTCACCCTCCAGCTGCACACCCAACTAACATCGTCAGCCAATCAGAGTTGATTGATCATCCGCTAGATCTATCATATTGCAGGGTGCAGCCAACCCAAGACGTCATGATCTAGCAGCTACTACAAAGTATCTAGGTAACCTTAGCGATATCATGTGTCTGGGAAGTTAGATGGACACTCGGTACATATCTAGCACATGTTTTTATCAGAAAAAGGCTCAGGCATGAAGTTCGTGCAGTTTAATAATAACGGTCACACTTAGCTAGGTAGCCCTCATCATTCTGTGTAAATCCTGCTGCTTCCGGTCACGTCGTAAAATTCTACTATCCCAAGCTAATCCGATGTAGCTAATAGTTTGGCTGTTCTCGCCTGGCTGTCCTCGCCTGGCATTTGGCCAGGTTGAGGGGGGAAGAAACCCCCTTTGTTATCAATCTTGAAGATAATTTACCTGCAGCAGTACATGCACTTTCAGGCCTTTTAGGTCGCCGTGCATTACATCAATGTGGCTCAAAACTTAATTGAACTATTCAGAACCCAATTCACATTTTTTTTCCCGAAGGCGCAAAACTGCAAGATCTACCTATCTGGGAGGTCGGCTGCATGAATCAGATGGCTGGATAAGGCCAGATCGATTCAATGAACTATCAAAACATTATTGTTATTATTAGGTGGAGATGATGCCCGCAGCTCTAGAGTCTAGATTGATGACTTGCGCTGTTAGCACTAGGATAGGTCATGTATGACTTCTCTCAATATTTTATCAAAACATTCTGAGATCCCCTACACTTCAAACAGTAACAGGAGATACGCGCGCTTCGACAGTACCCACGGATATCTAAGCCATCATGGTTTGGATGGATATACTTCGTAAGAACTAGCCTGCTTGAGGTGCTTGATATTGAAACACCCAAGACACTTATATCCGGCACTACAAGTCGGCAAGTTGCTTGAATTACTGAATTACTGTAACACGGTATGACACAGTAGGGACAAAGGGCAAACTTGCCGGGAGTGGCACTGTAAAATTAATGTAACACTGTCTGTTGGCACTGTATATCAGTGCCACAATGCAAGACCCTCCATTCATCCTTCCTCCAACCGTCATTGAACAAACATCGCGGCACATCATCCAGGGACCAGACAACACTCACCCACCCCCAAATCGACGTCAACTCTACCTTCAACTTCGATCTTGTTTGCTTCAACCTCCAACTCAACGGCCGAGTCTATAGTCGCTGTTCTCTTCGTCGACCGATCCCGAAGAAACCGTCGCTCCCCAGTTCTCTCGCCACGGCAAGCATCATCGCCGGAACTGGGTCGGGCCACCTTCACTTCACATCGTCCCCTTGTGCCTAGGCCCGACCCCTTACCTTGCACAACTAGCCGCTCGACATTTTAATCAAGCTCACGCGACTCTTGATTTCCCTTGGTCGCGTCTATCCCTTCTCTGGTTGATTCGCGCGCTTGTTGCCATCACATTTTGGTCATCCCTTCATCTATGGTCTCGATACCTACGCTGTAGCCCCGAGGGCATTCCTCGCGAAAGCCTATATCAAAGATACCCCCTTCTTTTGCTCTGGAACTTTGGCGAAGAAATCCTACATAACTCATTCATAATGGATGATCATATTCCAAGACATAGGGGACCCGGCGACACGCTCCATCCTCAGTCCCATCACGTCACACGAGCAGACATCAGGAGCAATATGATAGCCTCTGGCGATCCTTGGTCTGACGACGCCCCTGTGGATATCGATACCTGTCGAATCTGCAGGGGGGAAGGCACCGACGACGAACCGCTCTTCTTTCCTTGCAAGTGTAGTGGGAGTATAAAATATGTCCACCAAGACTGCTTGATGGAGTGGTTGTCTCATTCCCAGAAGAAGCACTGCGAGCTTTGCAAGACTCCTTTTAGGTTCACCAAACTTTACTCGCCCGATATGCCTAAGCACTTGCCTTTCCACATATTCATTCACCACATGACGAGGTACTTGCTTCGGAACTTCCTTGTATGGCTCAGAGCGGCCTTAGTAACCAGCGTTTGGCTTGGTGGGCTGCCATATTTGATGCGATCGATATGGTCATTCTTGTTCTGGATAAGCGATGAGGGCTTGGGTGGCACAGCAGCGCTCCTTGATTCCCGCAATATGGCTTCCGCGCAAGGGGCTAACGCCTTGTCCATAACTGTGGCGGGCACGGGCACGACCATGTGCCCATCGACACCCCTCTTAGCCACGGCCACTACACCTGCCTCTCTAAGCAGTCTTATGCATGAGCTTCCATTATCTGCAATGTTGAAGGCTGCAGGTAGACCTACTAATATTAGCACCACCCATACATGGTTGCGCATGTTGTTCGGCCTACCACCTCAACCTCACGCTCCCGCCCTTGAATTTCCCAACAATGTAAATGTGACGCTACTTCACAGGATGACCAAGACCGTATTATCCGATTCCCGGCGATCTCTTCTGAGTGATGTTGGTTTCTTGAATCGTATAACTGGGAATCCAGCCGTGAATCGAATCATCATACATATACTTGAGGGGCAAATCATCACACTTCTTGCAATCATCTGCTTTATCCTAATTATTCTGGTCCGTGATTACGTCGTCCAGCAACAGCCCGAGATCAACATGCGTGCTGCTTTTGCAGCTGTTGAGGATGCTGAAAACGATATGGCAGCGGCTGCCCCCCCTCCACAGCCAGCACAGCAGGCACCACAAGCACCAGAAGTACCACGAGCAGCACAAGGCCCACCTCTTCCACACATCGACATCCCTATAAACGATTCGGATTCAGACGAGGACAGCAGAGACGATGGGGAAGATGGCGACCAGAACGATAGTAACCCTCTCGCACACGATGAACATAGGGGTATGCGTCCAACCGAGCCTTTGCCTGAAATCATTCGGCCCAACTTGCGACCTAGGCCTATTGTGGGTATGGGAAGACGTCCCATATTGAATATCCCTGATCAAGTTCAGACAAGCCGCGGTTCTTCACCAGTGTCTCCAAGGAGTCCTAGAGGATTCCTTGACGACGGGCAAGCAGGATTTTTGCGTGAGCCGAGTCCACTCGGAGTGGATAGGGATAGATCTTCAGGACAAAATAGGATTGGTGAATATATGCGAATTTACAAGGCTGCCGACGGGGACGATGACAAAATACGCGAAATAATTCGACGAGAAGGCCTTGACGAAGCTCGATTTGGTCATTTGTTGCGTAACCGCTCAGTATCGCCATCATCTGTGGTGGCTGAGAAGGCGTGTAGTGACAGCTCTAGTTGGACTTGGGCTGGCTCTGATGATGAAATTGAGGTAACAACTGCACCATCTACTGTGAATAAGGGCAAGGGAAAGATCAACGATACTGGTGATGAGAAAGGCCAGGCGCCACTATCTCCTGCCAGCCTCATCCCTTCGAGTTCTCGACCGCGGGCCATATCCGACGGACCACAGCCCCATGAAATAATCAATCCCCTGGCCAATAACAGCTGGTCGTTTTCTAATCTGGCTTCCGACGACACTGCTCACACCCATGATCCTGAATCGGATGCATTCTTGTTTGACTCCACAGCTTCTGAATTCGAGAGTGATTCCGCCATCCGATCAAATACTAAAGCAAGAGAGCCCTCGGTAGCTGGCAATCCTCCTGTTATCTCGTCTTCTCCGAACCAGTCGTCTGATCATTTGCCATCTCGATCTGAGCCGGGTGTGGCAGCAGCCCCAGCGAATCTGACAGAAGAGATGCTTATCAATGCACCGCAACCAACGGCCATCGAAGGTGAAGCCGGCTCTGTCATAGCTGTGCGTGGTCCGGACGCAGATACCCGACCTATTATAGCACCTCCGCAGCAACCTAACACTATTGCTGGCCGTGTCGCAGATTTCATGTGGGGTGATGTTCCACTTGCTGATGCTGCTATGAACCAGGAGGCGGTGGATATCTTTGGTGACAATCAGAATCCCCCATTCATGCACGGTGGCCATGGCGATGGAAATGGCGAGGAGGAACTACCAGAGGGAGATCTGCCGATGCCGGAGATCGCAGAGGCTGCTGTTCCTGCCGGCCTTGACGCAGAGGCTGTTGACGATGCCGAAGATTTCGATGGTATCATGGAGCTAATAGGCATGCGAGGTCCATTAGCTGGTCTCTTCCAGAATGCTGTCTTTTGTGCATTCCTCGTGTCGATCTCGATCTTCTTTGGCATATTTGTCCCTTACAATATCGGGAGGGTAGCTGCCTGGGTACTTGCCAACCCTACTCGTCTCTTGAAGATGCTATTCAGCTCCGCCAAGCTTGTCCAAGACGTTGTGCTCCTCGCAGTTGGCTATACATCTACATTTATTTTCAACATACTCGAGGCCTTCAGACTCATTCTAGGAGCCAGTCATGGTAAACACATCTTACGGACCTTGCGACTAGATGCGAGGCAGATTACCGCCAGTGCCGTCGACCGAATTGCGATTAGTTTCACATCCGAGATGCCCCTGTTGTCCAGTATAGAGATGCATAACTTCTCAGCTGTCAGCCATCAAGCCCTTCTCGACCTCAAAGGCAATTTACGTTATTGTACATTGACTTTGGGAAACGTGCTGGTATATGTGTTTGGAGGCAACTACTTATCGAAATGGTCAGATATTCTGGATCTCTGGACGTTCATTAGCTCTACAATGATTACGTTTCTGAGCCATTTACCTCATACCAGCTTGCATCCTAGCTTATGGATGGTTGACTTCAACTCTCCGGTAGCATCCTCACCGCCCAATGCCGCTCTTGCGTACTGGGGTGCTCAAGATAGAAGTTGGGCGATTCTCCTCGGCTATGCTTCTCTCACCTTCCTAGCTGCACTCTATCTTAGTCGGGGAGCGACGTTCGCGACTGGGCAAGCCGCACAAGAATGGGAGGCCTCCATTATAGACGCACTCAACCAGGCAAGTGGTGTGATGAAGGTCATTCTAATTATTAGTATTGAGATGCTAGTATTCCCTCTCTACTGCGGACTCCTTCTAGATTTCGCCCTCCTACCGCTATTCGAGAATACGACTCTAAAATCGCGTCTGTTGTTCGCCTATAATTACCCATTGACTTCCATGTTCGTGCATTGGTTCATCGGTACCGGTTACATGTTTCACTTCGCGCTCTTTGTCGCCATGTGCCGGAAGATCATGCGGAAAGGAGTCTTATGTGCGTAATTTTGTCCCCAGTGCTATTTCGGTATTTGTATTAACCTGATGATAGACTTCATTCGCGATCCCGATGATCCTGAGTTTCACCCGGTTCGTGATGTTTTAGAACGCAACGTTACTACCCAGCTCCGTAAGATCTTGTTCTCGGCCTTTGTTTACGGAGCCCTAGTCGTGATATGTCTAGGCGGTGTTGTCTGGGGCCTCTCTCTGATATTACCGGCCGTGCTCCCCATTCATTATACTTACAACGAACCTGTACTGGAATTCCCAGTCGATCTGCTTTTCTGTAACTTTCTCATGCCTCTGGCCGTCAAGTTTTTCAAACCTAGTGATGGTTTGCATACTATGTACACCTGGTGGTTCCGCCAGTGTGCTTCCGCATTGCGGCTGACATGGTTCCTATTTGGAGAACGACGCGTTGAGGAAGAAGGACAGCTTATGGAAGGTGAAGGTCCCAATTCCTACAGATTATGGCCATGGCGCAATATGTTCCTTGGGGTCAATGTAGAGAGCCAGGTGGCCCCTAAACGTTGGAGAGATTATTTCAGCGACGGGGATTCGAAGCCAGCCACTAAAATAGAAAAAGAGAAGATGCTTATTATGAACGACCAAAAGAAGCTACTCGTTGATTCTGGTAGGCTTGTTCCCGATGGTCGCTTCGTTCGTTCACCTGCATCGGACCAGGCCAAGATTACCAAAGGACATTCGGTTTTTACAGACGTCTCAGAGCAGGAGATGGGGCAGAATTACGAGACCGATCAGTCAGAGGCCGATCGACCAGGGACAGAGCCTCAGTCAAACAACCAGTTTCAAATAGTCTACATACCACCCTGGTTCCGGACCCGCGTCTCAGTCTTCATCATGTCCATCTGGTTTTTCGCCGCCGTAACTGGCGTGGGCTCTACGATTTTACCCCTTATCCTTGGGCGGCGTATATTCAAAGCCCTCGTGCCTCCGCACATTCGTACAAACGACATATATGCGTTCAGCATAGGCGTCTATGTTCTCAGCTCCGCCAGCTATCTCGTATTCCATCTACACGCTGCTTATGACATGGTTCGAGAATGGACAACATCTGTTGTAAGCTCTATGCTTGACCGTAATGTGTTACGGCGAATGATCCGCTTGGCCTATCGTACGGTGAAACTAGCATACGCATATAGTATGCTTCTCATGGTTTTCCCGATCTTGATCACTGCCTTAGTAGAAATGTATGTCCTCATTCCTCTGCATACTTATATGGGGACGAGCGGTACATTACGTCTTGATACTAGTCAAGATGGGCACACTGTTCGGATTATACAGGCATGGACACTTGGCATCCTGTATCTCAAACTAGGCTCACGGGCTCTCACCCTCTATGGCGGACGACCTTCACATGCCGTCCGCGCCGTCCTACGTAACGGTTGGCTGGAGCCTGATGTCGGCGTGTTGACTCGTGCATTCGTAATCCCCGGTTTTGTGGCCTCCGGGATCATGTTATTGATGCCCCCTCTATTCGCATGGGCCACGCTGAACTGGGCCGTCGATAGCAGCACCAAGGTCTCGTACGAAACGCAAGTCTCCGCATACAGGCTCGCGTATCCACTGACAGCACTGTTCTGGGCCGGCTTGCTCATGCTGCGGAGACTGCTCCGCATCTTCGAGGGCTGGCAGATCCGCATCCGGGATGAGGCGTACCTTATGGGGGAGCGTCTTCACAATTTCACGGGCACGGCTGCTAAGGCTACGGGTTGGAGGGGCAGTACGAGGATGTAAAAATAAAGAAATAAACAAGGAAACGAGAGGAAGACGCTGGAGTTCCGCTATCTATCTATCTATCTATCTATCTATGAAGAGTGTACCGTATATAATTGCATGCACTGCGTTAGACTTGGCTGTCATTAGATTAGTGAAGCTAGGTGGTTTTTATGATGAAATGACAATTACATGAACAGGTCTTAAAAGGTTTCTTTTGCTGCTCGAAATGACATGTATTTATCTTTTCCCTTCTTCATTTCATAAGGTCTGACTCGAATAGGCCATATTGACCATGACAGCGATAATAGATTATGCTGATTAGCGTCAACCGAAACCTCTTATGAACTGATTTATCCCACCAGCGAGGAACCATTGCGCGTGTACCTACCTCCAAAGGGGCCTGCGGTGATATATCAAAGTACTTGTTGTGAGGGCAGTTACAGTCTTATAGACAGTAAGTAGCATAGAAGGCACAGATGGGGAAAAGCATGGATGGATATCTAGGTACCTAACTAGTAGGTAAGTACCTTTGAAGCTTTGCTTGGCTGTCTAGTGAGTATATTTTTGATATGTTTGTTTGCCTAGGTGGGTATTTACTGCGGACAGGTAGCTTGACACTTGCAAGGTACAAGACTGGAGGGTGTGGCAATGTACGAGGAGAGGGAGCCACGCCTAAGACCAGATGTCACTAGAATTTGAGAATGACGCTATTCAGGATAGAATGTTATGCTTGTCATGTTCTATATGATTTATTTGACTTAGAGTTGAAATTTTGCTTGCTGTCTGGTTGCGGTTATTACTCAGTTTCGCTGGGTGGTGACATGCTGCTATTCTTGGGGCAGATTCAATTTCCGAATTGACTTTGGCTTAATGATTGTCGAGATTTTTCAGTTTATTTCAATTATTTACTGGACAAGGCGGAGAAGCGGTAAGCTTTTGTTGTTCTTGTTGCGATGTGATAGATTCAAGAAGTTGCTTGAGGTACTACTAGGCTCACATTCATTCATATACCTAGGTCGAGAAGGCTCTCCTCTTTATTGATGATATACATACGCTGAATATGATGTTCATGTATTGTTCTATTAATTTTGCCACTCGGTAAAAGTACTTAGATATGCTAGGTACTTCAGGCGAACTGTACAAACACAACCTCAGAGCCACATTGCCCAAGCAACAGAGCACATTTGATTGCCTAGGCTCTTTCTTTCATTACAGCAGAAATCCAACCCTTTCCCGGCCATACAACTTTACTTTGAAGACAGTGGATTTTCTAGTCGCCGTTCTTTGGAACTCGACACTACACCAACCATGACACAGGCGTCTGAAACTAACCATGGCCTCTTGGCCAACCTGATAGCCCGGGTCATTCTGGCCTTCGTGGGAATGTTGCTCTGCTGGGTACCTGTCCGCTTACTCGTGCGTAACGGCGAGTTCGCAGCGGTAGTGCTGATCATCGATGTGACGATAATGAACACATTCACCATACTCAACGCGCTGATCTGGCACGATGACAATTGGACCACATGGTGGGATGGCACAGGCCTATGCGACGTCGAAGTGTACCTATCAGGACCACTTCAGACAATCTACGCTGCTTCAATCTTCACCGTCATGTATCACCTTGCTCAACAAGTCAAGGTCACTGGAGCTAGACGGGATCGAAGTCTGAGGACTCGGCGTAATCTCATTCAAGCCGCTATCATCTTCCCCATTCCGGCTATCCAGCTTGCATTCACTTATTTCGACTTGGCGCAGCGGTATATCATCGGGACCCTCATAGGCTGCTCTGCTGTCTACGATACTAGCTGGCCGAAGACTTTGGTCTATGACGTTCCCCCAGCAGTATTTGCAGTCCTGTCTGTTCCCTATGCCAGTAAGTGTCCCTAGTTCGGATGGTTGATCTTATCTATAGCTCATGCTGATAATACCATCGTTCAGTACTCCTCTGGAAACGATATCATGTAATCACAAAGCAGACAAAGGGGATCCTCAAGTCCAACAGCCAGGCCTCGATACGCGCCAGTCGCACGCGTCTACGACTCTATAACATGTCACTGTCGATACTCGTGATCTATCTTCCGGTGATGATTTATTTTCTAGTCTGTAATGTTCAAGACACGCTCTCGTCCGACCACAGCTATGACTTCAACAGAATGCGCTGGTCAGCCACGCCATATCCCTGGGACACAATCCTCTTCGTTCCGTCGTGGATAATTCCATCATTTGTCATGAACCAACCTTGGATTCCCATCGCGACGGCTGCTGCTATAGTAGCGTTCTTCGGCATGACCATAGAGGCTCGAAAGGTTTACCGTCAATATGCAGAATATGCCGGGCTGGGACTATGCGTTCGAAGATTCAGGCCACGAAGTGGTCAAGGTCATAACTCAGTTGACGAAAGTGGAGGATCGAGAGAGAGTAGAAAGACGCTTCTGCCGAATTGTGTGCAGGACTGCACTGGAGATCAGTAAGCCGCCATCGCATAGTCATCGTAGTAACCAAAATCTCCGATGTCATGACTAACAACTTGCTCACTTCACCAGACGTGGACAGAGCTCGATCATACCTACGATTGAGCACCCCGATAATGCTCGAATTCCAAAGCTCCCGGCTTCCTCGAACCTGTTAGGTCAGCTTCCTATCACCACGCTCAAAACGCCGCCAATTATACCACCACGCTTCTCATCGCTACGCCCAAGCTTCACCTTCCGAACACCAACTCTGCAATCGATTCGGCGAACCATCAGGTTCGCCTCAGCGCTGAGCGCATATAGAAGCCATGGTACAAGCAGCGCCAGCAATGCCACAACAGGCAACTTGACTGAGTCTGACCACACCAATTCCATCCCCATGCTACCCCTTCCCAGTGTGCGAGCCGTTCGTGCCTCCTTCCTAGTAACAAGCCCATCAATGGATTTCTGGGCCGAATCAGCCGCTAGGATTCCACGTCCCGTGAGCAGATTCGAGATGAGAACTCCTACCAGTGCGCATCAGCGCTCCGCGTCAGGTAGATACAGTGATGAGTGGCAGATAAATAGCAGTGGCCGTGGAGCTCAGAGAGATAGTTTCCCGCGCGAGGTCACATTGACAAGTATTTATACGACGACAAGTGGTACTCATACAAACATGAGTCACTCCTCATCTGGGCCCGATGGCGTTGGTATCGCGAGTTAGTTCATGTTGCCGTACGGCTGGAGAATTATGATGTCCATGTTAGGGAAGAAACACACGTAGCAAGCTACGATCTATGTAGCTAAGTTTGATGTCGAGCGTATCACGCTGGACAGTTATAGTAATTTACAATCCGGGTGATAACTTTCTACAAGTCTCCTTGATCCACGCAGAGTGTACTATCCCCGGTAGGCGAAATTGACCCCTACTTATTAGAGTGTAACACACTAGGACGATAAGTTGTCTTGGCTGCTAGTTTAAGCTCTGCGGACCAAGACTTGGGAGGTACAAGTTTCAGCTGTGAAATAGTATGTCTTTTCTATCGCCGAGGGCATCCGGAGTCAACGACAAGGTGCATTATACAGTCTACCGCCGCTGCATTTCGGAGCCATGAGAGGCAGCAACATCGAGGCTTGCCTACAAAAAGGTGGCATTTCCCGCCCGGTTTCTTCTTCATTCATTCTTCATCGTGCTGTTTTACTTCTGTAAATACAACCGAAACTTTTTATCTATCTTATCCTGCCCAGAGCAAAGAAGGAACTATCAACCATGACGCAACCATTGAACCTCACCAAACCTCATCGCCCAATCAATGTGGGTGTTATCCTCAGTACGTATTCGTCCTCTTCCTGACCTCCCTAAATTCCCCTTAAACAGGGACACCCAGCTAACTCACAGCTACAGTGCAAGGGTTAGTACATCAGGCACTCTCTCGCTCCCTATCTTTCGAAAGATCTCGGATCCGTATCTCATATCATAGAAGACTAATCCCCTGACTAGAGTAACCGAGGTGGCAGACGTCGTCCCAGTCGAAATGCTGCACGGTGTCTCCCGCCACTTTGTTACTTCGTTTCTGGATGATATGGGACCTCCGGGATACAAGGACGGCGCGATCGACTTCAACTTCCTGTGGGTCACAGAGAAAGGAGAAACAACCCCCGCCAATCTAACCTCGGCTCTTCGGGTTCTCCCAACGGTATGTTGTCTAGAACCTAATAAACTTCATGAGGGATAGAGCTATGCAGATATCTCGGACCAGCAACCCCTGATAACTGACCGGCAACAGCATTCCTTCGAGACATCCCCAACCCTCGATATCATCATCATCGGCGCACATACGTACGGGTACACGCCAAACGAGGCCGAGCTCGCCTTCGTGCGCAAGAGCTGGGAGACCTGCGCCGCCTTCATCACCATCTGCGGCGGCGTGGACGTGCCGCGAATGGCCGGTATCCTGAAGGGCAAGACCGTGACTGGCCCGCGGCCCTTCCTCGAGCCGTGGCGCCAGCAGTCGCCGGAGACGAACTGGGTCGACAAGCGCTGGGTGCAAGACGGCAAGCTGTGGACTAGCGGCGCTTTGTTCAATGGCTTGGATCTCATGCACAATTTTATCAAGCAGACGTGGCCGTCTAACGTCCTTGCTGATTACATCGCTAAACTCGGCCATTGGCCCGACCGTGATGTCGACTATAAAGATGTCGATTGGGATTTTTGAGGCGCTGGAGAGAGGATGATAAGGATTGTTTGCTGGTTACGTAGGTACCTAGGCAGTAGGTTTAGGGGTGACATTTTATGTGGCAAATATGTACTGAAATGAGGAGTCGACCTCTCAGTCGCGACCCTCGCAAACTAACTGTACTGATATCCCATATCACACAGAGTGCTGTTATAAAGCTCGGTTGCCCTTGAATGAGAATTTAGCTATGCTCCTATCTCCTTTTGTGTACAACATCTTCCTTGATTCCACTTTGCAAAGTGCACGCACCAATCTGACCTATCTAGGTTCACAATTGATCCCAGTCCCATGACAACGGCCTAGGCATACCACTGTAATGCCTGGGCCACGGCAGTGATCAGTAGTAATGACACACATCAAGTAGTGCCAATCATATAGACCTATGCGGATGAGTCTCGTTCGTAGCGAGATTGTCGAGGCAGATAGATAGAATGAGCGTACCTAGCGTACCTAGTTCTTATCTACATAGACTTAATGTCCATGGAACATATAGCCCCTTGAATCTCGACTTCGATGGCCTCTAACGACTTTAGGAACTCTCGGTTGATTAGAAAAGAGTGGACCACGCGCAAGTGGTCGTACTTCATAGGAAACAACGAAAGCTTGCATTCGTCGTACTGTCATAGATTAAGTCTTAGCGTGCGTATGCCATTCGAGTCCGTTAGGTGGATTTTGACCCATTCTAGAACCTCGAAGGTCCGAACGCGATGGGCATGGCTCTCAAGCTGGATTTCAACGCATTTTATACCGGTTAAAATTTTGCTCTCATAGCCGTCTTGCAATCTACGCCTTGTTAAACTAGAGCAGTAATTTCGTTACTAACTAAGTTCGTACCAGTCCAATGCTTGAATACAAATGCTGTCTACACTTCCATCAAATGGTACTGAATCTAGCATAGGCTTTCCATCCTGTCGAATAGCTTGCGCTCGTGTAGCACGACAAATTTTGAACGCAATGATATCTGCCCATAGACGAGGTTTGAGTAAGTGGATACGTGGGTTTTCTATATTACTACCAATAGCACGTTGTAGTTTGTACGGCTCGTTTAGATATATCTAATATTACTGAGGAATATTTCGGTAGGCATAGATACGGGTTGGAGTTCGATCTTGTCTTCGGAAGGAGACACAGCTGTAGGAGTGTCGACACGATCCCGATTAGCCAAACATGTCCGACTGAATAGGAGTCAGTGAAACAGTAGATCACGGATATCATGTATTTTATCGTCATTCTCAACGTCGAAGTGGTCCAAGTCTATTGTTAACGTTCTCGGAGTTGGAGAACTCGCCATTTTCAGAGTTGGAGTGGCAAGCACAGCTTGTTGAACAAAGACGTATGTCAGATAGTCGGTGCCTCTTCAATCTACCAGAGGGACTTCTGTCCAATTTCCGAGCGGTGAACACGGTGGCCATTGCAAATCCATATCAACCGAACAAGAGGGTCTATAGTTGAATGATACCAACTATGCCTACTTATGTCTGGATCGCACATGTAGTTCTCTGCCTCAAGACATTTGTTTGCAGTCAAGGGATAAGAGAGTTGGAAAGCCATAGTAGAGCTCCCACGTTCCATAATTACCTAATGGGCCCGTATAGTAAGACATAGTTTTAAGACCAAAAGACACAGAAGAGCGATGAGATTAAGACAATTTTCGTCACGCATGCCTAAGCAAATATGTCACAAGGCAGCCACGTGCTTCTATATGTACGATGTGTAAGCGAATTCTCACCGCCAGTGGCCTTACAAAGCCTCCAGGTTACCCGAAGGGTAATACACGAGTAATCTATATCATCAAACACGCAGCACCCGATAATGGGAGTGCTTTTTCGCCCGACGAATATCGCTGTGTATCCCGTGATCTCCCATCCCCAATAATTTACGCCGGTCAAGCAGCACGAGAAACAAGTCATGTACTCAAGAAGTGTCTTTCACGGCCTGTCTTGCTCCCCATCTCTTATACCAAACCAACTCATCCAATACTTGGTGAATTCCTCCTTGGCTGGCTCGCTGCCCGGGTCTTCGAGGAAATGCGTGTCCCACTGATAGATCAGGTCGTTGAATGCTTTCTCCAGGCCTTCCCTGAACGTGATGATTTCGAGGTTGTTGAATTTGCCTCGGGCCATATTTATCACTAAGTCTCTAGGTAAATGAAAGTTCAAAAACATAAAGGAGCAAAAGGGGGGGAGGGGGGCATCTAAGAAATCATAACTCACACATCCAGCTAACAAGATGTCTTAAAACACTCTTCTTCTCAATCCTTACACCTCTCTCCTCTCCTGGCGGGAAATACAAGCGTCCCTCGCCATTCCTCTTATCCAGGCGTTCCCACAGCCAATCCTTGAAGTCCTCAAAGACGTCGATCCACTTCTTGAGAAAAACCTGCTCATTATGCCTCGGTCCTTCCCACCTGTACATCTGGGTCTGCGCCATCTGGGCCACGTAGATGATATCCACGACGAGCACCAGGTCCTTGTGCTTCCAACCTAGACGGCGCCACAGCCTCCACGTGTCGGACCCGGACAGCGAATCATCTAGGCTGCCGATGGACATTTCGAGCCTGACCTCGAGCTCCCAGCATCTCCGACATAGACTTGGCGTAGACTCCGAGGTTACTAGGACGTACTTCTTCCCCATCTTGCAGACGCCCGTGTTGATGAACTCATCGCAGAGCTTGGATTCCGTGGGAGTGCTCTGAGGGTCGGCGTGCGAGCATACCGAGTACCCTTTGTACCGCTCGTAGCACATAATCGCGTGGAAGTTTGCTACTTGGGGTTCCTGGGAAGTAATGATTGGTGGAGGTTGGTAGAGAGGCAGTGAAGATGAGATGTGTAGGAGCAAGCGTGTGCGTGGCTCACTCTGAAATTTTCTTGTCAAGGGATTCAGTATTGAGAGTAGAGCAATAAGTTTGTGTCTCGAGAACGACCCTTATATTGCCCCGAGCGCCAGGCCATCGGACAATGTCGTTGGCTAGTCCGGTTGCTCGTTATTGAGTCGTTGGGCGCGTGCCGCATCGCTTGGTCGGTGACTGACTGACTGACCGACTGACCGACTTGACACGACTTTGTCAACAAGCAGTCGGACAGAGCCGCTACCTGGACAGCCCCCAACAATGTCGCACAAATGGCCCGGGCAAGAGGCAAGGGGTAACAAGATCCCGGGCCCGAAGTCGCGTTGCCCCGGCATCTTACAACGGTCGCACGGGACGAGGAAGAATCTTCGAGAAATATTGGATTACCCCAGAGGTTTATTCAATTGATTGTGTGCTACTATTGTTGACTGGTAAGACCTTGTGTTGTTGAAGAAACCCGGAACTGCGGTTGAGGGACAATGCTTCGGTTCGGTGCAGGCGGCCGCTGACAGACAAGGCAAGCAGGCCAGATGCACGGCGCCTCGGATTCGGAACGTGTCACACTCGTGTCGCGCAATCAGTCTGACTGCACCCAGCGCAAGGCTGTGTCACACATCGGACACACAAAGATGGAAGCATTCGCCATTGGAGCCGGGCGGGCGTAGAGGGTCTGCCTGCTGGCTATAAGGCATGCATGCGCATTGAACTACGCTGTCAGCCTCGGGAGGGACACAGCGTCCAGCTTTTTCTGTATTTTCTAAGCCTTCTTTTGGCCTTCCTTCTACTTCGTTCTTCTTTAACAAAAGGCAATATAACATTTACTCTTTAGTGTAATCATTTCGCAGAATCCATGCCCTCGCGCAACGTCGCGATCTGCTTCTTGATTTCAACCCATAATACTAGGCTGTCTAGGTCATCCTCGCTGTCACTGCTGCGGACACTATCATTCATATCATCCTCATCGTCAGATACGTTACACACGACCCAGCCATACTTGTTCTCTCGTTTCAGCAATTTCTTACTGAAACTTTTTTGGTTCGTCGATCTTTCAGTTCGTCGGGCAATAGCCAGGAGTGCCGCCACGAAAGCCTCCTGCATATACGCGAAGCTGAATTTACCCGTGATGTCGGCAATAGCCTCGCACAGCTCGTCGGGGAACTCGATGTCCTTGTTGTCGGCCAGCTTTCCCTGCCAGAACTTGCAGTACGCGACGCGCTGCTCCTTGTTCGGGTCCGGGAAGTAATACTTTCTGTCGAATCGCGAAGGGCGTTTCTTGGATGTATTAGCTGTCGTTCTTCAAGCAATTGTAATCTCACAGGCCCTCGAAACGGTTTAAAAAGAAGGGAGACTATAAGGGATTCATGCGAACTTACAGAGATGCCGGGATCTAAGCGGTCGAGGTGGTTCGTCGATCCGACCATGAAAATACCATCGTTCGCCTTGAGACCGTCGACCTCGTTCAGGAAGTAGCTGCGCACCCCATCCGAGACAATGCTGTCCAGGTCCTCGAATACGAGATAGCACGGTGCGTACTGTCTCGCTTTCTTGAAAATATCGCCAAGTGCACGCTCAGGTCCACCATACTAATGACATGGGTGTTAGTGGTCATTCAGTAGCCATGGTATCATGAGTAGGGCGAACGACTCACAGAAAATAAAGACCGCACATACAATGTCGGGACAGGCTGCTTTCGTTCATGCAGCATGTGCATGGTAGCTTTGATGGAGATAGTTTTACCATTACCAGGTGGCCCGTAAAAAATGACGCCGCGCTTCCACGGCACCTTCAAGCGATCGTACGTGTCACGGGATTCGAAGAACGAGCTAGGGTCCTCAATGATGGCCTTTTTTATCTCCTTGTCGAGAATGACCTTGTCCCAGGACGCTCCCAGGACGCTCTGGAACAGCTCGGTGCTCTTTTCCCAATACCCCTGGTCGAATACCCATACCTCTTCATGTAGCTCATTAGCCCAACTCCCCGCAGAAACTAGCAAAGCTTCTGCAGAGGCGCGTTTATCTGTGAGTATATACTGGTTAGTAGAGCCGCCGTAGGGTTCGGCTCCGTCGCGGCCATCAACGACATACAGCGTAAAGTTGTAGTCGCGCCATTGATACTGGAATATGGCGAATTTGAGAGTATCATTCAGCATGCCCTGGTCACCATCGATGCGCCGCAGCGGCGGCACGTACTCAGTCCATGTTAAGGGGGTGAAGATGCCGCCGTTTTCGCCGCCTGGGCCCTTGACGACAACGCTGCAGGTAGCGTTGCCGGCGCGAGCATAGTTGAGGAGACTTAGATTATTGGTGTGCGGGGCGATTACCAGCTCCTGGGTAGGATACTGGCGCGCGAGCGACTCGGCGATAAAAGTATCGGTATTAATGCGCTTGGCCGACGAGTGGGAGAACCAGGCGGCGTTCGTGTTGTCGGGCGGGTTTCTCAACTTCGGCTGGGACGTACGTATACAACGCCCCGGATTGGTAGCGTTGGGATCCTGCAGCCCGTTAGAATAACGGGAGGGACTGATCGAACGCGCGTAAGGGTTCATTGAATACATTTTTAAATATGAATTTTATGTAACTATAAGTATAAATTTAACGCATCAGCTGGGAAGAGAGAGAAAGTTGAGGAAGAAGCATTGATAAAAAGATGAGAAGCGTTGATAATTTAATGACCCGCGTAAACTACCTAAGTAAACTCTTTTGGTTTGAATTTTGGGGACTTAACCTAAATGGCTGCCTAAATCGTATATACAAATGTATATGCATGGTCGATCCTAACCCTTCGGGCCTTCCAAGGTCTTGCATAAGCTGAGCCTCACTTTAATGGATAATACGAATCATCGAATTCTCGAATTCAGTGATGCAGCCCGTAAGGCTTGCGTGTATATACTATATATCATGTACATTTCGTACATTCAATAGGTAGGCAAGCATTCTGTCTTCTGTTCCCGTTCCAGCGGTAATCACGATAAGCATCTGGCGATAGAGGACTGCTGTATATGGATTGAAAGCTCCGACACGCCTGCGCTCAGTAATGATATGCCGCAGTCACCGGATTTAGAAATGAATCCATTTCTCACCAGTTCTATTCATCCGGAACGGGGACTATAGATTATCACGAAGAACCTCTTGGGCACCCGCAAGTTTCGCGACGCGTACTGAGCAAACCAGGTACTCTTTAAGTTTACTTATATATGTTGCTGAAATGTTAACCCGAATGAGAATCACAAGCTGAAGAGGAAGCTTCACGATTGTCCAAATGAGTCTCAACTAGAAACTTGACAATCACCAAACCAACGCAAATAGTGTTAAAGCTTTCATTCAATTTGGCCTATCATGATTCATTTAGAATTCCGGTACGTATCTTAGTCGTCCATTGATGTTCTTCGTCATAACATGTATCCCGTAAGCATGGGACTTTTTAGAATTGTCACATGCTTTAAGAGAAGGTATTTGTCGCCCAACATAAATCATTCCGTGTACGTACATTAGCTCCGTGATCTGTTCTCTATGCTCAACAATTGATAAACATAGCATCAGCTATAAAGCAGAGGAGGCGGGACAAAGTCATGGGAAATGGCGCATTCATTCGGTCGTGAATATCATGACCACACCATGAGCAGCAAGGGGCGAATAGAATGAATTAACGGAGAATTCGGTTACACGGTCAATGTGTCTGTTCGAAGGGATACGTTTCATCTGTATGGATGCAAACTATTTTGATAAGTCCTCCACTGCTCAGCGTTATGTTTTCACCGAGTTATCGCGCATCAGCAAGCAGCTTTGATTGACCCTATGTGTGGTGCCGCCAGGGAGTGATTTTCTCCTCTGTTCGGTGCAGGCAGTCTTGACGGCAGGGATGTAAGCCAAGCCCATCTGAAGCAAGGATTCAGGCATTCTATTCAAGGGATAGTGAGCGGGAATTATTCGATGTGATAACAAGTTGAGATAGGTTAAGGGAGGAACCGATGGGAAAACACACTACAAGGGCTAAATAAAGCTCAGGTGCTCGACACGCGTGGGCCAGAGAGGATAGACATATCTTCGCCGGTTGTTTGATTCAATTTGGGCTTTGCTAAGCGTATTGTGATTGTCGGTGCATCTTGATATGATAGTATATACTAGAAGAGGAATTATTGAGACGTCCTGTCTGGTCTGAGAGGTTGCCCAACCTGGAGTACCTCGATGCCAAAATTTCAATGAAGTACTGAATGCAGATAGATGAAGATATTGATAGTCAGTAACAAGTGCTATCGATCCATGACGCCCATCGTTTCTAGCAGTTCGCGTCAGCCGGGTAATTCCAATCGCGGTTGGTCATATTCGGTTATTGGCCGCTTCTCGAGAGAACCACGCTTACGAGTTACAAGTTCGCGTCCTTCAATCTCTGCCGGCTGTTGCTGCTGTTGCTGTTGCTGGTCCCTCCTTCTCCTACGGAGGGCAACCCAAATTAGAATGGCCACTAGCACTATACCTGATGCCACACCGACACCTATTCCTGCGGCTGTACCTGCTGACACTCCTGACACTCCTTGTGTCATATCCATATGTTCTGATGGGCTGGAGGCTGGAAGTGATGCTTGTGTCGATACCGTTGAGACAGACGAGGTAGAAGAAGTCGGCTGGTTGGAAAAGCTTTGAGTAGTTTCAGAGCTTGTGGTTGTCTTTGAGCTCACAGGAGCAGTGGCTATTGTGATATTGAAGAACGGCGAGGGCTTCCGAGCAGGCGAATTGCTATCTTGCAACGAGAAGAAGAATAGGGCAGAGTCTGCCAATAGGAGATTATACGTCTGCACAGTCCAATAGAAGCTCTGGGGCAGATCCTGTCCAACATTTTCTAGGATAACATGTTAACTTCAGTCCTGTAATGATGATAAGTTATTTGAAAGAGCCATCTCTTACGATTGTAGACAATATTGGCTGCCTTTATCGCGGTAGATTGCAGCGGTTGTTGCCAAAGTTCGATCTTGTATGCTGTCCAATTGGTCTGGAATGCCACTAGCTGGCTTGATCCGAGTTGCCATCGTGCATTAGAACCGTATGGTCCATGCCCGTTTGGGGGACCAGTTCTCGGTGAGACGAAATGGCTTTCGGCTACAACCCGAAGTGACATTGCGAGCCATAGGAGCAAAGGGTAATGCATGGTTCTCACTAATGTTCAAATATGCCGTTGAGGACAGACTGAAGAAGGGCCAGACGAGTCGGTAGTGAAATACATTGATTAGACGGCTCCTGATGAGAATTGTAAAGTCAAGTCAATCACCAGGCTCTCAATCGGAAAAAGGGAAGTATCAATACATCGATACCACAGCCCTTAGATCATTCTCTGGAGTAGCCGCCTCTAGCCTTGTGCCTCCAGACATGGGTCACGACCATTTGTCAGGGGTTAGGCTGTTAGTCCCCTTGACTCTTCTGAGATACGGCCGCGTATGAACCCGGGTTTTCGGGTAAGGTGGAAATTTCGGTTACACATTCACCAGATCAAAAGCCTGGTAAATGATTTGATTGCACGAGAGCACCTGTGGATTCCAGCTCCTGATCATGGTACCAAATAAAACCGGATAACCACATATGAACGCTGGATAGCCAGGGGTCTCCTCGTTGAGTTCAGGGATAAATAGGGCAAGAGTATTCCACTGATACTCCGCAACGATCTCTCCACTGTCTACTGTTTATTCTGTGTTTTCTGATTGCTTTTCGATTGCCCTTAGCGTAAGGAGTTAATCCAGGCTCGAGTGAACTTCGTCTCACATTGTCTTCGCTAACTCTTAGCCTCCCAACTATTTCCAAGTGCCTAGGGATGATCGGGAATTTCAAGATCGTGCCACGGCCGCCACGCCGGACCTTGATTTGTCTACTGGGCACTTGCATTGTGTTAGCAGCCTTGGTCGTGTGTCGACATACTTCGGAATCTATATTCGAAATCCGAAGCCGAGAGAACAACCCCTTCCTATCAAACCACAGGATTATGCATTCGACCATAAACGATACCTTGGGCTTCTCCAAAGTCTTTGTCGTGGGTTTGCCCGGGCGCACGGATAAACGCGATGCATTTGCCTTGACAGGCACCCTCACTGGGTTCCACGTGGAATTTGTGGACGGCGTTCAAGGCGAATCAGTTCCCGACAAAGCGCTGCCCGCTGGAATTGACAGGCAAGCGCTAAGAAATGAGAACTTAGGGAGTTGGAGAGGTCATATGAACGTCGTGAGGAGGTAGATCAAGAGGCTTGGCTTCTTCAGCAAAACCTAGCATGAGTCCAGGCTTACACAATGCCGCCAGGATAGTTGAAGAAGATATAGAGTCTGCGCTGATTGTCGAGGATGATATGGACTGGTAAACGCTTCATTGTTGCTATCAAAAAGTGCCAAATGCATGAAAACTAACCATATCATAAGGGACGTGCGCCTGAAAACCCAGCTAAAAGAAGTCGCTCAAGGCGCTCGCAGCATCTTGTCACCTACCGGTGGTACACAGCTTTCTTCGCCTTATGGTGATGATTGGGACGTACTATGGCTGGGCCAGTAAGTTGATATTCATGCCTCCCGCTAAATCATGGGTCCAAACCAGCAACAGCAAAATGACTAAAGCAAAGTTGAAGCTGCGGCGAAATATTCCCTGAGACATTGCCCGAAAATCTAGGGAAGCCAGAGTATCCCAAGTATACTATCTATAACGACGAGACCGTGCCACCTCTGAGCAGGATCACTGGCCTTGTGGACTTTACCCGGTACCCGGAATTCACACGCTGGATTCACGTGTCGGGAGGTCCCATATGCAGCTTCGCGTACGCGCTCTCACAGTCAGGCGCTCGCAAAGTCCTCTTCGATTTGTCAGTGGACCACCTCCGAGGCGCATTCGATAACGCGCTTGCCGACCTCTGTAGGGACGGAGCATCAGGCAACCCCGGTGGGCTTCGAGCCAAGTGCATCAGTGTAACGCCGCCAATCTTCTTCCATCATCGAGCGAAAGGACGTGTCACAAGAGACAGCGATATCCAGGATTTCGAAAGTGAGGATCAACCTCTACGCGCGAAGGGGACAACAGAAAACATAGTGTGGAGCGCGAGGAACAATATCAGGAACATGATACTTGGCTTGGAGATGGAGAATCAGTTTGAAGGCCAGTCGAGCCATGATGGAAATATGCACATAAACTAGCTGACTGACTGTCTACCAGCTTCCCCAAGCCATTCCTGTTAGTTGTCCACACGATGCGCTTAACTCCGCAGATAAGGCTATGACCTGAACTGCGGGTGCAAGATGAAGCTTGATGGTCTTTCTACCGGAGGTTGAGCGAGGAACGTTACCTCCAATATATACATATGTATATATGTAGTCAGGAACCTACAGTGCCTAAGTACATACTGGATTATCGTGGTAGAGAGCGTGCTCTTTAGTTCATAATGTGCACTTACAGAAGGTGTCAATGGTGCAGCCATCGGGTGTAAGTACCTAAGTACCTACAGGTTATATGCATGTGTGTCGTCATCTAGGCAGCCGAACCGAGCCTACCCCAGCCCCCGTCTGTCGGGTACTTTAAGTGCCTACCTAGGTCTGCTAGGTGACCTGCTACAGGTATGTACCTAGGCGAGCTAGGTACTGTCAGAAGCCAGTAAAATGCGTTGTGGCTGCGCATGTTGTTCCGATGTACAGTAGTACTACCTACTCTAAGTACTTAGGTACCTACCTAGGTCAGACTAGGTACCTACTTACTGAGGACACTAGTCTCACTTGATCTCAGCTATTGAATCCCAAGAGCCAACACTCATCGCGATCGCATCTGTTGGTAACGAGTCCATGATACCCTATTTCAATGCTTCTTGAGAAGCACTAACTGACTAACGCCATTTCTTTTCTTCGTCGCCTTGATTGGCAGACTTGCGTTCCTTTTCTCATTCCCTAACTACTTACCTTAGCTTCTGCCTAGTTCACCAGACTCGCTCGTTACCTCTCAAACGGCGCATTGAGCGCTCATAAAGAAAAATGCGCATCACCGCGATGCTATCGCCGCCGGTATCATCCGTCATTCTCTCTCTCCTAGCCCTTGCGTCTACTGCAGTCGCATCCGATGCCGAGTCCACCTCGACAACAACTGCTTGCACAGCTTCCTCGACATCCGGCGCCTTCTTTGATCTGAGGCCTGACGCCGCCATAAAACCAAAACCCGATGGCTCCCGGCCCTCCCATAGCCGCGGCGCACCTTTAACCGACTACAAAGCGAGGGGCTGGGACTATGGCTCCAATTTTACCTTGAACATTTGTAACGCAGTCGTTGAGCCTATCGAGGACGTGAAGGATATTGCGGCCAGCAAGTGGCAGAATATCAGCGCGTACTATGTCTCCGAGGGAGAGTACTACAGCCTGGGCTTCCAGTCGGGTAGCCTGGTGACGCGTGGAAAAGAACTAGTTCTACAATACACCGGCGGTTCCCCTTGTGGGACGAAGCGAAAGTCAACATCACGGAGTTTGAGTGACAGAAGCACTATCCACTCCGGCGCAGCTTACAGAAACTACGAGAATGAAGAAGACGAACCGTCCTCTTCAACGCCAGAGGATAGTAACGACGGCGACAGCAACAAGGATGATGAGAAGGACGGCAAAGAGGATGGCAGCAAGGTCGACGACGACAAGGGCGATGATGATAATGAAGATGATGAAGTTCGCAGGAAATCCACCACCATCTTCTTCGCCTGCGATAGAGATGTGGTCGGCGGAAATGCCGCCGTCTCTTTCATCGCCGTCGATCCCGAAGAATGCAACTATGTCTTCAAGGTCAAGTCGGCACATGCGTGCGCCACCGCGGAGCCGCACAAGCCCGGTAGCGTAGGTCCTGGTTCGGTTTTTGCCATCATTCTGGTTGTGGCCGTGTTTGTGTACCTGCTGGGTGGTGTCTTCTACAACCGAACTGTCGGAAATGCCCGAGGCTGGAGACAGCTACCGAACCACGCAATGTGGCAAGGTATATGGAGTTTCATCTGCGTAAGCCGCTCCCAAGTCTCAAAGGACTTACCGCCGCTTAGCCCTCGGTATGATTAACTTCAATCGTAGGACATCTTTGTCATTGCTACATCGTCCTGCGCCCGACTATTACCGAGTCGGCGAGGATACCACTATCTATCGGGGTCCTCCAGCTCGAGGGCAAGGAACAATCGAGACGCCGAAAATCGTCTGATCGATCAATACGATGAGGAATGGGAGGATTGATGCTATAGTCCACCAACAACAAAAATGATAGTTTTATTTAGCTTCTGTTTTAGCAACAACTAGATGGGCCCCGGGTCCTCCATACTTATATACGAGATGCGAGGCAATGATGGTAGGTAGTCCTTCAGGATTCTCGGCATGGAGATCGTGAAGGCTGGTGATCATGATGAGATCAGCACCTACTATTTTGGGTTACCAGTGGCGTTTTTTGATTGGACGGCGGCATCAAGAATACAGGCAGTATATGGGTGTGGGTGTGTGTGGTTGCGCATGCGGTCGAAGTCATCCGTCTACCATGAAAAATGTATCTACCTACCTACTCATTGTGCTCTCTTCGTCCTGTATGATTATAGCCTATGCATTGTACATAACAAGTCGGAAATTTTAGGCAATCTGCACAATCCAATCAAGCGCATGGGTATTCGTGGAGGCACAGTACTTACTTACATAGAGTAAATGTCGATTATGCGAACTCCATTTGGGCCAAACCAGCGTCTGAGTTTTGTTGGGTCTGTCGATGTTGAACCAGGATAACAAAGATCTCGATGGGTCCTCGTCAAGAACCATGATGGCGCAAGAGATTGCTGCGTATTTAATCGAACCACGTCAGTGTAGCCCATCTGATCATATGTGCGAGAGAAATAGTCCGCATGAATCCATCCCCAAGATAGCCGCACTAGATTGGACGGACAAGAATGGATTTGCAAGCAGATCCAGCAGATCCAGCAGACGGACGGACCGATAACCTGGCTGTGTTCGCTGTGTCTGGTTGCGTCTGGTTGTGCGATTGGGCTTGCGCTCTCAATCTGAGACACGTCGTGTTTGAAACCTGTACCGATTGGGCTGGTCGCCGGCCAATGGAAGGAATTTGGTCTGGACCTCGCCGGAGCATTTGGCCTGCGCGGTGCCACAGGAACCAGGATTCGACCATCCTATCTGCAACCTTCCCCTTCCGCTGCCGCCGTGGAGCGTGGAGCGACCAAGCCGCAGACCTGGTCTGACCTGGCTATCCTACCTAGAGTAAGTAAGTAAGTAGGTAGGTAGGCATTAAGTAGACTGGCATCATGATCGTGGGCCACAGGATGCATGCATTGCATTGTGTACAGGACCTACCGAGGTAGGTTATATCTAGCATCAAGGGTCCTGTTGCAGGCATACCTAACCTACTCCTTTCGAGGTTGGTTCGCGATGCGTCTCGCGCCAAACCAACACTTCTCTTCTTGAGTGTTATCTCTTTCTCTTCTTGTTTCTGTGCTCGTCACATTCTTTTCTATCGTTGAATTTCTATATTCGTTTCTTGTATATACAGGTTATATCTTCTTTTTCTCTTCTGCTGTCGTTATCGTGTTGATCATGCATTTCTCGACCTTTCTTTCTCTTACTTTATTACCGGCAGCTTTTGCCAAGGTGCAGTTTCTGGTAAGTTGTATTGCAGTATTCAGATAACAAAAATGAATGTGACGAGTTGCTAATTGAAATGTTCACAATCAGGGAGTAGCTATAGCTGGAGGCGACTTTGGGTGTCAAATTGATGTACGATAATCCTTCGCAGATCAATTAGTTCCGAGGGATTCCGCTGATTCATATGCAGGGGACGTGTCCTCCGGAATCCGCACAGCTACCTTTAAATGATGGACCGAACCAAATGAACCATTTCGTGAAAGAAGATGGAGTAAATCTGTTGAGGATACGTATGGATTATCATCTACCTGGCTGTCGCAACGGGGCGCTGATCGTGGAACAGCAACATCATGGCAATTTCTTGTAAATGGTCAACTCGGTAGCGATCTCGATGCCTCGAAGCTTTCACAGTATGATCAACTAGTGCAATCATGTCTCGATACCGGCGCCTATTGCATGATAGATATTCACAACTTTGCGAGATGGAATGGGCAGATTATCGGTCAAGGCGGTCCAACGGACGAACAATTCGCCAGCTTCTGGGGTCAGTTAGCAGGGAACTATGCCACCAGCGACAAGATAATATTCGAGCTTATGAACGAACCTCACGACCTTGACGTAGGAATCTGGGCCCAGACTTGTCAGAAGGCCGTTACGGCCATCCGCGAAGCGGGAGCTACATCGCAAATGATATTACTCCCCGGTACGAATTTCGATAGCGCGGCGACGCTAGTATCAAGTGGAAGCGCAGATGCGCTTCTTGCTATCACCAACCCGGATGGAAGCACGGATAACCTCCTTCTAGATATTCACAAGTATCTCGACGAGGATAATTCCGGCACCCATGCTGCGTGTACCACCGACAACGTGGACGCCTTTACGACGGTGGCGGAGTATCTGCGAACCAAGGGACGGAAAGGTTTCATCAGCGAAACTGGCGCTTCGAGTGATGCTTCCGTAAGTTCATCCATTCTCGGGCAAGCTACATCTATGGATCATTTCGGAACTAATATGAAAATAATCAAAAGTGTATACCAGCATTCTGCGCTCAAAACACTTTCATCAACACCAATTCCGACGTATTCACAGGCCTAGTAGCCTGGGGCGCCGGCAGCTTCAGCACATCATACGTACTAAGTCTAACACCAACGAACCAAAACGGCCGTCTCGTCGACAGCACGCTCATGACACAATGCGTCCTCGCGACCTGGAACAACGCACACAGCAACAACGGCACCATCCCCACGCCGACATTATCCTCGACCAGGCCAACCGCGACGAGTTCTAAGGCCACGTCAACAATAATCACACGAGCCTCGACGTTCATCTCAGCGACTTCGTTACCCACACCCCCGGCGTCGCTGACCGTGTCGCGTGGCCCAGCGATATCCCATATCCCAAGCAACGACAATAGCTCCAGCTCAGCTGCTCCAGGGTCAACCATCAACACCTCGGACGTACTCATTCTCACGGACGTGTTGCCTGCGAGCACCATGACGACGCTCGCCATCGCCACGGGCACCCCGCCCTCGCGCTCCGGATTCGGCGGCCTGCTCACCGCGCAGTCCGTGCCATTGCTGGCCACACCGACGGGGGCGTCGACGTCCGCGTCTGCTTCCTCGACGCCAGCTGCGGCGGAGGGCGGTGCTGGATCGATTGCGGTGGGCGCACTTACTTTATGGAGTGCTGTGTTTGTAGCCGTTGCTTCACTTGTTTAGCGAAAGAGCAAATTGACTTTTAGACCGGATACCCGAGAGCGTTTTGCCAGCATTATCATTCTTCTGCATGCACTTTTCTTGCCAGTATCCAAGCTCCGAAGTATCTGTATATAGTGATCCTCAGCAGTGTAGATAGTGAATGTGTTTTGTCTCGAAAGTCTCTATGTATATTTAACTGTATCACTCTCATGTCAATTACTTATCCCCGGTGTATTAGGCAAAGGCTGTTAGGCTTCAAGTCTGTAGCTACAAAGTTCGGCATCAGTAATGTCTCCGGCAGCAACAATTAAAAAAGCAAGGATGAGGAATCTCAGCCATATCACTGCCCCTTCCCTTCCCTTGCACTCTCATGATGTGATTAAAAATAGCATCGACCTGAAAACGAACAACTCCACTGCGTCGCTTTATTCATGTTTAAACCTGCAAATCCTCGGGTGTCTTTCACATTACATCCATTTTCGTGTCAGCCACGAACGCGCAACTTAGATGTCTTCACGCATCATCCGCAATATCTACTACACATCTTTAACACTATTGACCCGTGATGCCTTGCCAGATATCCCAGATGGGGCCGTACCGAAAGACACCACCAGTCGGCCTTATGGTGGACGAGTGCACTTCGGCGATGGTGTTGTTATCAACATTGGCTATGCGTTGTTCTTCGAACTCACCGAGGACGGCAGGAAGATTCAACGCACTATGAGGATATTACTGCTTGATTAAGCGCGCTCTAAGGGTGATGCTGTGAAATATGACAAGTCTCGAATGCTGCTGAGTGAGACAGGACAAGAGATGAGAGTTGATCGGAGGGTGACGCCACCTCAGTGAGGTCGCATAGACCTTGGATAAAGGGTAGAGGTGATGGCGAGTGGGCGTAAACGGGTAGCGGCAAGGACATCGTATGGTCGGTCAATCAACCTAATTTCTTGCCCGGGATGATCAGAAGATGACTTCATGAAATCATCCTCACAACCTCGCCTGCCTGCTTGAGCTGAGCACAGAAAGATGTTAATGTGTCCCACATAGATCCCTCTGAACGAGATGAGATTATGCGGAGTTCAAGCTCCGCCTTGCATATCCGATTACTCCCACGATATTGCGGCTCAACAATAGCGATTTGGCAAAGATATAGTTAGTTCATGTTGTTGCCATCGACCGTAGTTATCATATCAAGAGCCAAGCCAGGCGAACCATTCTGTCACTCGTGTTTGAGGCATTCTTAGCGTGAATCGGGTTATGCAGGAATTGAAAGTTGATAGCCAGGACGAATTTTTTATTTTATTTTTACCCCCTTCCTCTTATCCTCAATGCATGAAAAGCTTTTTCAATCCTCTAATGAAGTTGAGTTAGTTGGCTCACCTCGGTGTGAGGAGGTGTAGCGCGAGGTGTCAATGTTTCATTCCATGGTCGGTTTGCTCCACGTGGAGGTGGTACCTTGCAGGTGGGTTACTCGGAGATGAGCTCCGAGGAGACTTAAAAGCAACCCAAGCTGTTATCTAACTGTACCTACGTGCAATGACCTGCTGCATGTACGTACCTTTGGCAGGTAACAGATTTGGATCTTGAGTCGGAAGTCGGAAGAGAGAAACCTGGAGGTGAATGCAACTTGGCGGTGGGATTAAGGGCCAGGTTGCCACCACCATACTACGTATCTGTACGTAGAGATGGCAGAACACTCATTCTCGCGTGACCAAACCAGTCCTACTGAATAAGTATTAACGAACCTGCAAGATAACTGTGTATATACAAGTTTACGAAAGTTCGTTAGTCGGCCAGCCAGTGAAGACGCTGTTTGTTCTATGCCAAAAACGGGATGATTTCATCTTGACATCATTACTGAGTGGCTTTGACTCCACCTAAGTCACTTGGCCCGGCGATCTTACTTACCTGGTATCGGATACTGGCGGCGCTGCCATGCGCCAACATCGCGACGGCCGACACGGCATCTTATATTACGTGTAAAGCCCTATGCTAGACGTTCCGTACTCTCTTCAATCCCTTCAACTAATCCCCATCAACGGACATTTCGTTCCGGTTGCCTCAGTATCGTGAAACAAGAGATTTTCAAGCTGTACCTAGAATATCAAATATTTATAGCCCACGGTCCCGTTGCACAGTCGCCCGCTGTCGCCAGCGTGCTCTAATACATGCATTATATTTTTCAGCCTCCTTGAGACTTCAAGATAACAGCATTCAAGTTATCGACTACCAGCGTATTAGCGCTTCGAAAACGTCCAGAATGCCACAACCATTAATGAGAGTAGTTGCCCGCCGCTGTGGCCAGGGTGTAGCCAGGATCCCTGGAGTAGCGCCGGCAAACTCTATTTCGATAGCTCAGCGCAAATTACTTCATTCCTCCAAGCAAGCATCTTCTCCTGCTGCTGCCGCTGCTGCCGCGACTTCCAGTAAGGTACCACCAGAACCCAGGGAGAATCCTGCTGTCGGACTAGGTCCAAGTCGCGATGAACCTATAGGCCATAAAAGATTGGCCGACTTCGATTTGGAGGGACGAGTCTTTATTGTCACTGGTGGTGCAAGAGGTCTAGGTTTATGCTTGGCTGAAGGTCTCGTCGAGGCAGGTGGTAATGGTGAGTCTCGAAAAGCATCTACCAACTTCACAAATTCCCGATTATATAACGAGACAACGAGCTGATTTACGTCTAGTCTATTGCTTTGATCGCGAGGCAGAACCATCCCAGGATTGGGATGAGGCCGCCACGAGAGCGAAGCAATATGGTGGGTCGCTTCACTACTGCCAGCAAGATGTTTCAGATACCAAGCATCTAGATCAGACCATTGCATCCATTGCAGACAGACATCAGAGGTTAGATGGTCTTATTGCGGCGGCTGGGGTACAGAAGATTTGTCCTGCGGGTAAGCCTAGCACTCATACCGTCTTGGTGGAGCGTTCCCACGAAATATAAAGATCACTAAATACAACCTTCCCTTAATTGGACACATTATTGACTTGAGATGTCACAGTTGAGTATACCGCCGACGACGTCGCGCAGATGATGGCCATTAACTACACAGGTGTCATGATGACAGCTACGGCGACTGCTCGCCAGATGTTCAGGTATAAGTGTCACGGTAGCATGTGTCTCATTGCGAGCATGTCGGGCCAGGTAGCCAACAAGGGGCTCATTTCTCCCGTAAGTGGCATATCTATGAGACTACTTTCGTTTCAAGATCACCTACTAACATTTCGCTATAGGTATATAACTCCTCGAAAGCCGCTGTTATCCAGTTGGCTCGAAATCTTGCGATGGAGTGGAGTCCCATCAGAAAGGACGGCACAGGAGGAATCCGTGTCAACTGCATCAGCCCCGGTCACATCTTGACGCCCATGGTTCTCAAGAACTTCGAGGAAGTTCCTGGGCTACGAGCCAGATGGGAGTCTGAAAATATGATGGGCCGTCTAGCTGAGACTACCGAGTTCAAGGGCGCGGCGCTGTTCCTGCTCAGCAAGGCCAGCAGCTTCATGACGGGCAGCAATATCGTTATCGACGGCGGACATACATCGTGGTAGAAATTTTCTATACCCTCGCGTTTGGCCGAAATGTTTGCGGATGTCTTTGAAACTATTCTAGCGATCATGGTTTTGGAGTTTGGGGAGATGATAGCGAGAAGCTTTTGGTATTTCCGTAGGTAGGTAGGAGAGCGTACCACAGCTCCTTCTATCGCCTCAGGTAAACGCGGCTGGTTTCTTTAGGCCTTGAAAGGTCTCATATCAGGGGCCATTTCAATACATACTTATCTCTAAGTACATATCTTGGCTTTAGTTGTTCATTGAAGATTTATGTCTAGGTAGTGTTCATTCTGTCTCAGAATGTGTTAATTATTACTTAGGTACTAGCTGTGAAACAACATGGTCCTCATTCTCACTCATGATTTATATTCATCATTATCAATCTCATTAGAAGGTCAACATGCTGGATAGGTAGTCTTCAACTAAACTCACCTCACAAATATCTGGATGTTCTTGGATAGGTACCTGGTTCAAACATTAAATATTTGAACACACAGCTAAGGTCAGTACCTAAGGCTGTAAGTAGTGTCCGAAGCGGGACGATATCCACTGATGTGATACGCCGGCCACGACTTGTTAGCGATTGCCGCAGGGCCCTCAGTGACGTAAGTCTCCACAACAGCAGTTCTGAGCAGGAGTTGGAGGTCTGGCCAGCACTTGCGGTTGCAGGTTCCCCTCCTCTGGGACCTTCCCCCACGTTCATTACACGTAAGTCGCTAGAAGTCCCCGGAAGTCCCTCCTAGAGTACCTAGAGTACCTAGAGTACCTAGAGTACCTAGAGTACCTAGAGTACCTAGAGTACCTAGAGTACCTAGAGTACCTAGAGTACCTAGAGTACCTACCTAGGTAGAGTAGGTACTTACCAGCTGGGGGGGTGAGACAGACATCCAGGTCACGATCTAGAACACTGCCCCTCACGCGTCTCTCCCAGGTCATTGAGCTCCAGTTTGTTTAGGAAGTACATATCGCAGTAGTGATCCTGATATTCCTTTTCTTACTCGCTCCGCTCCAGGTTATCGCGAAACTGTTGCTCCGAGTCGTTTCTTGCTACAGAGCAGAGCGATCGAGATGCCTGAGCTATCCGAATCCATCACGGCCATCCAAGAGGGTGCCAAGGAGGACCGTTTTACATATCTCACCATCTTGCAGTACCACGTAAATACCCCAGGAGCCCTGCCCGCCTTGGATGAAGTCCTCCAAAATGCCGACCTCACCTCCGAGATAGGTTGGGATCTCGTGCAGATGCTTATCGGCATCGATGGCTACGAGCCTTGTCTGGAGACCGTCGCTCGTCTGGGAAATCCTCGCGAAGTCATCATAAAGGTTATGGAAACGCTGGCCGCCTTGGCCAAGCCCTTTAAAGAAGACCCAGATGGCGACAAACCTGACGAGACATCCCATTTCGGTCTAAAGCCCAGCGATGTACCTAGTCGCCTCATCTCACTAATTGGGGTTCTCGCAATTCTTCAACGCCGGATCAAGACAAAGCATCCTTCGCGATTCCTGGGACCATCGCTAGTCTCGGTCCTTGAAGCTTACCAGCCAACACCCGAGGTGACAGCTGCCGTGATCAACCTTGTGCGATCGCTCTCGGGCCGCGTAAGGCCGCCTCTCCCTACACGCACTTCTAGCATCAACGTAGCCAACCCGGATGAGAGTGGGGATGTGTCTAAGAATGCTCCCGACCCCGAAGCTGAGCAAGAAGAACCAAAAGAAGAGAGCTTAAAGCGGAGACTGTTGCAATCTTTCACTACTTGCATTCTACAGCGCTATGTCAACGTACATCAAATGCAGTGGTCGAGGCGATTACTCGAGGTGTACTACCCCGGCAGGCTCATTCCTGGGAGAATGACGGCGACGCAGGCTTTTCGGGAAGATGAGGTTTTACAGAATTTGGACGCTGTGACGGGACAACTTGTGGTTCGTAATCACCCTTCCTACCATTTACAGAACTTTTCTCTGACCTAATTTCATTATAAAGGCTTTATTACGAGATCTTGGCATCGATGATTGCTCCGCTGCCTTTGTCCGGGAGGTATTGTGCCATCCAAGCGACGCCAATCCCCTGCCGGATCTTGATAACTTTGAATCAGTTGATGACATCCACCTCTCACAAGGCGGAGCTGCATGTTTAATTGCCTACTGGATCTTCTCAGCAGATTCCTTCGGGGCAGATAGCCCAGATCCTAAGATGCACCTTTTCCCAGATCATCTAGATATGATGCGATTGTTTCTTGGTACGAACCCTAATGATGAAATTACCAACAACCCCGGCGTTGCGGACGCTTTGTTGGCCATTGGGCTTGGGCTGCACCACAGGGGCTTGATATCATCCAAAGAAACTGAAGAAACAGCTTATATGGTCTATCATCACAATTTGACCTTGATAGCTGTGTTCCACCCAGATATCCAAGTCAGAAACGCCGCAACGAGATTTGCTGGCACCCTGCTACATTCCGATCCTGATGATGAAAGTCGACTGGATATACTGCAGGATCTACTAGAGAACTGTCAGTTTGCATCTTTGAAAGCCTGTGCTGTCCAATGGCTTCAGGAGGAGATCATTTCGGCACAGAAAAACAATGTTTCCAACGTATTTTCAAAGCCTGAGGTCATCGAGAGGCTTCAATATGAGATTTTTCCAGACGCCCAATCTGTTGCTAGTATGGAGAATGATGAAATTTTTGAATACTGGGGAGAGAATCAACAGTTCCTTCATCAGGTCGCGAATTTCGCGTACTTCCTCTTCAATGGCCGCAAAGATCTAGTCCCCGCTGGCATGGGCGCAGCAGTTGACCAACGCTTTGCCGAGCCCTTGATCGCCGCCGCAACCAAACTTGAAAAGGCTGAAGTGTTAGATGGAAATGAGGGTTTTCAGCTTGGCTTCGTAGTAGCTCGTCTGCAAGAACTGAACATACAATGAGTTAAATACGGCCCTCTTTTCATCCATAAACGAAGTCATTAACTACAGGAGGAGTCTCAAAAGGAACAAGAAACATCATACAGTTAGCTAGATTAGGATTCGACGAGTTATTCCTTTTCTAACTCTGGCTTGAGTTCAGCTAGAGAAAGCGTGTCTCTTGATTTGAAGACAACGTAGTAGACTAATGCGTCCAGTATCAAACTAGCTCAAAGCTCGATTAGCATTGCTTATTTGGTACAAGTATCAGACTAGAAACATACTGTTTGTATCAGGATGATAGTCTATCAAGAATTAATCTAGCGCATTCAGAATTACAATTTGAATTGCGCCGTAGGGGGACGTGCTATTCATTTCTGCTATGGTATAACATGCTCTTGTGCATGCTCCTGCGCCTTACTAAGTATCTCTTAATCATATGATCGACCCATGAACTCGAGCACATTCTTTTACGAGAGAGGTATACACTCTTATCAGATCTCTCTGTACACGATCTTGTCCGCAAGTTTTCAATTACCGGATCCCAACAGACCTAGTACGGCGCGCGTATGAAAACCTCATGGCCGCCCCCACAAGGCCAACAATAGATCAGACAATGAATGTGCGTAAGCACGGCACCGGCACGGTCCACGCAAGTCGGCCTATCGTGATCATGTCACACTTCATTCAATGATAGAGCACCATGTTAGACGTGTATGTGGACTTCGAGGGCCAGCTGCGCTGGGATCAAGGCATATTTGTGTCTCGTCTTGGCGTTGCGCGATTGTGGTTATTGATAATCCTCCTCAGTCTGATGCGAAATTCTCTACAGCGGTTAGTCTACTCCTACATGGGGGAGGAGACAAGAGCTGATTTTTGGCGTGATCGGTTTTTTTTTTCTTCCTAAAAAAAAAATTGCTGTGAAAACTCTCAGACTCTCGGTAACACCGTACGACCTAATGTGGCACTCAGCTCACGCAGTGTAGTATCGCGAGATGACGCGCATATTGCTTTCAGGGGAAACTATCACTGGAATGCAGTATTCACTTCGGCCCCCAAATAAAAGCCTTAGGTTACACCAAATGCTCTTTCAGCTTGTTATGATGCAACGATGTCCCTGCCACATTGGTTTTGAAAACGCGCACACACATTTCCCCTCTATCCCTCCGTGTCCGACATGTTCAGACCTACACGTAACAACGCATAAGATTACCCGTCAACGTTTAATACGCCAAGGCCAGATACGTGATACAGCTACGACGATGCAAAAGGAGCTTTGACAGAACACCGTGTCAGCTGCTATCTGCGTGAACACTGACCTGCGACTCCGCGCAGATAAAGCGAATCTATTCGAGTTTGACCTAGGACGTAAGGAATTTGGTACAGCATAACAAGATGAAGCTACGCGATATCGCCATTCAGCTTGTTGAAAACTTCTATATCCGCCGATGCGAACTAGGATGGGGATAACATGTGAATGCACGGGGATGGTGCGGCGCGAGGCATACTGTGGAACATATGCATCGTCTCGCACGAATAGTGTGCTTTCAGCCGCGAATCTTCAGTTTCACGGGAGAGCCTTTCCTCAGAATAATAAACCTCTTATGTCTCGCCAGGGAATCTCGCCTACACCGGTCGCCGCGAGAGACTTAGATCCCGGCAATCAGGGGTGGGCTGAATCTCGCTATGGTAGAAAATGGAGGGTTGTAAACGACGAGGAAGACTAACGACAACAAAAATGAAATCTATCCCCTTCCAAGCTGGACTGGCCAAGGAAATCACGTACAAGTATTCGCTCTTGAGACGAATGCGAGCGGCGGACGTAACAGGGAGCTTATTTTGAAGTCAGAGCAACACGGCATCGCCAACGCCACGAAGAACAAAGGCCAGTGCATGTATGGGTTCAATACAATCAAAAAACATATTTAATTTGGTCCCATTTCCACCCATCCAGAAATCCTTTGGGGTATCGCTGCATGGCGTGAGAATCTTGCCACTGACAGTCCCTCATAACTCCAATTTACCAAATTTGCCCAAGGCTCAGTTTGAAGTCTTTCCCATCCTTCGACCTGTTCCGTTGATCCAATCCTTAGCCTACTCTATCAAAAGTAGATATTAACAATTATAAGATACGATAAGAGCGCACTAGAACTCTAGCCGCAGCAACTGTCCATATGTCTTCCAAGACGGAAGCAGGGAGAACACCGGAGTGAAGAAACCCAGACAAGGTGGTGCGGCGGAGGCGAACATCCCAGGCAACAGATCCTGGAAAAGTACTGCCTCGGCGAGGTATAGACGCGGATGAGCCCTCGCAACCTCCTCGCCGTCGTCCACACCCCACTTCATCCGTACACTCGTTCCCCGGAACAGCGGCATGAAGGAATGATAGCTCGTTAATATTGTGCCCACGATGTCCATTACAACACATCCCGACACAGCACGCTTAACCAGCCTCCGCAGGAGTGCCATGCCTTCTTGTGGTGTTAGGTAGGGGAATATGCCCTCGCCTACGACAAGCAATGGACGGTCGTGCGGTATCTCCTCGATCCAACTCTCGTCGGTCGCCGAAGCGCCTATAAGCCGGTACTCCCACTCCCTATGCTCGCCTCCCTCCGCCGGGATCGCATCCGGGAGGAGCCTTCGGCGCAGGTTTACGACCTCGGCCTTGTCGAGGTCGATCCAGTGCACGTTCTCGCCGCACCACGGCTGTAACCTCATGGCCCGCAGGTCAAGCCCGCATGCTAGATGTAGCACGGTAACAGGCTCGTGTGCATGTGCCTGGAGGAAGACCTTGCACCACTCGTCGAGCTGTTTAGCGCGTACGGTGATATAGTTGTGGTACCGATGGTCGCGGGGGAACAGCGTCGGGCTGAAGCTATCGGCGTCGACGCGGTCTAGAATCTTCTGGGCATGAATGTCGCCCAATATGGGGTTTGGGGAAGCGGCGTCGCGGGCACGGCTCCATAAAGTCAGGATCATCGTCTCTTCCACTGGGCTCAGCTTCACTCTAATTAGATCTTGGGCCAGATCTTTGGGCTCGCCGCTCGACGCCATTATATTTAAAACAATCTAGATATATATTCAGCCGGGCCTATCAAGTCTAGAAGTTGGCGTTTTCGCTCCTCAGGCAGGAATGAGCAGGATTCGGGCTTCCTATACTGCCCTCGTTTACTATACGAGTGTATAACATGCTCTATACGTCGACAGAGTGGGATTCTGGGGTCATTGGACGTGGGTACTGTTCGCGGGAACCCTTGTGACGATCCCTATAACCTAGGATCATTTGGCATCCAGGGTAGTATCCGTGCTGTCAAGACCCTTGCAACACGGATGCAGCGGTGAGCTCCAGATAAAACCGACGAGGAAAAATTACTTCAAAGCGGCCTATACGTTGTGTTCGGTCAGCTCGAGTCTACGTATTCTCCCCGAGCATGCCGAGTCACTGTGAGAAAGGTTAGTTCAATAGTCAGCCGAATCCATGTTCTGACACCATGCCTCGCCATCTTTCACACCCTCAGAGAGAGCCCAATTGCGTCACCAGAAGAGCCCGGATAGGCATCACGAGGGGCCACACAGGGCTGATGCCCAGCCTCAAGCTGAGAGGTGTTTTACTTCCGTGGGGTAAGATACGGGGATACCGCTCTAGATTGAGTATTGTGCCCCGAAGGAACCACCCAGCGTAGGACGGCCGTTGGTTCTGTCTCACAGCGACTAACGCACGAGAAGACGAAAATAGGACTAATGATTCCGTCTGTAGTCGGAGAGATAAGGTGGACGAGAGGCTTACTTAATACCGCCAGTAGGATCTAGTCACGTCTACTCACCTACCTATGCTAGCTGACCAAGGGTTGATGAGCCAACGTGTGATAGCGGCGTGCTTACACCAAACCCCGATCAATGCCAAACCTATAAGGTTCTTGTTATACATTACGGCACACAAAAACTACGAATCTCTGGCCTTCTTTCGAGCCAGGCGAGACACAAAAGCTGTCTTGATTGCTTGTCGATGTCCGCCCTTGACGCCCTTGTTCTAGTCAACGTCAGCCTATCAAAACCACACAAATTTTTTTAAAAAAAAAATTTAGGATTCTTGTCACAGCGCGCTGTTTACTGTTGCCAACAAAACGTTTCATAACCCGAACTCGGACTTGATGGTTAGTTACGCTAGGTATATCCTCCATACATGGTACGAATGCACAATACTAGCCCAAGATGGGCAGATTCGCCCAGGGGCTCCTACTAAATCGAAATTAGACATCCGAGGCTGAACAAACCCTTGAGGAATTCCATCGACGGGAATAAGCAGCATTCTCATCACGGAGAATCCTACCGCGAAATCGGTAATTGTTCGTCTCCAGAGTCCGAGTTTGAACTCTTCCTCCGTCCTGTCTCATGTGGTCCTCGTAAGTAGTACCGCTGTTCTTCAAGATGCAACGCAACACACAGACATGTGATTTGTAACCTACATAGCTAAGAAATGACAAGACAATTATGTGTGCCAAGTCACAAGACATGGGGCATACCGCCGGATAGTCCCACTCTCTTGCATCCAGCCAAGTCATCGTGGGCTTGTCAGGGACCCTAGCAATGTCTAAGAGCATTGTAACACCTCTAGCCTTATACGAAGCAGATCGTATTCAGTCCTCCCTGGCCAAATAGAGTCCTCAGTCACTTCAGGGTCGTCAACTCATGTTGCAGCGCAGAGCAACGTGGCGGGTGTGAATGGTTGTAAGATACAGTGTAACCGAGTTGGTTTCAGAGCTCATATCACTCCAGTTTCATTGGCTACCCATTGAACGACCAATATCCCGTTATGTCAATGAGCCAGTATCGTAAAAGACGTCTATTATAACAATAAAATATCTATAGCCGTACAACTGACTGAGCATCCTTTGTGACCAGCACAGCACCGTCAACCTTCGGATCCTCCATCGTACTCTTCAACCAGCAGTAGTTCAGGTTCGTGCCCTGCGGACCAACGTTGTACCACACCGCACCCTTGCAATGGGTATTCTTCGCGCACATGCTTATGCAGGACTGCATCGAGTACGTCTTGACGTTCTCGATGTCCTGTCCCTGGTGAGACACGGCGCACTCTAGGCGGAACTTGTCTCCTGTGGCAGGATCCGTGTACGTGCTACCGTCGTCGCCGATGCAGACCCGCGATGATGGGGAGGACGTGGGCGAAGGTTTGGCCGACGTTGTCTTCGGGGATGGGGCACTGCTAGCTGTGGGCTGCGAGCGAATTGAGTCAGTAGGTGAAGGCGGCGGCTGGGTTACAAACACAGTAGCAACAATGCCATCTCCGCCCCCTCGTCCTCCCGTCGCGGCTGCAGTCATCGTAGGTCTAGAGTCTTGGTGAAACAGCGACGACGACGACGACGGTATCTCGGTCTTGAGAAGGGTTACGAGGGTTGAAGAGTGACTTGCCACGGAGAGAGAGACGGTCTCGGTGATGGTGATGCCGGTGGAAGACATCGAAGGGGAAGTGCTGCTTACTTGGTCATCATCAACGGTCGCTAACGAAGTCGAACTGCTAGATATGGGACGCCATTAGCATCATTCCTTTATATTCGTTCTTCAGGCTTGGACTTACTGGGAATTCTTTTGCTTCGTTACGCCTACGGCAACGCCAATGATGAGAGCAACAAGGGCGAGAATTGCGATTATAACAAGAATCTGAAACTTCCTCCTCCGGTACCATGCTTTTTGATCTGGCTCTGATGCTATCGACAAAGCAGGCGCGGGGTTAGGAGAGGGAGCGGGCGGGGGAGCGAGGACAACAGCTTGTTGGTTCTCTTCTTTTTGGATTGTTTCGGTCGAACAACTCTTCGCTTCCGGTTTTTGGAACTTTTCCTCGTGGCTAACTACCTGTGGTCCAGAAACAACTATGAGGCCTGGTTGGGAATAGCGGTGGTGGTTAGGAGCTGCGACCTCGAGCCCTTCCTCCGGCACGCGAAATTCCAGGGTCGACGCCTGCGAACCCGCCGGATAGATGCTGTTTATTCGAAGACTCTCGTCCCAAAACCCGAGGCTCTTTCTGAATCTCCTCAGCCTCTGCCAGGCAGGCGAATTGGCCGCGCTCTCCGTCTCATGGGGAGAAGCGACGTGCCCTGCCTCGGCACAGTCCCAACAGATTGGCACGCCCTTCTCATATGAATGTGGGCACCGTGAGCTCGATGTCGAGTTGGAATTCCAGGTGTCGGATTCCATTATATGATGCCTTCCCTTCTCGCCCGCAGAAAAAGATCCAGGCTTCCCTGTACAGTAATGTGTGTTGATTGACTAAGTGAGCGGCTTGAAAATGTAGGTTCAAGTTAAATGATTGGGCACGTCTTTACCAGACGATGAGATTTGTTTGATTATTACAGCAAAAATGAGTGTGGTCTATATCAAAAACTGCCTCCTGAGAATGTAAATGGATGAAGCCAGCAATCCGAAGATTGGTATTGGTGTGGAAGAAAGAAGGGAACCTAAGAGCTCATTGAGGAGCGTCTAGAGGCGAATCGACCAACTCCTTGCCCCTACTAAAAGGCTCGGGGTGTAAAAGAGGCAAGTGCTGAGACAAAGACTGGTGCTCTTCTAGAATTTGCCTCACTTCAAAGGAGAGGTCCACGAGATGATTGCTTCAGACAAGGAGCCCACGTGGCTTTGGCGGCCAGGTCACGTCACCAACAAAATGTGGCTGTCATAGATAAGTGATGTTCGTTGACAATAATCAGCCTCGAGAAAAGGGGGCCGGTTCCCGAGCTTCCAGAGTTAAGGACTTGAAAACTAGTAAAAGATTCGGAGAACTACTTCTTGACACCATTCGAAGCTTTGGACAACTCAAAGCAAGCGTCCCGTTAGGTAGAACAACTCTTCAGTGGGCAGCAGTACCCTATATAGATATACGTTAGATGTTGTTGGTCGACCTATGTTTGCGTGCCGCACGTGCCGCAACGCTCGAGCATCCTCCATGTTATACTTCACATAGTCTTCCGTCATAACATTATTTAATTACTAAGTACTGACTTCGAGGATCCGGAGCTACCACGTCTTATCAGCTGATCGAGCCATTTAACTGCCTGAGCTACTGTTCTGTACTACCAAGTCGAGGCCTGAAACATTTTGGTTGCAGGTCATATGATGGTGATGACAGTGTTTTACAGTTTTAAACAACAATAATAAGGCAACCTGCTTTATTTCACGATGATCGGGGTGCGGTAATTCAATATATTTCGTTTAGGTTAAATTGAATCTCTTCACCACGGGCTCATACTACCCTGTGCTGTCTTGAACCCTATTGTGTGTACATCCTTAGAATATATCTCTGTTGTGTAATATTTCAACAGCTATTGCCACTAGTAAAGATTCACGAGAACCGAGATGCCGTATACAATCCCGAAAATATTATACTTCAGTTCTACTCAAGCCAAGGCACGCAGTCCCTTCTAAAAGATCAAGATCTTGCCTGTTTACATAAGTTGAGTGGTCCGTGGTGATGCATCAGCTTACAGCCCAATCGGAGCCAGTGGTGTCATCCTGATTCTCAAATAATATACGTGAAGTGTCACAGAGCCTTGAACACAGTCAAATCATCATCAGTCCTCAAGGCTCTTGAAAGACATCGAGTTTGTAAACCCATCCTATACGGCGTATAGAACCACTCATCTATCTACCGACGCAGTCAGCCAGTCACATCAAGCGCGAAACCATGCTACAGACTTCAATTGTCACAGCAGGTAAATACACCTACGACAAAACAATAACCTACCGTACAACCAGCTCTGGCACCAAAACACTTACTCATCAAAACTTACCTCGCACCTCCATCAGTTCTTTCACAAAGCCCACTCACCAACCTGCTTGCGATGCCACACCGCACACATTCATCACCATTCGGACAAAGGAAATACACAGCACGCAGTATACAGACGTACTCACCCACTCCTTATTCTCACTCAAATGATACCTACCTACCTACCTACCTACTTACCACACGAACACACGACACATATACACCACCACCCCCTCCTCCCCACCTACTTACTTACCCAAACCACATTCCCCAGTCCACGAAATCACACCACCATACCAAAAGAAGTGCAAAAGCCCTCACATATCTAATGCGAATACATACTGCATCGTTAACCTACAAGCAGAATGAACATACATCGTTAATCACAGGTTGAAAGAGAAAAATATTAATTCGTCTTCATCGACCAGCCCATCTTGAGATCCGCTGAACTTATGACGTGGTGGATTTTTATTGACCTAAGAAAGGCCCGTGGCGTATGTTTACAAATATATCATTTTCGATTGAAAATCTATGAAACATCATTGCGCCGCATTACTTGTCCAGGCTCAGTAATTAGATATTGGTGAAATGATAGGACGGACATTCCTATAGAATAACGTTGCTACTACCAAGGTGGTATAATAGTACTCGACCGCAGTACATGTCACATAGCAACATAGGGAAGATTGAATTGAGTGGGTAACTTCTGGTATTTTTTGAGTGATGGGAGACTATCTAATACCTAGAGAGCGAGTTAAAAGCTAGATCCGCTCACCAGGTCAACGTCAAGAGTGTCTACTGCCGTTTGCCAAACTTTATGATCCAACAAGTGAAGGCGCCCAAACATGACGGTGGGCCCTTTCCTCATTAACATCCCAATGTACCTCCAAAAACCAAAATAATAACCCGCTATCAAGAACAAGAAAAAGGCAGAATAAAAAAAAAATATCAGTAGACACTCAAGACGAAGAACCCGTGAAGCATGAAGGATGAGCTTAACCACAAGAGGCAACACCGGCGGAAACTCTTAGTGAGCTTCTTGCCAATGGCCAACCCACTCAACGTCACCGAAATCGTGGCGTTTTTCGCGCCAGTTCCAATCTCGGCCCTTGTTCCATGGACAACCACGCGATACTGAACGGTCTCGATTCCACTTGTGATGGCCGAGGTTGTCCCACATTCCTGTTCCCATTCCCATCCCCATCCCATAATTGTTGGGATTATGTCCATACTGCCGTCGCGACTTGACACTGAAATCAATCGGCTTGGATTCTGAAACTACAGCCCGACGACGTTCTCCTAGAGCTGTCCACTTATCGATAGGATTGCGCTTCGATGGTGGCGAGTAGCGAGGTGGAGATGGCGGAGGTTGTTTGATCGCGATGGGCTCATGAAAGAAAAACCCATCAGCAACCAAATCGCCATCAATATCATCCGAGATAGTACTAGCGGCAGTTGGCTCGTTGAACTTCTCATCAGAAACGGTCACAGAGTCAGATGCCGAATCATGGTGACTTGCACTAGCATCAACGTTGCTCTCGTGGCTCCACGTTCGACTGTTCAGTTCTTTGAGCTCCTGAAGCTGTCGTGCACGCGCCTCTTCTTCCTCTTCGACATCCTCTTCCCACATGTCACTCCAACTCTTCGAGACGGCTTCGTTCTTGCGACCGAAGACCATTGACATGGCACTCAAGGTTGGTTTTGGCCGGGACATGTTGATAGGCAGAGAGCCAGCGACAGGAGCAGCGGGGACCCGAGCACGACCAGACGCTTCCATGGGACGGGAGATGCCTAGAGAGTTCACAGACACGCCGAAGTTGGAAGTAAGGACAGACGAGATTGAAGGTGTCACGAAGGAGCTAGCACACCAATCCCTTCGGCCTTCCGACTTCGGAAACAAATCCTCAGTGTAGCTTTCATTGTCGTTGTCGAGTATAATGCTTAATTGACGAGTATGCTGAGCGGGTGTAGCATGGAGAGCCTTAGCCCATGGGAATGCTCCCTGATCAAGCTGGGGACTTTGAATCGAAGGGGTCCGAAGAGGTTCGCGATTGGCAGTGGCCAGGGTTGTGTGCTCTGTGGCGCAAAAGTCGTCCACATCCTCTTCAAGGGTAGTGAAGGTGATGGCCCGGGTGAGAGCTTCCCTAGCCCCTTCGAGAGACCGCTTGCGGGGATCTAAGTTCATGCACTGGACAATGACCTCGTAGGTGTCCTGGGACATTGATGGGAACACGTCAAAAAGCGACTGCTTGTCTCGAGAGAAGTCCAGGAACAGCGGATCAGCTTCAGTGGGAGTGGTAAAGGGATTGCGGGAGAACAAGATGTTGAGCAAACAAACGCCAATAGCCCAAATATCAGCCTGAGCAGGCGAATACCCGTTGCCAGCCGAATCGTATTGCTCAGGAGACATATATCGGTCACTACCTACTGTCATCTCGTAGCTCCATTTCGAAGTTGTTGCCAAACCAAAATCACCTAGCTTCATGGCTCCGGACTCGGTAAGAAAGATGTTCTCTGGCTTGATGTCCCGATGGTAGATGCCTTTCGAATGCATATAAGAAACAGCATCCACGAGCTGGAGCATGAACTGGCGCACATGCTCAGTCTCCAAGGGGCCGTATCCAGTCCGAATGGCCTCGTACAGATCTCCACGGGAGCAGTACTCGAGAACGAGATAGAAATGGGCATCCGTCTCGAAGGAGTGAACCATGTTCACGATGTTGGGTTGGGCTCCGAGACGAACGTGACAAAGCTGCTCCTCAGACTTTTCGTCCATAGCAAACTCGAGTCCAGCCTCGTTCGCAGCAGCTCGCTTCGTCATGCATTTGATGGCAACATTGTCACCAGTTTCCAAATCTTTGGCTAGGAAAACCATTCCAAACGAGCCATGGTTGAGTGGGGAGATTGTCTGAAACCTCCCATCGAGTAAAACGCCATCGTGAAAGTTGTTTCGCAAGCATTCCATGACGCCGTCTCAACGGGAGACCAATGATTGAATGAAGCAGGAAGTGGTGGAACTTTGGTCAAAGCCACCAATGATTGTACACTGTACAGCCCCTTTATCCCCGACCGTCTATTTTGGTGAGCGTAACTTAAGAAAATCAAGATTACTTTTCAGTCTTTTGTGTACAAGTTTTTTGTCAAGTTTAAAGAATCGTTAAAGTTGGTAGAAGTGGAATAGCGGCCAGGCAAAGAAATGATAATGGTGTTGTCACAAGCAGTGACTAAATAGATGCAATATACAGGGTTTTGAGAGTGAGAAAAGAAAACATAACACTCCAGGTCGTTAATGGGTCAGAGGCTCATCGAGGGGTATTCGGTTTGTAGACAAATGTGAAGGAAATAATCGTCAATAGTACTGGTGGACAGGCGGTCCTGAGAGAATGAAAATGAAAATCGTTATGAGGACATGAGTATAATTTATGAAAGTTGAAAGAGTGTTGACGAATGTCGATGAGATGTAACTTGGCTTAGGCGTGGGTAGCCAAGTTGCTCGGTCGTGATAAGAGGCAGGCGTGCGTTTATAAGTCAACACAGTTCCGAGGCACCAGGGCCTAATAGCGGAGTTCCTGCAATATCAACACACCGACACGGTCTCGATCACAGAACCATCCGATAAGACGATCACACGAAGATGTCGATGTGTTGTTCTGGTTGTTGACCGAGCTGAGCCAAAAGGGGCTTTTCGGGGGATTAAGTTCAGTAGGGTCTAGGTGTTGAGTGTTGTTTAGGCGGGTGTCAGCTAGTCGAAGATAGTCGAAACAAACAGTTCACGGGGTTGACTATTGCAGTTTTATGACTCGACAGGGCAGAAGATGATAGATATGACTCCTCGGGTGCTTGTTCAGCCAGCGATTGCGGCGATCGGTGTTATTGCAAGGTAGGCCTGGCACAGAAGCGGATCCGAATTGGCAATGGAGTCGGGGGCGGGTGTGACGTGGTGAGCACGCTATCCGATCGGAGTGGATGTCCTGGAAATTGAACTTGCGGAAGCAGTGCTACTAATAGACTTGGGGAGGCGAGAGGTATTGGATATGATTACGAGTTATTTCGACAAAGAGGTAAAGCACAGTCGACTAATTGCTTGGGTCAGGGGTCGTGTGATGCAGGAGCGAAGCTGCTTAAAGGGACCTCAGGTGCTGAAAGGAAAGAGGCTCGTTGTTTACGGTACGGAGATAGGTATTAGGTACAGTTACGAGTGCGTTGGCTAGCTGGCTGACTGGATTGCTAATGAGTCAGGCTTGAGTCTCTCGGTTCAGGGCAAGTGATTGATTGATGGTCGAACCCGAAGCACGGCTGAGCTGGTAGTAAGGTGACGAAGGCGAAGGCGAAGGCGAGAGAAGGAGAGAGAAAGAGAGCAGAGAGTGACGATACGAAGGACAAAGGTGGATGACAATGGCAGGTAAAAGAGGAAACAGGTCGGCTGGCTAAGGATTCGATAAAGAGAAGAGCGGTAGGAAAAGGATGGGATGGATGGGTGGATGAAGAGATACAGAAGCGAGCGACGGGGACAGGCGTGCGAAGGTGCTCGAACGAACCAGACTAGTGGCCCAACTAGGGGAGTAGCCAGTCTTTGGTCATGGAGGTGGGTTGGTCATCATCTGGATTGGACGGGACGACAATGAAGCAATGCAGGCGAGACTGGATCCCACCCAGAAGAGGCATAGCATGAAAGGGTCTGAATAATAACAACAACACTGCCCAGCCAAGACGGCCAGTTCGGTGACGGTACTCAGGTACCTACTCACGATGGTTTTGATACGGTACGGTACAGGCACCCCTTCTACTTACCTAGGTACTCTACATAGCTAGAGGTAGGTACAGAATGTACACGACAGTGACGTTACCTACCTACATACTTACATACCGGTAGGTAGGTATGTATAGGAGGGCTGCCTGGGGGACAAGAGACTGCTACAGTACTTACAGTAGGTATGAGAGAAACAATGACTGAGAAAGATGTTGAGGAAACCAGACAAGGAGCAGCGGCCGGGGGCAGCGGAGGCTAGCAAGTGACATGCTTCGTAGCTGAGCCTAAGGGGGAATCAGAAGTCACTGACAAAGATCGACAGGGATTATCACGATAGGTACAGAAGTAGGTAGTCGAAAGTAGGTAGGGTGGGGAGCAGGCAGACAGGCATGAATGAATGAAAGCGACGGAGTAAGTAATGTACTGTAGGTATCTGCAAGTACAGGTTAGTGGAGGATCTAGATGTACAAGAGCTGTACAGATTACATGGAGACTGGAGACATCTGCGAAGGAACAGTAAAGGATAAGAGACCAGCTCTAGGTAGCGAGAACAAATGAATGTCTTGGTCTCACGCTACAAAGGCGACTCAACATACTCTGGATCTTTTGGTCTGGCTTGGTCAGAATGGTCACGCTGTCGGCAGGGCAAACGCTACGCAGTCTATTCTGTACAGTAGGCTGGGCTAGACTGAGGGTAGTGGCAGTCTGGTTTTATCGCTGCCTTGAATTGGCCCTTGAATTGATTCGGAGGTGGACTGACTGGAGTGGCCTGTTTTACATGTACCTACGTAAGTAAACACGGGTAAGTGTTCAAGAAAGAAGGTTGAGTTAAGTTGAGTTGACTTTGACTTGACTTGACGTGTTGGAGAGACAACAGTGCAGCTGACTGTGGAATGACAGCGCTTCAAAGTCAGAACAAAGTCCAGAACAGCATCATTGACGGCACACCAGCCGATAGCGAGACACTTGGGGCGGGACATGGACACTAACAGGACATGGTGAAGCAGCCATGCAAGTGCTGATGCGTCCACATGTACCAATAAGTACATCGCTATCGAGCTGCAGCCGTGTCATCAAGCCGGCAGCGCAGGCGGCGCGGAGACAGGCTGTGCTGTGGTTGGTGCGTCACAGTGCCCTACATAGTACAGTCCAGTACAATTCGTACCTACATAGGTACCTATCTTCGATGACATGATCAGAGACCGGCAGGCCTGTCTCCATAAGTATCTACAACAGGCCAACAGCAGCCAACTACTGTAGAGGGCTGTCTCGGCTGTCTCTTGGGCTATCGAAGCCGCGAGCGCGAGCATGCAGATCACGACGAATTGTGGGTGTTGGGGAGGACCACGCGGACAAGGTTCGCTGGACGCCGGCCGCCCTCTTGCACAGTAGACAGGTAGGATTAGGACTAGATCATGCACCGTGTACGTTGGTGTGTCGACGCTTGCAGGGGCCGCGGACTGGAGATCGCCACACCGCCAGATACCCTTCGCGGAGGTAGCTCTCCACGCAAACCACAGCATGTAAGAGACCGCATGGCCAGGTACATAGTAGCCAATCCAACGTGTACCTACCTACTTACAGTACCTAAGTACATTACATCCAGTACACACATGTACGCTGCCATGCAATGTATAGTACATTCAGCGCGCTGGGGCTAGCCCCAACAGGTCTTCCCCCCAGGCGCCCTCGAAGTAACTGTAGAGTGCACTATTCGAGCTATCCAGGCAGCGCTAGAGAGCTATTTGGGCAGGTCATCGCCCCGTTCAAGCAGGTCCCTCCAAGTCCCTTCAGGTCCCCTTTCCAGGCACAGAGCAGACACAACGACACTTGGACACGTTGCCGCGACCCAAAAATTGTCGCTGGCCCGAATGACCAATCAGGCGCCATCGAGGGCGACTTGCGTGTCCCAAAGCCCTTCCAGCATCTTCGGTTTCACCTCACACGCTCGCCGAGACGTCATTGGCTCGAGACATGATGCCAGAGCCACCAAAGGAATGCACTCCTTTTTGCCTGCAGCGTTGGCTGCTGAATCCGTCCAGCAACTTAGCACCTTGTTCTACAGTACAGTACCTACCTAGTCTAAGTTGGATATGGAATGTGCTGTGATGGACTGTAGGCATACCTACTCGTGTACCTAACCCCCTGAATACGAAAATCATCATGTAGGTAGGGTCTTCTTCATCATGCTATGCGGGGAGCATCATACAGAGTTCACGGAAATCAAGATCTTGAATTCATTGCAAGTCAAAGCTACCGCACAGCCCCATACAGAAAGAACCGGGTCTTTGTTTATCAGTCATGACATCGCCAGACTCGATGGGGCCACGGTGTGTCGAGGTGGCCAGTAGGAGAGCTATCAGCCGTTTGATCGATTAATTCTCCGAGCTTTTAGGTTTCGACTTCCATCACACCCCAAGCCAATTCAGAGGGGGTAGAGAAGAGGGGGGTTAGGTATTAGATAACGAACGCCTGGTCTGGCCTCTTGCGATGGAGACCTTCGCCGCAGTATCTGAGGTGCGCGTGGCCATCAAGGTTAGTTGGCACATGTCCAGGTAGGTATCTGTTTTCGGCTGTGGCGGTGTTGAGCGCTCGCTGTCGCCGGAGGAAGGACATGTAAATGATGCAAGCTGTCATCATCTCCTTTGTAAATACCTACCTAGATCCAAATCCAAATCCAAACCATTAGTCATTTATCCGTGGTCGAATCTCACGCAATTGACAACGCAATGCGCTAACAGAAGTAAGTACTAAGTAAATAGGTAATTATTAAATTACGCATTGTGATCCTTTCCCCATAGGTGGACGAAATGGTCACGGCACTCGGGGCTTATGGCGACAGATACGTACTCACGAAGTAGTAAGGGCAAAAGATTGTTATGTCGCAACATGATGCAATTGCGGTGATCGTTTCACCCGTTTGGGCAGGACTGAAGCTCACTCATTCCCATAACCACGAAGCATAGCGGGCCGCTGTGTGACAATTTCTCGGCTACATGCCCCCCATATTCGCATTCCAGTCGTGCAACGTGTCAGCCGTGTTATGGCATCAGGTACCTGTCCACGCCTGATTCTATATGTAGGATACATGGCTATAAACATTCAAGGCAAGTCCTGTCTTAGCTCTCCTATTTTTCTGAACTTGACAAATGGCATGCGGGAAGACATTTGTCTAAGCACCACGGGGTTTACTACACCGGCCGGCGCCCCGTTCGGCGTACCACTGATCGTCGAATGGGTGTTATGTGACACGAAACACATGATCTAGAGAAATTACTCGCTGTCCTGGCACCTGAATACACATACGGCTGTTTCGCAGCTTTGAAACAGATACTACCGACTACGACCGTACGGGATTGAAGGAAAGTAGGTCCTCGGGAGGGTCCGATATGGGTTATGCTTATAAGCGCCTGTATAATAATAGATCAACAAAATGTTGGGGCAGAATTGGGGTCCTAAAGCATTGTAGATTAGGTATAGTAGTGACGACGATTGGCAACACATACCTTTGGCAAGATAATAATACGCCCATCCTGAGCAAATGATAGGCGAATGATAGGCCAGCTACGTTGCTACACTGCGTATCGTCGTTGCCGTGTTATGCGACGCCGTGTCGTGCCCAAGTTTTGGTTTTGTATCGGCGCTATCACTGGCCTCCAGTACAGATCGTCAGATTGATCAACCGGCCGGATGTGCTGCCAGGGTGCGACAGAGTCTGAGAGGGGAGGCACTGCCTTCTGCTTCTCGTCATCTCCTGTCCAGACGATTTTGCTGGTCGCAGTCGCACGGCTAAAACGATCGCAGAGCGGTACTGTTACAGCTGTGCGCGATCGATCATGCACATAGCCGCTGGAATACCTAGCACGAATATTGTGCCCCCGCTGCAATTCAATCAACGGCCAGGCTGGGCGAAGGCTGCCCTTGGGGGCAAGCCATGCGGTACAATGTAAAACCGCTGCTGCTATAGGCCGCGGGGGCATATCAATGTGTGTGGCCGGAGGTTGCCGTTCTCGCGGTGGATGGGTGCACAGCAGAAGCATTAACACATTCCGGAATGGACACATACTCATCCCACCCGTAACATATAACTGGTTTTGCCTTCTGCAGGCATACCTTGAATGCATATCTCCACATACATACACCACACGTAGACGGAGATTAAAGCATCTTGTGTCGTTTCTAACTTCTAAGCCACCATGATTGTTTTACTGTAGTATGCTGGCAGGCGGCAGGTATGTAGGTGGTTAGTCTGTTACAATGAAAGATGCTGAGATATCTATCTGATTGCCCGCTATCTCCCTCCCTGACTATCTTTAGCACTACGGCAGCATAACAGAGGATGATACGTTTTAGCCAAGGAAGGTTATACGGCAGTGTAAGTAAGTAGGCGGTGAAAGGGATCGTTAACGACTATGCTAAGGCAGAACATCACGTCCTACGATGATATACAAATTGTACACACTTCGCTCCATAAGTAGTCGTCCTGCCTTACTGTTCATATCATACTACTATGTGTGCATACATGCAGGTTAGTAGTGCAGTCCTGATTTTAGATATCAGACCTTTGACAGGCTAGGTACTGTAGCATACTCTGTACTGCATGCTAGGTATACAGATACATACTTACACCATACTACTCTAATAGTACTTAAACCATTGCATGGCAGTGTGGAGTGAAGCCACACCCAACAGGAGATTAGGCTTGGCTACGCTCGATGCACATGATGCAGTAGTATGTGCAGTAGTAGCTGGCTGAACGGGTTGTGGATTGCATGTGTGGTGATAACGAGCGTGGTGGCCCAGGGGGTTCTCTGTTCTTCTTGGTGGCTGCCGAAGACCGTCTGGCTCTCTGTCGGTCTGCGCATGTGTGACATACATGTACCGTAGGTAGTGTACGATGCGATGCGATGATGTTGTTGCTGTCGTTGTCGTTGTTGCTGTCGTGGGCTTGTGCTTGGGAGCGTTGTGTTCTCACATTAGACCAGCCACAAACTTCAACGTCTTTTCGCCTAACAGATCAGGCCCGCTTACCAGCCAACCTCCCACCAAACCCTCCGTTTTCGATCTTGTAAGGAGAGACTACACGTGCTGTTGTCCAAATTCTAGATAGTGCCTACATCTGGACGTAGGGAGCAAGTATGGGATTTCATCCCAACCTTCCAATACAAACAGACAGCCCCTTAATTGTCTGTCTCATGCACTACCTACCTACATAGTAGTTGCGCTACCCACCTCAAAATGCAGTCTACTGCAATGCGACCGAGCCTAACTGGGTCACCAAATATTCCGAATCAGCAGTTATCGACCGGCTATCGACAACCTAAAGCCTGTAGTTGCGTGTCCCGCGCAGAAATGGGCTACACTACAAGATTCATAGTACGCCCCGGATATCGTGCATTGATCGGGTGGGCCCTTCTGGGGTTTCCCTTTGTCTTGCATCTTGACCGCCTTCTCATCAACGCTCACGACACACGTCCTCTACGCATCTGATCCGTCTAAAGGGTTTGACTTACTCGTCTATCCCGGTCACCTTCTCCGGATACCTGCAACGCTATTGAGGACAGAACAGGCAATTGACGAGAAGAAAAATTTTCGTGTCCGAAAGAGAGCTTGCTCGCATTACAGAGTCCTGTCCCAAGAGAATCAATCCTTCACCGCTCCCTCTGCCAACCTTCTCCAAGTCGTGTATCCCCGGGACTTGTGAAGATATTCGAGGATCAAAAGATAGAACTGCCGAGCATTCTACAAAGTTCCCACGAGCAAAGCTGGTTACTACTACCATGACTGCATCAGCTGGTCTCGATGTCAAGGCGATCTTGCTAGACATTGGTAAGGCACCATGCTTTTCCTCCTTCCATAGTCTTATCATTACTCGTGTCGGGTTCCTTATCGTAGGGGTCGCCTGCATTAGCCTGAAGTATTAGCTAATGGCGTCGCGAACAGAGGGCACTGTTTGTCCAATCTCCTTTGTCAAAGATGTCTTGGTAAGGCCCAGCCTTTTTCGCTTCATGTGAATGTGTCGCGTCATATTTGCGTCTGCGAGACCCCCTACAAGTAGACTTAGACAACGTTGTCAATCTTACTGCCTACCTACCTTGCTGGCACCCCACGCTATTCAGAATAGGGGCCTCGATCAGCAACCTCCCGCGTCGTGACCTTGTGACCGTTACATGCTCCGTAGCTTCGGGCATTGGCTTGTCGCAACAAACACCCCCATACAGTTTGGGCCTTCGCTGATCTTGGAACATGTCTTATTATTCGTTATTCATTGACGTCTACCGGCTGATATTGTCGCAGAGGCTTACCCTTCATAATGTTGTGAGCTAACACGTCGTCTCAGTTCCCCTATGCTCTGAAAGTTCTCCCAGAAACTCTTGAGACCCAGTGGGATAACCCAAGTTTCGCCAAGTACAAGGATGCATTTCCCCCGGAATACAGAACATCCAAGGATGAAATGGCTGCCCATGTTCGGGATCTGATGGACAAAGATGTAAAGATCGCCTACTTGAAGAGCCTTCAGGGATACTTGTGGGAAGAGGGTTACGCAGCGGGACATTTGAAAGCGCCCCTATTTCCAGACGTAGCCGAGAAGCTCCGTACATGGCATCAAAATGGCCTCAAAATCATGATTTACTCCTCTGGGTCTGTCCCGGCACAGAAGCTATTATTCAAGCATACAAATGCTGAGCCATCGGACCTAACGCCCCTCATCTCGGACTGGTTTGATACCGTAAACGCTGGGTTGAAGCAAGAACGAAAGAGCTACCAGACGATCGCGGAAGCTCACCCGGAAATCCCGGTTGGGGAGTGGCTATTCCTCAGTGACAACGCAAAGGAAGTTGACGCAGCCATTGCCGCGGGGATGCAGAGTATGGTTGTACAGCGTCCCGGCAATCCAAAGCTCCCACCAAACGTGAGAGGACGGCTTCCACTTATAGAATCGTTCACCCAAATTTGAAAAATGGCGGGGTAGAGGTGACAGCGCTTCTCTGAGCCGATCTCCGGACGAGAATTGACTTGACCCGAGTCAAAGAGGCCGCCGTAGATGGCTGGATCGAGCGGAGAATGCCAAAAAAGCAATTGAACAGCATTATGTCGGCGCCCATACTAGCACGCGAACACCCACCTGCTTGCTGTAGGCAGTGTCGGTACTGTAGACGAGGCAGGCCAAGGTCACATAGTCATGTCGCTTATAAAGACATTCGCCTGAAAATGGTTTCATGGTTCAATAGATTTTGTGACTTAAATAAGTTAGACTAGATACAAAAGGTAGCTGATGATACACCTGCGCTACGATATATTGATGCTTCAGAAAAGTGCTCATATCGCCCTCACGTGATCACCTTTGCCAACCAGCTGGTCTTGAGATATAAATGCAAAGGCTCATTAAACACCCCGAGATTCAACGAAGGCTTTGTACATGCAGAATGCATATTTACATTAGACGCTCGCTACAGCTGCTCTACGCTATCCGTAGTGGCCTCTACGCATATTTTTGAAGCGCTTCTCGTGGCACGAGGCATGGTAGCGAGTCGTTCACGTCGCCACTAGGTATGCAGGGGGTTGCATTTCTGGCGCTGCAGCAGGCGGTAATTTGCCATCCATTGGCAAAGTAAGGCTTTAAGTCTTGCGCCAAATGCGGTGATAGGGGATGGCGTTGGAAGTTGAGACCCTGGCGGCCGACCTAGAGCATCTTCCCCAGCCTGGGGTACGTTACAAGAGCGTTACCGGGGAGCGCCTCGAAACCGATGGCGCCTTCATGTACGATTCATTCGTTTTTAAGAAGTTAGACAGATTAAATGATTTTAGGATTGATTACCTATGTTTCATTTCAATCTTCGCTCCACGAAAACCTGCAGCTACAAGCAAGATACTCCTTCACCCCATGCTGCTCTGCAACCTATCTGAGGTATCTCGATATAGTAGACCATGGAGATCGCATTAATTTGTAAATACCTAAACTTTGGGGAATTGCCAATCGATTGATAATTCACCCATTGCTATCGCAACGGGAGTGGCCAGCAAATGCCGATCTAATCTTAACGGTCGAATGCTGGTTTACTTTATACCTACCGTACCATGACGACAACACGGCATATCAGCCTTCCAATAAGATATGTAACTTAGCATATGCAAGACATTGGCTAAGTAGCGAGGTCGCGAATATACATCGTCTCACGTCAGCTCAAACAGAGACATACATCCAATGTAGGGACATAGGTATCTCAACGGGTAAATCAACGCTTAGACATAACCAAGACATGAATAACATGAAGTTTGAATACAACGAGAACGTACCTGGTAGTCCATTGCAGGGTACTTCATGTTACCTACTAATTTGATCTTTGCTTTCTACTATGTACAAACGAAGAGATCCTCACGTGGGCCAAGCAGCGGCGCGAGAAGCGATATTGAAACCGACATCCACATAGCCACCACTTCATACACGGAGATGAGCCCGGTGTGTTACGCATACGTAGCACAGCACAGCATAGCATAGGTAGCATAGCCCAGAGGAACAATGCACGACCAAATATATTTATCTACGTACCGCATGTGTCTACAATACCTATGCAATTGCACTGCACCACATGGCCCACGCAATTTTGCCAGACATGACGCCGAAGGGATGGATACACGACATGAAAAGGGAAGTTTCTTAGGTAGCCCTTTTTCCCAGATGGCATGCAATGCCGCAATGTCTCGATCGACACCTATAGGATTACCTCCCCATACACCATACCTACTGTACCAGGCAACAATGTTTCCCTTTCCCCCAACATTTCCTTCTCGACTAGACCCAAGCCCGCCCGCCCGCAGATCGCGCCGGCGCCTCTTAGAAACGGGGCGGGCGGGCTTCGGATCTTCGCCACTTTGGACGTGTAATGTAGAACGTGAAAGAAGAATCCCAAGACAGCGTAATCGTATTGGGACTGTATTACACAATATGCGAGTACTCAGGTATCTGATAAGAGCAAGTACATCATGTATCCAGCACTTAACTAACCTCTAGATATGTTTAAGGGCCGAATGCTTAACTGATCGAAGTCGGGGTAAAGAGGATCTAGCGCAGCGTAGTGTTGAAGTCCGGTCGAGCTTCGCGGAATCAGGAAAAGCTAGGTTCGCATAATGCATACAGGCCGTCACGCGACGAAACGCGCTTGCAGTTAGTCGATATCGTCCCACGATCTCATGATATCTACCTATCTATTCCCACCCATATCTGCGTTAAAGTAGCGCAGAGTTGTAATTTCCCATGGCGCACGTACTGAGTACAGCAGCTGCCATGCTATTCGCAATGAGATCAAATGAACACACCACACAGCCAAGCTAACTTTCAAGATTTGTTGGGTTTTGGCTACATGACTACGTGCAGCTAGCTAGACAGCTCAACTCGCATGGGATGCTTGAGGCAGCGAGCAAATCATCGATGGTACCGCTCGAGCCCCGTCCACGGTATCATTCCCAGACTTGTGCAACCAATTGGCGTAGGTTCCACAGTTTGAGGATTGAACAGAACGTCTTAAGCATCCCGAGTACTGATGCGTCCCGTGTTTGCCTCTTCATTGATGGAATACTGTGTACTGTGTGTGTACTTCTTCTCTTACATCGCATTGCATCGCATCACCATGGTAATGGCCCGGACCCTGATCGACGCGTGTTCGTCACCCCTTCGTGCTGAGAGGACTCCTCGAGCTCTCCAGATTGTCGAATGAATGAACGCACAGCGCCGGCATTTTGAGTCGCCTGACTTCATTTGCGCCATCTCGTTGGTTCGGCCAACAAGGCCATCCCCGCTCCCAGACACCCTCACTCTGGAGGGTAAAAGTGGTTGCGGGGTAACTATCAAGCGACTGATAAGCCTAAGTGGCGATCTCTTGACGAAGGAAGATAGCCATTGGGGAAGCCTTGGGGATTCCAAACAGCGGTCGCAAATAGATTCCTACGCTAGGTAATAAGGAAGCTCACGGGACTGGCCGAAGACCATCAACGTGCGTTATCTGAAGCCAATTCTTGATCATCAGTTTATCAGTTATGAGTTGTCCCAACAAGTTGATGGGAGATCGACAACCTACCGAATATCCGCGCTAGCAGGTAGTCTTTAGTTAATTGCGCTTGAATGGTTAGGAGAATAGCACCGAGGGTCGAACAACTGACTCGTTATCTATTCCTCTCAACCAGCCGAACCACGGAGGACAATTGAGAAATTATTCCTTGTGGAACCGGAGCGAAGCTCAACCTTCTTGAAGATTGGAATTTTGGCCGGAGCGCATGATGTCCTCCTCCAAAGATAATAAACTAGTTTTTGCGTGACTTTGCTGTGATTTTTGACATATCCGAGAGTGTTCATGATCATCTCCAATAGCGCTTCATTCATGTACCTTGAATTCGTGACACATGGTGCGGGCAGGACTAGAAACAGACATGGAAATGCATCGTGCGATGATGCCGTATGAGGCTTCAAGAAATCCAATGTTCGTAGAAGCATCTCACCTCGTCCTTGAGCATCAGGAACGAAGTTCAAAACTAGTGATAGGCTAATGATATCAAAAGTTTCCGTGCCATCTGTTGGCAACGGCCTTTTCATGAAGTCTTGCTGAATGATGCCATCACCTTGACTATTGAGGTCAATTCTCTCCATGTCAAAGAAGCCACTCTTGGAGCATTCATTTGTCGTGCTAAGGGCACCGACTTCTAGCATACGCACTGAGCCATCCGCTGTCAGGCCCGATGCATGAAACTTGGGCTTGAGCCATTCCATCAATACTCGTGAGCTGTCTCCACCACGATCATTGCGCTGGCCTTGAAGGCTTGCTTGTTGGTACTTCTGAATACCACCTAAAGCAGAAATCTCTGCTTCAATCTTGGTCTCGGAAGCCTTGTCCCCTTTGGCAACAGCTTGTGCCTTTTTCTTCTCTAGCTGGTGGATGGTGTTAATGAGTCCTCTTGTGGCTTTGCGTGATATCGATTTTGATTTTTTGATGGTTGGTGGCCGTCCTTGGGCCAATGTCTTGATTGGTCGCTTCTTCTTGTTAACAGTCATCTTATAGATAGATACCTGATGAAAGCAAAAGTGAGAATCAGGGGTTGAGACATCGTCAAAATATAGAAAATGTGATAGAGATAGGTTAAGACACCCCTGGTGCATGAATAATCCGTAGTAATTGTTCATAAGGTGGTCAATGCGCTCCTATGTAAACTCGAGCCTTAGTGCTTCCAAAGGTTCTCACCAATGCCTTATCTGACCTTATCAGAAGCTTATCGAGCGCTTGGACCACTGATAACACTTTGACCCTAAACGCTCCACCACAATTCCCTTTGTCAAGTCAAAATTAGCTTTGGTGAAATTCGTCTTTTTCCTCCCCAATCCACGACGCCAACCGACGACAACCTCATCACCGGTCGCCCAACGCCCAATTCCGACAACATGGGTCCCAAAGTTTCTGCGAAAGGTACTACCTGAACCTCCTATCCATCGACGACAGCGTCAAATCTCCGATATGCCTCCAAAGGTTGATTCCCGCATGGGTTCGGCCTGTCCGTCGCATCAGCAGTAGACAATGTTGCGTAGTTCTTTGAAAAAAGGGCGTATGCTGATGCTTCTCAACACAGACGGCAAGCCCAAGGGGCTCAAGAAGGCCTCTGCTGCCGCCAAGGCTGCTGTATGTATTTGATGGTTTACCCCGCGACGGCATATTCTCGATTGATTCACTGACTCTATTTAGCTCCGTGGTGACAACCCCAACAAGAAGCGCAAGGTCAGAACGTCTACCACATTCCACCGCCCCAAGTAAGTCAATCGCAGTGTACTTGCCTAGTAAACACCTGGGTTTGTTAAATACGTTCCTTACTAATATCATCTCCAGGACCTTGGCTCTGTCTCGGGCGCCCAAGTACCACCGAAAGTCGATCGCCCATGAGCCCCGCCTGGACGAGCACAAGAGTACGTTATCCCTGGAATCTTCCTTTGTTTCGGTTACTGGCGAAAGCGAGTATATCTCGACAAGGCAACGAACGTGCCTGGGAGCATTAGGCCCCCCTGTGTCCGTGTCTATCTGTAATTGCTAACTCAAATGAACCATAGTCATCGTCCACCCTTTGAACACCGAGTCTGCCATGAAGAAGCTTGAGGAGCACAACACCCTTGTCGTACGTACACAGTCTTTTTGCGCTGCCAAGTGCAAATCATTTCAGTAAACTGCAACTAACACTTGCGAAGTTCATTGTCGATGTCAAGTCCAACAAGGCCCAGATCAAGCAAGCTCTCAAGAAGCTCTACGAGATCGACGTCGTCAAAATCAACACCCTCATCCGACCCGATGGCAAGAAGAAGGCCTATTGCAAGCTCACCCCTGACGTCGATGCTCTCGATATCGCCGCCACCAAGCTTGCTCTGGTTTAGTAGCCGGGTGTTTTTTGTGTGGGATTGGGCGTGTATGGTTTATGCTGCTCGTACTGAGTGTTACGAAACGCTCCGAGCTGAATGAAACTGGCATTGAGAACGGCGTTCCATCGGATCATGGTTATGTGTTTAATGAACAAACAAAAAGTGACCTTCATGCGCCAGGGCAATGTGAATATTCGCCTTCTATTCTATCCTATTGTTACAACGTGAACAGCCATTATTCGTGACTTGTAGTAAACTCGCATCATATAGGCTTGAAGAGATACTCGGAAGCCCATAATCTCCGTTTCGTCGGTAGATTGAGACCTCTTACGTGATAGATCATACGTAGAGCGCCAAGCGATGTGTATACCGATAATTTAAAGGAAGTTGTGTGATCTATTTTAGTTCTGACGAATGTTCTGTAAATGCTTCATCGTCAAGGTGCTAACGTCGAAGAAGCGCTCAGCGCAGTTCGCCATACAGCTCTCCTCCGTCTTGTCGAGCTTGCCGTTCCTGATCGATCCCGTGATGCACTTCCTGAAGCAGACGTCGGTCAGGGAGTGGACGGCTAGAAAGGAAACATGGGGGGTTAGCGCACGATCTCTTTCGGAAGGGGTTTTGGAGGGGTGGGAGTGCTAGATGAGCTTAAGCAAGAGAGCAATGGGGCTTGTTAAGTCTTTGGATAACGTATGGATGTTTGTATGAGTGTATACGTAGATGTAGACGTACTGGCTTGCACGCGAGCCTTCTGGTTCTCGTTCTGCAGGAACTGGCGGAGCTCGGTCTTGTCCTGGTCGTTCAGCTTGTCGAGGTCAGCTGTCTCGAGCGAGAGATTGTCCATTGTGACTGGCTGTCGGTCTTTTTTGGTCCTGCTGTGGTTCCGTAGCTTCTGTCGGTCGGCAAACGGGAGGGTTAAATGGATATCGGAGGTTTAGGTTGGCTGGCTTTGGAGTATGATGAGCGGGCGCGGTGTTGAGGTTGAGTGAGGTCGTTAATGCGGGCAAGGAAATTTCACGGTGCTCTTATCTTATCACCGATGGGGAACTTCGTGCAGTTGTAGGTGCTGGGGAAAAGCTGCACAACCTACGGATATCTACCTCCTTCAGCACTTGATGAGAAATTTGGAATTCTATAAAGCTGAGGATTATATATAGATATAAATTCTAGTTATTGTGGCTATTGAAAGGTTTGAATAGAGCCTGACAACGACCGAATCGTGCGGCCGAAGGTGGTAGTATACGATGTGTGAGCTGAGCCCGGTCCTTCGCTTGGACTAAAAATGCAGTGAACTTCTGCTCGGTGTCTAGGATTTTTGGGGTTGTATGAAAAAACCGCAGCTCGCCGTCCATCGATATCATATAGTGAAAGCACTAGTTATTCCTTCTTATTTAAAGGACAGCATTCGAGATGCTGCAAGGCAATTCGGCTTGTTAGGTGTAGCTATAACCTTTGACTAGAAAACTAAAAGCGCCTAGAATTTGTCTTATCTAGTATCACATTTTGATTTCATATTATAGATTCTATCTACACGCTATATATATTTGTACGGGTTCATGATCCCATTCTGCAACAAGTATTAGTGGTAGTGGTCAAATCATCGGCTATGTACAGCATAGGAAACTTACTGGATCGTATAGATTCTTGATTTGCTTCATGAGATCGATCATAGCATCGTTTCTGCTGAATCCGAGGTACTTCTTCTTGGCTATGCCAATACCGTGCTCAGCACTTATACTTCCGTTGATCTTGCCGATCCATTCGTAGACAAATGGCTCTAGCACCTCTTCGACTCGCTTGTCGTATCTCCGGACGGCAACGTTGAGATGTAGGTTGCAGTCACCCATGTGACCGTATCCGACAACCTCCACGACAGGGAAATCATCAGTGTCACCTTTCAGTCCGGCGGCCTCGATCCTTTCCCTAGTTTCATCCACTAGCCTATATAAATCTTTCAAAGGTATCGAAACATCGTATTTGTAGGTACCTCCAAAGTGGCCTACACACTCTGTAATACCCTCTCGCTGGCTCCATAACGACTTAATCTGTGTTTCGTCTTGCGCCACGACGCCATCAGAGATAATTTCCTTTTCCATGACGTCCTCTAGGAACTTCTCCAGCTTTGCAGCATCGTGGTCTGAGTTAGACCCAGTGGTCTCGATGAGGCAGTAAAACGGGTGTTCACCCTCTAGAGGTCGCTTGTTCTGGCGTACTCTATACACCATGTCCTGGCTGTAAGAGTCCATCAGCTCAAATGCTGAGAGAATCTCGGAAAGCTGAGACTTGGCCTCTCTGAAAGCTTGCTGGATTTTCTCGAAAGAGTCAGCGCCAAGGAATGCAACATTGACAGCCTTGCCCCTTTGCGGGCATTGTATTGAAATTGCAGTGATCATGCCGATGGTGCCTTCACCTCCAATGAACAGCTGCTTAAGGTCATAACCAGTGTTATTCTTGCGTAGCGTGCAGAGGTCTTCTACAATCGTACCGTTGGGGAGGACCGCTTCTATGCCCAACACACTACCGTGCAAACTTCCGTACCGGAGTAGACGAAGACCACCAGCGTTTGTAGACACATTACCGCCAATGTGGCAGGATCCCTTCGCGCCGAGGTCAAGAGGGAATAAGTATCCTTTCTCGGCGAGGAACTGGTCCGCTACTTCTAGGACAACACCAGCATCGGCAACCAGGACACCGCTCACTTCGTCGAAGGACCGAATCTGGTTCATGCGACTCATGTTGACGACGATCTCGTCAAACACGGGCACCGAGCCTCCAACTAACCCTGTATTGCCGCCCTGAGGCACCACAGCCAGCATGTTGTCATTGCAGTACTTCAGGATCTTGCTGACCTCTTCAGTGGATCCAGGCTTAAGCACAAGCTTGCAGTGGCCGCGGTACTTCCTCATCCAATCGCAATTATAAGACTCCATGTCGTCGACCGAGACGTCGGCGGTGACGCCGTCGATGAGCGCCGAGTCCTTGCCTAGCAACTCGCGGAAGTAGGCCACATGGTCGGCGGTGATCTGTGAGAACCGCGGGTCGCGCTTGATCTCGGGATAGCTGTCGGTGGTATACTTTCCTTGGCGCGGAGCCGAGGCGCGGAGACGCGTCGTCGGCGTGCTCGAGAGGCAGCGGTGGAGGGCAGCAGCGGGAGATCCGGGGTGGCAGGCGCTCAGGGCTGTTCTGCTCAGCAGCCCGCCGGGCGTCGACATGCGCCGGGCAATCGGCGCTAGTCTGGATCTGCAAGCCATTTGCTGAGAGGCGCCCTGCTTGTCTGAAGGGATACGCGTGGATCCTGAGAGAAAAAAGAATCATATAAAAATAAATTCATTAATCGGAAACGAAGAAGCGACGGAAAAGTGGCGCCCGCCCGATAGGTGCGGTTTCGGAGCTCGGCGGCGATTGCCTACTTAGTCGGAACATGTATCGTCTCTTCGGACGCCAAGTTTGATTTGTAGGAAACATAGCTTACGGTAAGTACACACGTAACAACGGCAAGGTGTCAATTTCCTCGTAGATTATGATTCCACGAGGTATTCAGTGTGTCTTCTTATACTATCAACGATGCCCACGTCTGTGCAGACTGGGGTTGCTCTAATAGCCTAAAATGTTCTCTTACACGAACGGGCGAGGCAGTCAGATACAATATTAAGGTTCTTGCTGATGGCGGCTGTTTTGGTTGCGGACATCAAACGACCAACCGGTTTTCTAGAACCTAAGGTTAAATTTTAACATCATCCTCTTGCAGATATGCCTTGCTCTGCAGTAAGTTCGAATGACGAGGCGTCAGCTAAACTTAGTGGCGCTTATTCTGACCGCTGGCATATAGCAGTTTATATCAACACTGCGCCTATTTGTTGAAGATAGAGATTCTGGTTATAAATCGGCTGTTGCTATTCTGGGCAAGTGATTGGGTGTTGTAGGCTGTTCATGCATTGTCCTCAAGCTGACTGGGCACTTCATGCAACGAACCAACTGGACTAGGGGACATTGTCCTCTAGCTTTCGTTTGTGAAACGACGTAAATCTCGAAGCTTTCTGGAAATCGAGTACTATTCACTCATGGTGCTTATGTGATTCTATCCCACTTCGTAGAGTGTGTCTAGAATCGAATGTTCAAGCTCTCATTACAGGACACTGAAAGGATGCGAGAGTAAAGCCAACCCCTGACAGAGGGCGAGGGTAGATGACGATGGGCTACGGTAGGCTGCAATGCGTACCGCCTCGCAGCTGGGGTAGACGGACGAATGACATGCATTGCATTGAAGCGAGCTAAGAAGAAGGAAATGCCGTGCTTCGAAAGACAAGATACAAGATCCGCTGCATTGAGAGATGGCGAATGCGGGAGGTCTAGTTGTTTCGTCTCAGGTCTGATAAAAATAATGCCCGGCGAGTGCTACACTCAGCCTGAAGCCAGCCTGAAGCCAGAAGCTAATTGCATTCCCCATTGCTGTATATGAAGAGAGTGTGTCGCACGTCGCGCATCCATCCAATGCCCTTTTTGCATTGATTTTGAACCCTTTCGAATTCTGGAATGCCGGCAGACATCAGGAATCTTTGCTAGGCTACTTATCAGACCTGACTGACGATCACAGCTAAGAGGAATCTACAGGTTGCCTATTTGGTCGTTTTCGGGCCTGCAACCTCTATAAGTCGTACCCCACAAGATCACCAATCACCCTGTTTAGGACCCTATTCGGTATCCATTGGGCCGCATTGGGGTATTTGTATTCCCTGTCTTCTGCCCTGTCGCTTTCTGGTAGGGCGAGTCTGGGCGAGAGAGGCGAGAGAGGTAAACAAAAAAGACTTATCGATAAAACAAGAAGAGTGGAAAGATGTCGGCAGGCCCCTCACAAGCGCAGCCAGCAGCGGCACTGGCGGTGACACTGCCGCTACCGCCATTCCCTAGCGAGGAGAAAAATAGGGGCGTGGACCAGGGCACCAGCACCAGCTGCTACGAATCCCCCAGACAACCAATAGCAGACGTCAAATACACATTGGCCGCTGCATTGCCAATATTGCATAGCACCACCACCAAAGAGACCCAAGAGACCCAAGAGACCCCAGAGACACCTTCTTCGATCTCCTCATCCTTCTCGAGTAGAAACAGCGCCTGTTATGGTCTCACAAGCGGTCTCACAAGTGGTCTCACAAGCGTATCCGTATCAACACCAGCTTCATCTCCCGTTTCCACCCCGTCGTCTGCCGTCGTCTGTCGTGGTACGCCCTCCCCCGCGCCAGCCACCAACACCGATAGCAACTCTCGTCACGACCATACCCCCTCACCACCACGGTCAAGGAGAACCCGTACCGCTGTCTCTCATCGCTCCCAACCCGAGCTGCATGCCGCCCGTCTTCAGAGGTCAGCAACCCTCTCGGCCTCGACCCCACCTCACCCTGTTGTTAGGAGAGAGTCCATAAGAGAAACCAAGACCGGCAATCCAAAGAGGTACTCCCTCGTCTCTACCGTTTCCACCGACTCTACCTCAGAGCATCCAGGGCTCAATCTAACTAAGATGGACGATAAATGGATTATTGTCCAACAGAAAACCTTCACAAAATGGTCAGTTGTCGACACTTGGTGTCTCTTCCCCTGAGATACATATCCGCCTCCCTCTCTACTATCGTGGCCATGAGGACTAATATTATTGGAATGCTAGGCTCAATACAAAAATCGAACCGAGAGGGGTGCAGGTTAAAGATCTCGTCACCGACCTAAGCGACGGCGTAAGCTCCCCATGTTGAACCATCCTGCGTATTTTCTATACTGATTGATTTGCATCGCCAGATCCTTCTAATACATTTACTCGAGTGCTTGTCAAATGAATCGTTAGGGAGATATGCCGCCAGACCCAAGCTACGAGTGCAAAAGTTTGAGAACGCCAACATAGCACTCAACTTCGTCAAGTCGAGAGGCATTGCCATGATCAATATCGGTGCGGAAGATGTCGTTGACGGCAATAGAAAGATTATACTTGGCTTAATATGGACCCTCATCCTGCGCTTCACCATCAGTGACATCAACGCCGAAGGAATGACAGCTAAGGAGGGACTTCTATTATGGTGTCAGCGAAAAACGGCTTGCTATGATGAAGTGGAAGTCCGTGACTTCAGCACCAGCTGGAATGATGGCTTGGCATTTTGCGCTTTGTTAGATATTCACCGACCAGATCTGATCGACTACGACGCATTAGACAAGAGCGACCACCGCGGCAATATGCAATTGGCTTTTGATATTGCTCATAAGGAGATCGGTATCCCTGCCTTGCTGGATGTTGAGGATGTGTGTGACGTGCCTCGGCCCGACGAGAAGAGTTTAATGACCTATATCGCCTATTGGTTCCACGCCTTCTCGCAGATGGAAAAAGTTGAGAATGCCGGTCGACGTGTCGAAAAATTCGTGAACAATATGCAAGGGGCATGGGAGATGCAGAGCGCCTACGAGAGAAGGATGGCCGCATTGTTAAAGCAAATCAGAGAACAGATCGAACAATGGCAGCAGGCTACGTTTGAGGGCACCTATATCGATGCCAAGCAACAGGCTACCGAGTTTGCATCCCACAAGCGAGGCAAAAAAAGGGATTGGGTCGCTGAGAAGAGTGACTTAGCAACACTTCTTGGAAACATCAAAACCAAACTAGGCACGTATCGCCTCAGAGCTTACGAGCCCCCGCCAGAGCTGTCATTGGAGACTATGGATGCAGAATGGGCGAACTTAACTAAATCAGAAGTGATGCGTGGTCAATTGATCAACGAGACTATCAGAGAGTAAGTTTCTCGAGACTTGGCGTTTCAACCTCGTCCGTTAGCTAACTGTGATGCAGCATAAAGAACGCCCTTCGTAAGTCGTTTGCAGACAAAGCCAACGACTTTGCTTTAGCTCTCAACACCATACAACTAGCCATATCAGGACTTGAAGGCGAAGTAGAAGACCAGCTTCTCCATGTAAGGAGGCTCAGTAGTAGCTTGCCGCCTCTCGACCTATATCTCGAAAAAATTGCCGCCGTCGATGAACAATGCCAGGAAGCCAACATTGAAGAGAACGACTTCACTACCTATACGTATGATGAATTATCTTATGAACACGGACTTGTCAAGTCTTCAGTACAGAAGAAGCTTGCGTTCTTAGATAACCAAATGGTTGCTCGAAATATGACAAACTTGACTCCAATCCAGCTAGAAGAATTCGAATCTGTATTCCGTCATTTCGACCGGGATGATACGAACTCACTATCTGAACTCGAGTTTTCGGCAGCGCTGGCGTCCCTTGGCCTTGTATTCAGCGAAGATGAGATGCACGACTACTTCCTCGAAACGTCGCATGGTCGTGACCGAGTTTCTTTCGAACAGTTCATCCGCTTCATGGTTGACGTGACTGAAGATCAGAACACAGCTGAACAAGTATTCCAATCATTCCGAGAGGTCGCTGACGGGAAACCATATGTTACTGAGATGGACCTACGGCACTCCCTTGTTCCTGACGAGGTTATCGAGCAACTGTGTAATATTGTGCCGCTCCACACTGGCCCAGATATGGCGGAGGACCGCGGTGTGCCTCAGTACGACTACATCAGCTTTATGGAGAAGCTCATTTCGTCCGACACAAGCGCCAACCTCCAGAATACAAATGGGAGAAGTAGCCCTACAAAAAAGACTAATGGAGTGCACTCATAGGATCAAAGCCCCATCAGACTCATCTACTAGCTAATTCATTCTCTTCGCTTCATCACAAAGCTTCCCAAAATCAGTAGACACAAAGCTCACGCTCGCGAGCACGTCAGTCAGTCAGCCTATTACCTCGCTTCTTCTTCTTCTTCTTCGCTTAATAATACCCACCGTACAAAATATACCACATTTTCTAATCAAAGTACATAAGAGAAGACCAACGAGACACGTTTCGCGTTTTTTTTTTTTTTTTTCGCAAAGCATACTCTATCCGTTTCTACTCCCCTGAAATATTCCGGATGACGAAAGATCCGGCTGGCTTTTTCTCCTCTCTCTCTCGTCTTGTCCCTTTTGTTACAGTAGCATTTCCACATAAGCATCGGGAAGGAGCCGGGGGAAAACAGCGCCCGTCATCTGCTTTTTCCCCTCCTTGCTTGGTGGTTTCTTCATTTTGGCCAGGGTTGCAAGGTCTCTATAGCATTGATCGGGGTGTTTTCTTTCTTTCTTTTTTTCAAGCTTTTCATTCTTATTGTAGTGTTTCGTAGCATTGGGAGGGGAAAATGGGAAATAATTGGGAAAGGGACCTCATGGGCGTGGAAAGGGGGGGTTTTTTCTCTCGGAAATCGAATTTTCGATGCTTCTTTCTTTTTGCTGGACGGACGTTTCTAGCGATGCAAGTGGCGGGCTTGTTTGTAAGAAATTCATACCAAACGAGCAAGCAAGCAAGCAAGCAGAAGTTTTACTTAGCACTTTACAAAAACGTAATATACTTCCAAGCCTGGCTTTGAGATCCTCCGTTCATGTATATACCGAGAATAGTACGGGGGAATGCATGGTAATTGTGGATATCATTTTATCAGAGATCATTGCAAGCACAGCCCTATGATATATACATTCTGGTGACATGTGTGGAATAGTACTAGCACGAATTTCAAAATCGATATTCTATCAAAGTAGAATGAATATACTAACTTTCTCTCTCTCAAAAAGAAAGGCAAACCCAAAACAGGAGTAAATCAGATGTGCTCAAAAAAGAAAAAAAAATCCGTTAACGTCCGGTCCAATGTTATCTACACCAATGCCATGCAAATGCCCCCCAAAAAAATCAAGTTATCCGCCGTGTTTTGTTGTTGCCCCGTTTCTATTCTACCCAGTTCCCACACAGAGCTCTGACAGTATTGCGACTTTGTCTTGTGTGTCTAAGTCCAAAATTGAAGAAATGAATGGATGAATGAATGAATGACTATTATGGCTCTTCGACATGGCGCCATTCATTCCTTGAAGGCATTCATATCCTTCAGTGCGCCAGCTAGTCTCCGGTAATCCCGTAGTAATTCCAGTACCTCACCGATCCTAAGGTCAGCAGGATTCTGTAACTCTATGAAGCGCTTCTTTGGCGGGTCAATTTTCGGCACGTCTTTTGGCGGTAGGGAGGCCGCAATGTCTGGAAATGCCTAATGTGGATGTCAGTTGTAAGTATTCCTAACTTCATTGAACGCAGCTCAACAAAATGGGTATACATACCGCTCCCAAGTCTCCTCCTTCAGTCGCCTTGCCCGGGGCATCCCTCGGGTTAGCTGGCGCAGGCGTAGTCGGTGTTCGACCAAAGCCTCGCATCATGCTTATTCCCGAGAGCCTACTGATGGGATTCAACGAGTTGCCAAGATTCCGCATTGATTCAACGAGAGCTGGATTGGAGCTTGGGGGTGTTGAGCTTAAAGGTGTGGTCTTTTCCCTGTTGTCGTCGGCGAACAAGACCTTTTTGGAGCTGCTGGTGCTTCGCCCGCTGCGAATACTGTCCGTGCTATGGTCCCGAACAGCTTTCTTACCCACTACTAGAGAGACAAGCTTATCATCTCTGCCACCCGGCGATCGGTCGAGATCATCGTTTTGTGTTAATGCAGGATCATCGAGAGCCATGGCGTCGTCAGGGGATGGCGTTTCTACTAGTTTCCGGGCGTCGTCCAATGTGCGCGGCACGACAACTTCGCGACCATCAGCCGACTCGTCACGGAGTTTCCCAAGGAGGAACCGGTAGCTCTCATTCAAACTGTTTCCAATAGTCTTAATGCCCTGGTCCGCGGTATTAAAGAAAGAATCACTTGCAGTTCCTATAGCTTGGGCAGGTGTTTGAATAAGATCACTCAACCTGCGGCGCTGAACTGCGGCCCTAAAGCTACTTGCTGTTTGCGCTGATTTGGCGCCTAACACATTTTCAGGCGTTGTGACTACTGAGCTGCTAGTAGGTGTAGAAATACCAGCGGTAAAAGCAGGGGGGAAGGTATCTGTCCTAGAAACGCCAGGTTTGCTTGGCGTCGTAGAGGCCTCATCGGCCCTCAAGCTAGCCAAATCCACCGTCTGCAGAAAGGTAATGGCAGCTTCAAGGTTTGTCAAACAGTAAGCGGCCTCCCCTTCGAGTTTCTCTTCCCAGCGAAACCTCTGAATGAAATTCGAATCACTAATGACATTAAGAGTCTCGGGGGGCATGGTTATCAGCGTATAAATGAGCATAGGCATGATTTCGTCTGCCGATGAAGAAGGGTGAAAATACGATAATGTGTCGACGATGCTCTTGTGAGCAGCCTTGAGACAATTGAGCTTCCCCAAAGGATACCGTTTCTGGTTCATAAGGACAAGGTCTTTCCGCGCTTGGTCTAAGTACTCTCTGATCTCTGCGTTCTTCTTCACCAACGCTTCTGGCCCCTCTTCTGAGGATTCGCCTAAGTCAACCCCGAGGTCGGCTGGGCCAATACCTACAACGGCTAGCGCAGCGGTCTTCGACCTCAATTTATCGTCTTGTGCTTCATCCTGTGTGGTTCTGTGGCGATATATTCGATCATAGATGCCCTCACAAAGCCGTCTCTCTACTGCTTCTTCAAGCAGCACCTTCTTCTGTTCGAGGGCCTTCCTGGCTCGCTTCCTATCGGCAAATTCTTCGGCTGTGAGCATTTGCTGCTCCGGTTCTTGTGTTTGTGTGGCCTTAGCCTTGTCTCTGGTTCCGATGGAAGCAGCCTTTGCGCGTAATAAGCTTGCAGCCGAGGCCCGTGTTGAACCGGCAGCGCTTAGAGAATGTTCGCGAGTTTGTCGAGTAGCCAAAGAGGCAATGTGAGTTTGTATATGTTGTGCAGCTGTATGGTAGAAATCTTGGAACAGCTTCGCAAGGTTATCGATATTAGGAGGGGTGGGGTGAACCTTGGCAGACAGAGAATCGATAAAACTGAGGACGAAAGAGATTAGTTGTCAGTCGCCCTTGTGCACATGATCCGGCTTCGCCTACTTACTTGTCTGTCATGCTCACCAACTCTATGGGAATGATACCTATATCGACGGATGCTCGAGGAATTTCGACTTCTTCCTCCTCCGTAGGTTCGGATTCGAAAGTATCAGGTTTTTGCTCGCTATCTTTTGTAGTCGCCACGGCTGCTCCATTTTGAAAAGTATTTGCTCTTTGAGGCTTGCTGGAACTGCCATCTGTCGAATCTGAGACAGAGGGATGTGGATATGATTTCGCAGACTTTGGAGGCCCGGGTCTGGGCTCGGAGCCCTTGGGTGCTGTCGAGGACGACATATGGATGGGCTAGCTTGAGGATACTGGAAACACCATGATTAGTCTACGTTTTATACATACTGAATGAGTGGGATTCCAGGCAGTTGTCAATTGGGTTTGACATGGTGATAATACGCGGGTAATGCTGGTGATAGCGTACCTCTTTTCGTGACCAGTGTCTGACGTCGACTTAGACTGAGCTGGACTAGGAACATGGGTAGATATCCAATGAATGGTATTATTCTAGTTACGTGAGGAGTGCTCAGAGCAGCATCAAGTCACAGGACAAATTGCAAGTAGGGAGATAACTGGAGACGTTGTTGCTGCTTGTAACTGTGTCCCTTTCGTGTGAGAGGGAAGTAGGCAGGCAATAATCAGGAGGCCGTCGAGTCAAGGTGGATCGGGAGCATAAACGCAAGATGATAGAAGCTGTCGCGTTTGGGGCCGGGGTTGCGTCGCACATGCGAGACAGGGCTAGTACCTACCTAGGTAGACAGTGAATATGGCCACGCCAAGTCACTGTCTAGTATCTACACTAAACCAGTGAGGCAGCTAGGTCTAGGCTGGCTTATGCATGGACTTAGGTACTGTACTTACTTCAAGAGGTGCCTAAGTAGGTAATTCAGGCTTCTACCTACCTACAGTATTGAGTAGATTCTCGGGAGATCTTAAGACTACCAGGAGGCATACACAATATATTTCGCCTTTCTTTCGCTTTGAATAGGTAAGCACTTTAAACACTCGAACGGTCTGAACGGGCCAGCGGAATGTTGCAAGATGCAGTTGATATGAATACCTATTTCGTACCTCATGCATACAGTACTGTGTAAGTCGGCAATGTACCTAAGCCAGCCCCATCAGTCACTCGAGGTCCACTACCACATGTACCCAGTATCCGCTGCGTGCATTATCTGATAAATGCCCGCAGGACCATCCATTCGGTTGGTACGGTATCTAGGTATCTCACTCCGAATGCAGCCTAGAGTTAAGGTATTGCACATAGTAAGTAGATACTTAGATTAGGTGCCAACTTGAAGCGTTGGCTGGATTAAGACATTCTCCAGTGAGCCGGTTCTTGGGGAGATGGGACAGGTATTTCAGGTCTCGAGAATGTCCAGGGCCTACTGCATACGTAGGTACAGTGAGGACAGTCAAGGTCAGCTTCCGATCGGAATGTTTCTGTAGGCATGCATAAGTAGGTCATAGGTCATCTGCTATCCGCCCCCTCTGTGGTGTGCCATGGGATACAGTGGGCAGTGAGGTAGGTAGAAGCCCCCCAAGTCTGCCCAAAGATGCTGTGGGGACCTTTGTGGGGAGCCGCCCTCCATGAATTCTAGCCATACGCCGCCTAGAGGCCGCCTTATCATTCGCTAGTGCACTCTGCACGATGTACACTAAGCCCTCAATAGCCTAGCTTAGTACCTACGTAACAAGGGGCCGCCCTGCCACTCACTCCCCCGTCCTACATCTACACCCATCGTCATCCATCATCTGTCCATACAATCAATACACCACCTCACTCACTCTTCTTCGCCTTCTCTATTATCATACATACATACATACATAAACAACCTTACCAGGCAACCATCGGGGGTTTCATCTTGGTTCTTTCATTCGATCAACTCCTCTTTTCCATAAGTCAGTCCATCGACCGTTAACTGTTTCCAGCCTTGGACCCTGCCATTGCCGTGTTCGTCTGCCTAAAGCCGATCGATCACTATGAGACCGAGCCGGAGACGGTCAACATCAACAACTTGCGATTCGGCTGGTCGCATAACCGCCAATCTTGTTCTATCTTTCCTAGCCATATCCGCCGCTTCTCCCGCGGCTGCCTCTATATACAACACCGATTCCATATTCTCAGATACTCCGATATTAGGCCCGTTAGTGCCGGAACCCCCTTCTCCTGCTGACCACACCTTCGTATGCCGCCTCTTGACCTATCTCTTGACCTACTGCTGCAGTGCCTCTGTACTGACTCCATAAATAGACTCTTCGTCATATCCTCCATCACGGAACCTATCAACACCCTGGACTCCATCGAAAACGGGACGTCCACCACTCAGAGGCCCAAGTATGGCTCGCCGCCGAAGATGGCCATCCTGCTGAACAGATCACGGCCCTAAAGGCCAAGAGCCGTGCCCAGAGGATAGAACGCTTGGTTGATAGACGGCCAAGCACCGTGGACCCTTTGGTTGCTGCAGCCCGCCAGCGAGGCTATGTGTTTGCGAGCTCCCCGTCCGCCTGGACCATTGACGATGTGCCCGCCCCTGACGTTACCGATAAGGAGACTGTCCTCACCATGGCTTTGATAGTGGCGAACGCCTACGTGGAGTCACCCGCATTACCAGACTGGGACGAGGTTGGCGAACCGTTTAACCGATCTGCCGATTTCGGCTGGGAGTCGGATGGGCTACGTGGGCACATTTGGGCTGATGAGACTAATTCGACCATCGTCATCGGTCTAAAGGGCACCTCGCCCGCTGTGTTTGATGGCGAAGGGACAACCACAAACGACAAAATTAATGATAACCTTTTTTTTAGCTGTTGCTGCGGCCAGCAGGGTCAGTGGACCTATAAGCAGGTTTGCGATTGTGCTACGGGAACATACAGGTGTAACAACACTTGTGTCCGAAAAGCCTTGACCGAAGAAAATCGCTACTACCAGGCCGCTAGGGAGCTCTTCGCTAACGTAACCGAACTTTACCCAAACACCAACATCTGGGTTGCCGGTCACTCACTTGGCGGCGCCGTCAGTTCTATGGTTGGTCTCACCTACGGCGTACCCGTCGTTACATTCGAAGCTGTTCCAGAAGCACTAGCGGCCTCGCGTCTCGGGCTACCCATCCCTCCCCACGCTGACCCTGAGTTCCCTCAAACCCGTCAGTATACGGGAGCATACCACTTCGGTCATACCGCGGATCCCATTTACGTCGGTACATGCAATGGTGCCACCGCGTCATGCTCCTATGGTGGCTATGCCTTGGAAACGGCTTGCCATGCAGGGTATGAATGCACTTATGATACCGTAGCTGACCATGGCTGGCGTGTGGGGATTGGCACTCATAAGATTCGTTCAGTGATCAACGACGTGATCAAGAAGTATGATACGGTGCCAGAATGCCAATACACTCCGGAGTGCCGAGACTGCGCGTCATGGAAGATGTATGAAAGCAATAGCACAGATGGAACAACAACAACCACAAGTAGCTCGACGTCCACTAAGACTCGCACTCGTACGGCGACCTGCGAGACTCCTGGATGGTGGGGCTGTAATGATAAGACTACGACTGACGCGACGACCACTACAACTTCCGAAACCACATCAACATCGACGTGTAAGACCCCGGGTTGGTTTGGTTGTAATGATAAAACCACAACCACAGAGACAACGTCCTCTCAGACTACCCCGACCATTACTTCAACGACGACGTGTGCTACACCTGGTTGGTTTGGGTGCAATGACGAGACAAGCACCAATTCCCCCCATAGTACCGCCACTGCTACGTCGACAAGTTGTGCTACACCAGGCTGGTTCGGCTGTAAAGACACAACTACCAGAACGCCGACAACAACTACACAGTCTCACGAGATCACATCACCACCACCCATGCCTACAGATACCTCTACTGGACAATTACCAGTCACTGTCCCGCCAAAATCACATTGCATTGAAAGACATTGGTACGGAACATGTAAGAAGTGGGCACCAGATGGCGAAGCAAACGCGCCCGGAAGGTGGGAGAATGATGAGATTTAGGAAAGACACTTTGCATTTGCATTCTTTCACAAATTAGATGGTTATTACGAGCTTTTGTACATACACATAACCTACATTTTAGATAACGAGGCCGGCGAGTCAACGACAATCAACGCATTTACATATATATATAACTACATATTTTTTCTAGAATATTAAAGTAATCACATGGGATATGGTAAATTCTTCGTAATGTTCAGTTACAACGGCTTAGCTACTTTATTTATTCTTTTGAGATGCTTGATAGTGACTCCTGATCCTCATATTGCTACGGCCTCACCATCCATCATGCAATCAAATGTCGTTCAGAATGAATACAAACAAATCAGGAACGCAAAATCACTAATTTCCCCCCTTTCCCAAGCCCCCGAATCCCAATTTTTAATTTACAGCATTTATTTTTTTTCTTCCCGCCAATCTTGACATTTCAACGACTTTCAACTTAGGTTGTTTAACCCTTTTCCTCGCATTTCGTTCCTAGGTATCTTTTTTTTTTCTCCTTCTCATATAGCCCCCTCACCATGACTCCAAACCCTTCAATACACAACCCTCGCCGCCCTGTGCGCGCGACACGAGTTTACCAATGGTATACACCGTCTCGCCCTCGTCGCGCAGCGCGCTCGTGACCTGCTCTACGTCGGCGGCGGCCACGACAGCGACCATGCCGACGCCGGTGTTGAAGGTGCGCGCCATCTCGGCGGCTTCGACGTTGCCTGCTTTCTTGAGCCATTTGAAGACGGCGGGCAGATCCCACGTGGCCACGTCGATCTCGGCGGCGAGGTGTGGCGGGAGCATGCGCGGGACGTTCTCTGTTAGACCGCCGCCTGTGATGTGTGCGAGACCCTTGAGGTGCGGCAGGGCTTTGAGCACGGAGCGCACGTAGATCTTTGTGGGTGTTAGGAGGGACTCGCCGACTGTGGTGGATGAGGAGGAGAGCCATGGGGCAGGGGCCGAGTATGACAGGTTCTCGCGCGCAAGGATGCGGCGCACGAGGGAGAAGCCGTTGGAGTGCACGCCTGAGGACGCGAGGCCGAGGAGCACGTCGTCGGGTTTCATGGCGTCGAGGCGCGGGAGGCGGTTCTCGGGACGCATGGCGCCGATGGCGGCGCCCGCGGCGTCGTAGTCGTCTTCCTTGTACATGCCCGGCATCTCGGCCGTCTCGCCGCCGACGAGCGCGCAGCGGGCCTCGCGGCAGCCCTTCGCGACACTCTCGACGAACTGCGCTGCCACGCCTGCATCTAGACGGCTGCATCCGAAGTAGTCGAGGAACATGAGGGGCTCGGCACCCTGCACAACCAGGTCGTTGACGTTCATGGCCACGAGATCAATACCCACTGTGCTGTGGTTCGCCGTTGCCTGCGCGATCATAAGCTTCGTTCCCACACCGTCAATGGCGCCCACCATGATCGGGGCGTCGCTCGAGAAGCCCGCCTTCGAGAGGTCGACTTCGCCGCCAAAACCGCCGATCTCAGCATCGGCGCCGGGACGCCGCGTCGAGCGGACGGCCGCGCGGATCCGTTCCACGAGTTTATTTCCCGCGTCAATGCTGACTCCGGCTTGTGCGTATGTCAAGGCTTCCTTTGTATCAGCTGTGGGTTTCAATGCCCTGTGTGCGATGTCCTTGCGGTAGTACATGTCCTTGAACTGGATGAGCTTGACACCTTCGTATGCCTTGTCCACGGCGGCTCTCAGGCTTTCGCTAGCCGTGGCGGTTGCTGCTATGACCCGACCACCTGCTGTCTGGAGCTTGCCATCCGTTAACTTGGTACCCGCGTGGAAGATATAGGTTCCTGAAGGAGGGTTTTGAACGGTCATCTCGTCGCCCTTGGCATATGACTCTGGGTAGCCACCAGCGGCAACAACAACTGTTGTGCTGAATTCGTTCTTGATCTTGATCGATACACTATCGAGGTGTCCTTTCGAACAGGCAAGCATGATCTTTGCTAAATCAGTGTCGTCGGATAGCAGGGGTAAGACAGTCTGAGTTTCTGGGTCGCCAAATCGGACATTGTACTCCAGAACTTTAGGCCCTGAAGAGGTAATCATAAGACCAGTGAACAGGACGCCCTTGAAAGGTATCTCATCCTTGCGCATGCCGTCGATGCTTGGCTGTATGATATCGCGGTCGATTTGCGCTACAAGCTCTGGTGTAGCTATATTGGTTGGCGCATAGCAACCCATACCTCCCGTGTTGAGACCCGTATCACCTTCGCCAACTCGCTTGTGATCTTGCGCTGGAGGAAGAGACTTGATGGTGTACCCATCGCTAAAAGTCAGGATACTCAGCTCATCGCCAGTTAGAAACTCCTCGATAACGACCTCATCTCCAGCAGAACCAAACTCGTGATCCAGCATGATATCTTTAAGCGCTTGGTGGGCTTCCTCTTTTGTTGTAGGGATGATGACACCTTTGCCGGCAGCAAGGCCGCTAGCCTTGATGACAACGTCATGTGAAATGGTGTTGAGGTATTGACGGGCTTTCTCATAATCAGAGAAGTTTTCATAAGCAGCAGTCGGAATATTGTGTTTTTTCATGAAGTCCTTTGAGAAGGTCTTGCTGCCTTCCATGTAAGCGGCGGCCTTTGAGGGACCGAAGCACCTGATGCCGGCATCTTCGAAGAAATCTACGGCACCAGCGACCAAAGGAGCCTCAGGACCAGGGACGACAAAGTTGATGTTCTTGCTCCTTGCTAGATCCAACAGCGCTGGGAAGTCTTCGGCAGATACTGAAGAATTGTTGGTGGTTTTGGGGCATGTTGCTGTGCCTCCGTTACCGGGCACTGCTATTATAGATTCGACAAGGGGTGATTGACTCAACTTCCAGGCGATAGCATGTTCTCTTCCTCCATTTCCAATGAGCAGGACACGAAGGGAGTTAGCCTGTGCACCCATATTGAGTAGATCTAAGTGAACTAGTGGATTTGTACAGATTTCTCCCGTGTCCAGAATAAGTAGACAGTTAGCTAGCTAACTGTCGATATGTCGCAGAGTGAGAAAGACAGATCGGATCCGCAACTAAGCTTTGCTATATGGCGGTAAGGAGTCACACTGCCAGCGAGTGTCAAGAGTTAGATGGGATGTAAGTAAATATCCACTTCCTAGGCAACTCCCAGGTAGACACTCTAGCCGTAGGTAGACTGACGATGTCGGACTGGGTCCGTGAATATCCTCAAATTTTTGCTCCCAGCTAGCAAAATGCCCCTCCAATTGTCACAAGTACCCCGCCCCCGCAGCGCTGCGTTGACATACAGTAGGTAGGTACCTACAGATAGATGCCCGTGGCTGCAGCGCGATAAGCCGATAAGTGCCTAAGTAGGTACCTACTAGGTAGGTGGGTAGGTGGGAAGGTACATAGAAGCATTGGGGGTCGGTGGGGCTGATACATTGCAGCAGTGAGGTACCTAGGTATGTACCTACGTCGGTACGGTACTTTCGCATGAGGCACCCCTGTCTTGGGACGACTCCAATCTCGAGTTGAGCCTCGGAGCCAGTCCACTTCATCTCATACCCGTTTACCAGCCAATTCAACGTTAGCCTTTAGCACGATCGCAACTGTCGATCAAATTGTGACCACTCATATATCCTATATGCCGCTATAAAGAGTCTAGATCGGTAAAACGTCGAAAATACAGTCGAAATGCTCTTCATCGGCCTGACTGGGTCCATCGCGACCGGCAAGTCTACTGTATCATCCATTCTCTCATCACCGCCTCATTCCCTGCCCATCATTGATAGTGACATCCTTGCCCGCAAAGTCGTAGAGCCTGGCACGCCTGGCTACAATGCCATCGTCAAGCACTTCGGTCCTACCACTCCAGACCTTCTAGTTCCCGTCTCTGAGTCCATGCCCGAAGATGGCGTAGATGGGAAGGGTAGACCGCTGAACAGACCGGCATTGGGCAGGCGTGTATTCGGCGATGGCGAAGAACAGAAGACAAATCGAGGTGTTCTAAATGGGATTGTGCATCCCGCAGTGCGCAAGGAGACATATAAGGCCATACTGCGCAATTACCTGAGCGGACACTGGGCAGTGGTGCTCGATGTCCCCCTGCTGTTTGAAAGCGGCTGGGATAGGTTATCGGGGGTCGTCATGGTTGTTGCAGTCAAAGACCCAGAGATCCAGATGAAGAGGCTGATGGAGCGCGATCCCCATCTCAGCGCCGAAGATGCAAAGAACCGCGTGCTCAGTCAGACAGATGTCAGGCTGAAGGCGAAGAGATGCGAGGCGAGAGGGAAGGGCAAGGGCGTGGTTGTGTGGAACGATGGTTCACGGAAGGAGCTCAAGGCCAACATCGACTCCTGCCTGGCAGAAATCAGAAGGAGCAGCCCGCCATGGTGGAACTGGCTATGCCTTCTCTGCCCTCCGCTGGGTGTTGCGGCCGGAACTTGGGTTTATTGGCAGAATATCAAGATCAATCAGAGATGGCAGGAAATGGAGCTGAATGAGAAGGCAAGGCTCTAGTTCCCACGCGCAGTCATTTCTCGGCCATTCACTGCGGCCATTCACTGCAGCAAGCAAACCATCTTTAACAGATATTGATCATGATCAAGGTACCTACCTCCCCACGCCACCATTGTTGACATTCATTCCCTAGCAACATGTCGCTTTTTCACACACATCTATTATTCAAGTCCTCAATGTGCACCCAAACAGCCATATAATACATCCGGAAGTACCTGTGCCATGAGCCTATGTACTTAATGGATAATGCAAAAAATATTGCCGCCGGTTTTGCCAACCTACTCAAACTGTAGCTAAGCAGCACACCACACATAAAATGCCCGCAACTCTTCCAGTTTATTTATGATTGCATACATCATCCTTCTTCTCGACTTCTTACTACTAATGTGATTTTCCATCACTCTACCCTCCTCTCTCGTACATTTTACTTGTCACGGGTCCAGCACAAAGCTTCCTCTCCATCACCCCCTCTAGGTTGATCTCTCTTCGGCCAAGTTCGACTGCCTCTCACATAGTTTTGCACATGTCAGTCTAAAGGGAACTCTGTTCGCACCACACCGTCGATATGCCGCCTCATTCCTTTTCTGAATGGATAGTGGGCCAGAACTACAAGAAGCCACACAAGAAACACAAGGAACGCAAACCCTTACGCCATGTTCTCTCATTCGAGGTACACACAGACGACGAATTAGGCATTGACACCTACGCATTTGCTGTACCAAGAGGAAGGCCTGCGCAACCCAAGAGTACTCGAGCTACCCCAAAGCCTGCCTTGAGGTATTCTTCCCCAGAAAGGTCGAGTTCATTAGAGCCTGAGATCGGTATTGATGTGAGTGAGGAAACTACTGAAGATGAGGCCCCTTTGGATGAGGGGCTTGATTTGACCTGCCCATGCCCCAAGATGTGTTAAAGGACAAATAAAACTAAGATTAAAAATGCAGGCAAACGCCAGGGGAAGAAGAAAGAGAACTGTCCTTGTGCCCGAAGAAGAGAGTGAAGATGACTCTGCTGAAGCTATACATGCACAGCATCAAGCAAGGAAGGGGAAGAAGAAGGTTTCCTTTGCCGATCTGTCACTGGAGGAGAATGACACAGGTGCCAGCGCTGAGAGAGTGAGTACTCGACCCAAAAAGGCCAGGAATGGAAGTGCTGTTACCATTTCTGTGTCCTCTGGGCATGAAGGTGAGCGCGAAGACGACGCTGTGCAAACGAAAGTAAAGGCAAAGAAGAGGAATGGTGGTGTATCTGTAGCTGTGGCAATGTCATCTGGAGATGAAAGCGAAAGCGAAGCAAGCATTGTCAATGTGAAACCCACAGCAAACACCGGGAAGAGGTTGACCGGCATTCTTAAGAAGACGAACGCTGCTGTCACTTCAGACTCGTCTGCTGCTGAGAGTGAGACTGATGATGCTTCCTCAAAGGGCAAGAAAACCAACGCATCAAAGTCCAAGAAGAAAAACAAGTCAAAAGAGAAGAAACAGAAGAATGATGAGACTGATACCGCTGAATCCACTGAGGATGACGATTCAGGACCTCCTACTGAGACAGAGGAGGAGACAGAGGAAGAGGCCAAGGCTCAGTTCGTAAAGAAGGACAAGCAGAAGAACAAGACTACAGACAAGAAAGCCAAGGCCAAGGCCAATACCAACAGAAAAGAGGACGAGTCAAAGTCCACGAAAAAGAAAGACGGCAAAAAGGATGAGCAGAAGCAGAAGTCCACGAAGAAGAGTAAACCAGTTTCAGAGTCAGAATCCGAGACCGTATCTGAGAGCGAGCCTGAATCAGTAGTTGAAGTCAAGTCCAAGTCCAAATCCAAGAAGGAAAAGGGGAAGACACCAAAGGAGGTGACCAGCTACCCACCAGCTCGTACCCCTCCCTACTTACGCCAGCCCAACATGTTGCTTCCTCCACGAACTTCTGTGATGCAGGTTGAACATGCAGTTGAGGTCCCGGAAGATCCCCGTCCCAATGCCTTCTTCGACAACGATAGTGGTACTGCACGCGTCTACCATGGTCCAGCGTACGGCAATCCATACGGGATGCTCTACCCCAAACGTGTCTACGACTACCAGAATCTACCAGTCGGCGTCCCACATCCCCAACAGAATCCGTGGTATTATGGCTTCCCGCCAGCGGGCGGTCAACCCGCCCCTCCAAACATGCCGCCGCCACCATTTGAGAGAAACGCTGCTGACGAGGCTAATCCTTGGTTCCGAGGCTATGGGGTAGTAGGGCCAGGACCAGCACCACCTAATATGCCTTTGCCTCCAGAGTTTGCACAAGCGAAAGATAAGAGTAAAAACAATAACGACGGGCACTACAACCAGTTACCACCAAGGTCGCGCGGGTCCAGAGACCGAGACGCAGGCTGGGACTCTAACGTTATGCCGATCCCACCTGCCGGGTCTCCCACTAAGGATTCGAATGCATCTCAAGGCTCGAAAGCCTGTAGCTCTACCGGAAGACCGTGGGATGCTCAGGGCGTCCCAGATTCTCCATGGAGCCCAGACAAGCAGACGGAGAAAAAGAAGAAGGACAGAGATTCAAAGGCTGCCAGTGCATCCATGAACGCCACAGTTGCTGACATCGGAAAGGCACTACAGCAGGTCGCCGCCAAAGACTCTGCCGACCTACGTGCTAGGGAGGAGCGCTGGAGCAACCGAAGTGGTAGCAGCAAGGTTCTCAGCCCACAGCCTGACAACTCGAGCTGGAATAATAATGTTAATGGCGGCGGATGGAATACTGGTAATGCGAATAATGGTAGCAACTCGGGGTGGGATAATGCAGCAGCCAACAACAGCAACAACGACTGGAATAACGCCAATGCAAACAACAGCAACAACAATGACGACTGGGGCGGCAATAATAACAATACCGGCGGATGGGACACCAATACCAACAACAACAATGACAGTGGATGGGATAACGCCGGACCAAGCAATACCAACAACAATGACGCAGTATGGGGTAATAACGACACCAACAACAACAACAACAACAATAACGATAATAACGACAAGAACAACGATTGGAAGACCACATCCCCTCCGATGCCAGGGACGTGGGGCAGTCCCGTGCCCTCCAACAGCAGCAACCGACCCCCGTCGAACTGGAGCGGCGGCAACGTTGCCGGAAACACCTCCTCGCCTCCCGTCGCCAGCAAAAACGGCAACAACAAAGGCAAGCAAGTCGAATCGGGCCCCAACTGGGGAGATACCTCGTTGGCGCAGAGCTCACGTGGGTACTGGAATACGCCCGAGGGTAAAGCGGATCTTGCCGAGGGAACCGGTCATCGTAAGAAAAATGACAACAATGAGTCTTAGTGGTGATGATTTGGATGATACATTTTCTTCTGATGTATTGTGTTGTTGAGGGCGATTGATATCGTCGGCGCAAGGAGAGATCAGGGGTTGGGGGCTCATCTGGCTGGATGGGAATGGGATTCCCTATTCCCTGTGCATGAGTATATACTTAAGTCTTGCTGTGTACTTAGGCAGATGGCATCGATTTCACGGTGCTCACTGAAGAGGAACTAGTTCAGACGTATAAATTTTAACTATAAGTACTTAAAG